>NC_077244.1:4091470-4404852 GCF_947179165.1 Solanum dulcamara | reverse complement strand
GCGACTATGTATCTAATAGGGCTTGAACTCGAGACCTATGATTTAAGGATGAATGAGTATTTATCACTCCACCACAATTCTTGTTGGTAAGGCACAATCTTGTGTGCCTCTGAGACGCGACTGGTTACTTACAATTGACCAATTTTCTCATGGTTACTCTAGTCTTGGTTGGACAAACAAAAATGAGTATACAAAAAAGTGGATTCATAAAGCTTCAAATTCTAGTCTCGTTAATTTAAAACTCAATAACTTAAAAAGACTATAATTCTGAATTCATAAAGCTTCAAATTCCGATTTCACATTTGTTGATAGCTACATTCAAAGTCTACAAGAAAGGGGATATTGTTTAGCATAGAATTAAAATTAAAAATTAACAGTTGAATTTGTAAATAAGGTCAAGGGTAAGTGAGTTATAGCTATCAGAATTAACCTTCTGGTAATATAAAATCAAACGGGATATAATTAAGGAAAATGGAGTACACTTATAATATATACAACCCTATGGTAACATTTTCCTATTTTCCATGCTTCTTCATAATGATCATTATTTTGCACGTTAAATATGTATTTTTACTTGAATGTATCACATAGCCATGCCATGAGAAATAAAACTGTTTGGTGCATATTGTGCTATAAAACATGATTTTCTCATTCATTTTTTATCGAATCAGTTCACTAGAAAAATGTATGGTGAGAAACAGATTTTTATTGAAATAGTGAAAAACTTTCTAATTTTTCATATAAAAATTATTATTAGTTTTTTTTCTCACCGATTCATTTAAAATATCTATGAAAATAACTATCGAACATTTTTCAGTAGATAAATAATAATTTTTTAGCAGTGGTTACCGTTGGATAGTTTCCATTATATAAAAATGTAATGGAGGAGTCCAATAAACTTTTTCTCTGTGAACACAATTTTCATTTTATATATGGTTCACATCATTTCACATGTTGTATGGGTGGTAAAGGTTTATGTCCTCTTTTACGTATTAGCCTTATATGGAATACATAGGTAGGGGTCCTGGCCTAACCCCACATCATTAAGGTGACTTTCGATTAAAAAAAAGAAATAATGATCAAAAATATATTTAAATTACATAAATATAATTCTTAATTTGATTTTAACTGACAACTATAACATTTAATTTTATTAATGCGCAAGTAAGCACTTTAACTATCTAAAACTTAAACAAATAGACACATTCGTCTTATATGACATTCTATATGACAATTTTGTGTACTACGTGTATTATGCCACATAGGATACGTTTGTCTATTTGTTCAATTTTATACAAATTTAAGTGTCACTTGTGTACACCCAAAGTTGGAGGACATAAATACTAGTTGAAGGCAAGTTAAAAGACATATTTATGTATTATGCCTTAAACTATTCTAATTTTTTAAGTTTCATATTTGAACTATTGAGAGTGCGAGTTTCCTACCTGAATTATCAATCAATAGTTAGTGAAACACACGCTAGCTAATTTCCTTTGCTCAAAAATTCTGTCACGTGGCACTGCACGTGAAAAAGTATTTCCACCGTAGTGGCAAATCGAAATAAATTAATATTAGGTTAAAAGTTAAGGTGAAAGATTAGAATTATCACCGTATAAATTAATTTATTCCAACAAATACATTCACCATCTTCTTCTCCACCTTCTTAGTTTCGGTGTCGTCTCTATCATGACGTCGATATCTTCGACTTGAAAGGAGAGAGTTTAGAATTTTAAGAAAATTAATTTAAAAAAATTTAATGTGTCAGTTAATAAAGCCGTTATAGATGTCAAGTGGATGAAGATTTTATGGACAAACGCGCCTAAAAGTAATTATAGACAAACATTTAGTCTAGTCAATGTCTAGACGTGTTTCACTAACCATTGAGTGATAGTTCAAGTAGTAAACTCACACTCCCAATAGTTCAGATGTGAAATTCAATAAAGTAAAATAGTTTATACGTGTTTTTGACCATTAACTTCTAAAGAAAATGTAACTTTTGTAATTTATGTCAATTTTAATTTATTTCTATTCTCTAATGCAATTTTTACTATTTTGGGTATCTTTTGATTTTGCATTTGACCGGATTGTCTTGATGTTTTTAGTTAAATCTTTTTTTATTCACAGTTTCCTTTAAATTCAACATCCAAAAATTGTTTAAAATGTTTGATTGAGAGTAAATATGTTCACTTTTGACAAATTTTAAAGAAATAAAACTGTTTAAACTTATATCTAAGAGATTATTTTATATTTATTATAAACCTAAGGACCATTTTTGTCGTTTTCTCTCTGCAATCATGATGAGAAAATAAAAGAGTTTAGATCTAAAGTATAGTGCAAAATTTGTTATCACGGTGGCCTATGTTGCTCGAATTCTTCAAATGAGCGTGTATTGAATACTTTTAAAATAGCATATTTTTTGAAAATTTTATATGAATATGATTTTTTTTTAAAAGTTCGAGCAACATAAATGATACTTGAAACCACCAATGATCCCCTTGTTTTATCATAGAAATCAAAATCTAGCACATAATAGTACGGTCTAGTGATCAATAAAATGAGTTAAATATTAGAGATAAGCGTCAAAAACACATCTAAATTACTATTTTTTTTGAGTTTCATACCTAAACTATTGAAAGTGTGAGTTTCATACCTAAACTATCACTTATTAATTTGAGAAACACACATCAGTGGTGTGTGTAATATACTCTCTCTGCTCTCTCTATTTTTTGCAAAAACATTGCCACATGACATTCCACATGGATAAAATATTCTACCTTGACAAAAATTAAATAAACTATTAATATTTATTAAAAGTTAATGACTAAACTATTTTTATCCCCCCCCCCCAAAAAAAAATTATTTTTTTAAAATATAAAATTTAAAATATTTTTCTCACCCAATTCCCGTCCTTTTATTTTTTAAAATTTCTTATATAAAATATTTTTAAAAAATTCATACTTTACCCCCGCCCCCCTCCTTCCTAAAAAAAATGATATTTTTAATTATTTTTTTTAAATAAAATTATAAACATCCCATCTAACCCTCCGCTCTTCATTTTCTTCTTTACATTTTCTCATTTTGAGTTAGATATGTGCATATATTTTTAAGAAAATATTTTTTTCTACTTGCGTACCAAATATAACAGATATAAAAATTATATTTTAAGAAAAGTCTTGCGCCAAGTAAAAAATACTTTCCTAAAATCATACGTATATATCTAACACAAAATGAGAAATTTTTTTGAAAGCAAAGGGTTAGATGGGGAGGGGTGAAATTTTTTTAAAATAAAATTAAAAATAATATCTAAATTGTTATTTGAAGCGGGGAGGAGGTAATAATTTTTTTAAAAGAACTTTATAAAAGAAATTTAAAATTTAAAAATTAAACTAAAAAATTAGGGGGGGGAGGGGTTATAGTGAGAGAAGTGTTGGAGTGAGATAATTATATTTTATTTTATAATAAGTTTTTTTTTTTTGGAGGAAGAGGGGGTAGTAATACTTTAATCTTTAATTTTAACTTCTAATAATTTATTTAATTTTTGTCAAGGTGGAATATTTTGTCCATGTGAAGTGTGATATGAAAAAAAAAATTAAATGAAAAAGAGTGTGTAGTACACACACCATTATGAGAGTGGAATAAAAGAGATATGTATGTTTTTCAAACTAATAAGTGATAGTTTAGGTATGAAACTCACACTTTCAATAGTTTAGGTATGAAATTCAAAAAAGAGAAATATTTTAAGTGTGTTTTTGACATTTATCTCTAAATATTATGAAATTTTAGATTTAAATTACAACATAGACAATATTATTCAATACTTTTTTTTCATCCTCCAAACTTCGATAGAAAAATCAAAGTCTAAAATGCAAATTTGACCAATATGAAGCAAATGCCAATACCCTCTTCTAAGGATCATTACATGCAACATCAATTAAACTTCATCGTTTATTCAGGTTACATTAATTTCATTTTTTGAATAATTATTTATAATTGTTTCTAGATATTAAAATTATAAAAATTGGTTTATAATAAGTTAAACTCAGAAAGAAAGGTGATTGGATGATCCTTTTCATCATTCTTGGTGTCCTTTTCCCATTCTTTTTAATATCTTTTTCCACCAAGCCTCCGTAATTTTTCTAACTAATAATTGACTCCATGACCCCATTTCACTTCACTTTTATCAATATATATTTAATTGTTAAATTTAACTTTGCATAGATAGTAGATGGATTAGCCTAAGCTTTTCTTGAATTTGTTTTTAATCCTCCCTTTGTCCCATTTATATGATTCATTTTTTTTTTTTTTTATAAAAAAGAATGACACATTTCTTTATTTAATATTAATTTAACTTTTAAATGTTCACTTTTATTTTTAATAAAATGATTTATAATCACACAAATATTTATGTTTAATTTTAAATTATATTTTTTAAATTTTTTTTTCTTGAACTTTATTTCAAATCAAATTATATCACACAAATTAGAACGGAACGACCATATACTTGGTGCTCCATTGGGGCTACCACTTAAAGGCTACATGCACTTGCCGCTGCTAGCATTTGAGCTTTAATGATGACTCAATAATCTAAATTAGTTGGAAATATGGTGGTAGAATCTTTAATGATGACTCTATAATCTAAATAAAATTGTAATTCCTTCTCGTATATTACTAATATAGAAGGTCTTAAGTACTATACACAAAAGTTTATAATTTATTCATAATTGCTTTAGCACTATAGTATACAAAAGCAACTAGCATGCCTTAATCCCAAGTAAGTTGAGGACTTGCTGATAAGTGACCATTTTATCTCTTATTCACCGTTGCTTACTTACGTTTTCATAGTTCTTTTAGTATTGTAACGATTTATTTCGCCGTTATTAAAAATATTTGCGGTAAAAGTATAGGAATCTCATTCGTCATAGGATTAGGGTCAATTTCTTGATATGCGAGTGTATTAGTTGTGAATTAAGGTCATACAATGCCCCTATCACAAAGTTAAGTTGAAAGTGTCTTTCTGATTTAGTTTCGTGTTTAAATTTAAATTATGGTCAACTTCTAACAACCATATCTCTCAGCCTATAAAGAATTAGGTGGACTATGACCTATCAAATTAAAGGTCTATGATTCTTCTTTCCAACGCAACCAAACTTACCTCATTTAGAGTTTGGAGTAAAACATTATGACAATTTTATTGAATACTGTCTGAACTGAGGCCACCATGGTGGGATTTAGGCCGCCATAGTGAGACCGCTATAGTGGGCTACCCATAGTTAAATGTTATGTTTAGACTTAAAGCGTTATTTTACTCCCAAAATTCGTCAAAGGTCAGGATAGGGCAAGGGAGGGGCGATTTCTTTAGTTTTTCATTGATTCCTCCTTCAAGGTAAGTCATTCCATAAATCTAAGGTAAGTCATTCCATCAATTTAACCCTCGTTTAATTCTTTAATCCTTAGAATAACATTAGATTGATCATGGTGGGGGTAGAAAGTTAACCTAGATGGAATTTGCTGGTGTAAAGGAAAATCAATAGGTTGAAAATCTCTTGAAATTGAATTAGTATTGATTGATTATGTCCTTGGGGCTAGAAATCGATCTAACAATTCCAAAATATAGAATTTTGAATAGATTTGAGGGTAGAACTAATGGGTTTGAATTTCAAATTATTTTTTTGAAGAGTAATTACTCTTATAATTATTGTTATTAAATGATTTAGCCTTCGAAAAAGTGAAGAAGAAGGAAGATCATCACCGGCACAAAATACTTGTTGTATCAGCTTGGCGCCCAGGTAGGCTAGGTTTTCTTAACCGAGTAGTTATAGACCTATCCTCATTGCATAATATATTATAGATTGAAGGGACAATTCATGTCTAGGCCTTCGAGCACGGAGTCTGGATGGCTAATATGTTGTATTGTTGTTTAGAATAGGAATACACTATATGGGATATGATTATTCTGTGACTAGTGGTGATACTCTAGTTCTTGATTGTTAACCTTAATACTTCTTGTCGATATGATTGATGGTTTTTGTGAGGTTTATGTGTAAGAAAATTATTGGATTATAGTGATATCCTAAGACTTGTGGTAATTGAGGGGAAATAGAATGAACAAGAAAGAGTACTTAAAGATTAGTGAGGTAATTCCTAAGAATGAATGGATACTCATAAGGAGGTCCAATATTGGGCTATTTATATGTGTGTGTGTTCATGTTGACTATTTCATGTGAAATAATTGTGTAATGCATATTCATGAAATACAAAGAGTGAATGTGAAATGACCATTAGTGATCAATTGTATGCAATGAACTTGTTACTTGATTCTGTAAGTGTGTGAACTATTTTTAGTTAATTATTGCGATTGTGGTTGTTGGATTGGATACCACGCCAATACATATTGGATCAGGTACCACCCTAATACATATTGGATGGGGTACCATAAATATACATATTGGATCAGATACCACGCTAGTACATATTAGATTGGGTACCATATCGGTACATATTGGAACGGGTGTCATACTGATATACTAGCTATTGGAACGGGTGTCACACCGGTACACTAACAGTTTGGGTATGGGTTCTATGAGAGGACCAAGTATGTGTTATGGTTCATTAAGAGAACCAATTGATTATTGTAATTGTGACGATTAATCATTCCTATTATATAAACTTATTCAAGTTAAGGGCTGAAAGTTCGAGTGATGTTATATATATGTTGTGATTGTGTATCAACTGTTTGATTATATTGTGGTTGTTTGTTTTATTTCATATAATCAGGTATGAAGCTGCGTGTGATCAAGTGGAAAGTAGTTGTTGTGTTGTTAATTTGGGATTTGGTGATTTAGAGTATAATTATGTTGTGGTCCTATTGTTGTAAGTGATAATGAGGGTCTGAGGAATAATGTCAGCGCTTCTGACTCCGTGCAAGCCATTATGGCGGGGTAAATCCTATCATGGCGGGGACGCTATAGTGGGTTAGGTCCCGCTATAGCAGGCTAGCAGCGAATTCAGTATAAGAAAGTCAAACTGTTCTAGTTCAGCAGTCTTGCAAGTGGGTTACTAAATAGTCAAGGGCCATGGTGTTGGCGTAAGAGATTGAGTAAGAGCAGTAGACGTCTACTGGTTAAACAGATATTTGTGTATTTGAAAACTTGTTTATGTGATAGAAGGGTTAGGCTATGATTAATGATACAGTTGGCAACAAAATAGGGTAGGAGGCTGGAATCAAGTGTACTAGTTACTGTTAAGGTAATTGAGATGGTAAGAGTATGTGAAAGGATTTGGGTGGTGCATTTTCTTATTACATCTTTACTTCTGAATTATTGCTTTATATTATGTCGTGAGTTTCAGGCGACAGATGATGCCTAGCTTCTACTCCTCCTTTCCTTATGGTGTGAGTTGTGTCTTATTTTATTTTTATAAACTGTACTCATAGAAGCTCTTGGACCTATTTATACTAGTTCCTTGGGAGAGTTTTTAGTGTATTTCACAACTATTTTTAATTATCAAAGATATTTCTTATGTTTTCTTAACTTCCGTGTTGACTTGGTTTCAAAATTGGTGTAAAGGTTCTCCTATCTAGGTATTAAAGTAGGTGCGCACACGGTTCGATGGGTTGGATTGTGACAAGTATGTATGTATGTTTAATCTTATATAATTCATTGTGTTTTAGGTGTGTGGATCAAAAAACATGATCGAATCAAAAAATGATGATAGAAAGGTGAAAAAGAAATACAATAGTGAAATCAGGCTCCATTTGGTCAATTTGTGCCACTAACCACTAACAACCCATACATATGATTTTATAAGCCAAATTCTTGATTTTAAATATCAGATATGTCACATGTTGTCCAAATAAACCACCCTCATCACTTAACTTATTCCCTTTATATTTAACCAGCCTCACATACGTTATATCCCAACATGTTATGAAATTATATAGAATAATAAGAAGAATATAATAGAGAGAAGAGAGAAGTCATTTTATTTCTCTTGAAAGATTGGAGATTCAGAAATATTTTAAATGAGGAAAATCCCTTTATTTATAGGAAAAAACTAACTTGGTTCCTAAGTATGATTTTTATTTTTTCTCCAAATGAATCTACATCATATACACTCATTATAATACAAATATGTTTATAACACTCCCCTTGGATGTTTATTAAATAAATTATGTACCTTGTTAAAACTGTAATGACCCTAAAGGTCATTTTTATAAATTTTTATAAAAAGACTATTTTACCCCTTTCGGTAGTTTTTTTGAATCATATTTGATTGATATCTGATGTCGATTTCGTAGTTTTCTTAAAAAGTTGAGATTTTTGGAAAACTTTGAGTTTTAGAGGTTTAGAATGATATAAAAATGATATTTGAGGTCATTTATAATTTCGAGTCTCGAATAAAATTTCACCAATTTCATCAGTTTCGGAACATTGAATGTCTAGGAGAGTTGGCAGAACCAGATTTGGGGTCATATTGTGGATTTGAGGTGTTGAGTTGGAAATAGTTGAATTTTTGGCCATAGATTTAACTTTGATCAACATTTGAGGATCGGATACTCAAAATTGAATCTTGAAGACTCCGTTGGATTCAGAGGGTGATTGTCGGCCTACGGAGAGTTCCTGTGTATTTTTCAAAAACTCCGAGGGCGATTTGGCCATTTGAAGTATAAAGTTATTTTAGTTGTGACTTTTTAGTTTTTGGATCAAGGAGGCCTCAAAAACAAATTTTGATGGTTCCGTTGAGTCAGGAACGTCGAGTTTAGTAATATTGCATATATGGTTTGTCTACACAGGATCCTGAACGAAGCCTGAGGATCAATTCGAAACTTTAAAACTTGATGAATTTTTGGATTTCAGCTGTGTGCTGCTACAGACCTCGCTATTGCGAGGGGGAGGTCACGATCGCAACATTCGCTTAAGCGAACCCCCCTTCGCGAAAGCAAAGGTCTAGGTCAGGTGAGATGTCGCGCAAGCAACTGAGCGTGTCACCTTAGCGAAGGCATGGAGATCACGAAAACAACCAAATGGTCATAAAAGAAAGGTCCGCTTAAGCGAACTCCCAGCCGCTCAAGCGACATCTGAGGGGGGATAAGGTCGAGGTTTAATCTTTTTCCCCATTTTCAGACCTTGGGAGCTCTAATAGGAAAATTTTAAAGCGAGATTTCTTGTGTTGGTGATTGGGTAAGTGTTCTTGACCAAGAATTTACGTTACCCTTCATTTTATCATGATTTTGGTTTCAAATTGAGGATTTTGGACCCTAAATTTGAGGTTTCTTCAAGAACATGAAAAATTCCTTTAAAGGATGATTGTGATCTCATTTCAACACCATTTTTAAAAAGGTTTTCGACAATAGGTTCCTAATACCCCAAGGAACATTTCCATGTAGAAATCCCTGGAATTAGACCCCTATTTTTCGAAGTTGAATTTTGAGTCTTTGACCCTTTTTTCGCCGAATTTCACATTCTTAGTACGTTGATTTCGTATTTTGATTGTGAACTTGAATTTGCATAGATTGTGGGGATTTAGAGTACATTAGTAAGGGGAAGGCTCACAAGAATTGATCGAGTGCGTATTGACTAAGGCAAGTGCATTCTTAAAACTCCGTAAATCTTTTAGAATTCCTGAATATCCCGTTGTATAGGTGTTGGGGCATAATAGAGATGAGGTTATGGATTTAATTGTATTATGAATTAATCTAAAATGAATTGATGGGTTTAACAAAATACGATCTGTGATAATATTGAGTATTGAATATTATATGTCATAATGTAGATATCTATGTATATTTGATGAAATACTTGATAGTCTAAATGTGATTGTGGTTTGTCTGAATTGGTTGTTCTTCATTACTTGTGTGAGCATGCTATTTGCATTGATTTTGAAACACTGTGATGAGAGGTATATGATTGTGAGACCGAGGTCTTTTTCGGTGTGAGATTGATAGGCCGAGGTCATTTTCGGTGGGATAATATTGCCAAGGTCATTTCTGGCGAGATTATATTATCAAGGTTATATTGCCAAAGTCATCGGAAATTGCACATATGCATGATCATTGAGTGTGCATACACATATTCTGCATATCTGTGTTGACAGTTTGATGCCTATTTGTGACTTGTGAGTATTTGTACAATATTTCTTGAGATATTAAGCTGTGATCTGAACCTTATTAAATTGTATAGTATGAACTATTAGGTTGGGTTGATTTTCATGCAGGTTGTAGTCTGGAGGTTCAGTTGGGTTGGAAAAGGAGTTCGTGCATTCTATTAGATTTATTTAGTTTTCTGGTTAGCTTGTTGGGTATCACATTGTTAGGTAATCACCCTTGCTTCTACACTTGTGTAGGTTCTGAGCCTGGACTTTGATCATCATCTCTTTTTAATCATTCGAGGCTTCCAGGATTTTTGGAAGATGTAGCTATTGATATTCAGCATACTCTCAGATTTCCTATACTTTTATGTTTTACTCTACTTGAGGGTTGAAAACATATTGAGATTTGTATTTCATTTCAGTTTTGTTTTATTTAGCGGCTTGTACATGTGACAACCAATCTTTGGGGGTATTAATTTGAAAGACTTCTATTTTAATTTATTATTTACTTATTAAGGTTGTTTCTGCTTTATTCTCTATAAATGTTGGATTTTAGGCTGACTTGTCCGGTGGGAGAGGACAGGTGCCATCACACCCGAATTCGGGTCGTGACAAAATCTTACTAGAAAACTCAATGGGATAAATTCTAGTAAAGAAAAAAGAGTACACATATCTAATAATACATATTTTGGATGCCGCGTTAAAAACATTTCAAAGAAAACCCATTGGAATAATACCTTGTGAGGGAAAAAGTACACCCCCTAATGAGAACATCAATCCAAAAATTGAATCTTCACATTTCAATCTTGTGCACCATTTTATTGGAAGTTGCAATTAGTAGAGACTTGGTAATTAAATCATTCATATTATCGCTCGAACAAATCTATTGTACATTGATATTGCCATTCTTTTGGAGCTCATGTATGTAGCACATCTTTGGCAAAATGTACTTCATTCTATCTAATTTTATGAATCTTCACTTGAATGATAAGGTACTTCAAACCAAAGAATTTTGCAAATTCCTCATTTCAATTTCTTTAAGTAGATAACCTATTATTTTAGGAAACTTTTCAAAAGTTTCAATAATTTTCAAGTTATCAACTTATTGAGATCTCATCACTTCATTATTTCAGGTACCTGAACCTCTTAGGAGGTTTCATAAAGTGTTATGCCGTAGGCTCTTCAAGAACATATTGCCTGTTTGTTATGATCATTTTGATAATTTAATCCTCCTTTTTTTTAAGAATTATTTTATTTAGAACTGATTGGTCTATCATGCTTCATGCATGTCGTAAACTATGTCCTTCAAGGACATTCAGTAGGAGCATCTGCAGTTAAATGTGAAATCAATTTTGGGTCAGCAAATGTTTTTAGCATTTGGCTTGAATTATCTTTTGAATGAGGATCATATTGATGATAATTCACAATATATTTCTTAACTATTTATTATTTCCCCCTTATGTTAGTAAAACCAATATATATATCTCAATCTATTTTAGAGTCCATCTTTGTGCATCATGATATATCCATTAACCATATACCACACATTAAAGCTATTAAATGAAAAATATTTGATTCCTAGTCCTGAATTAATTGAGAGGGGAAAATTAATTATAATTGTAAGGATCTGAACCATCGTTAGTAAGGGATATGGAAAACCATAAAATTTTTCTATTTAGACCTGCACCACCCTGCCAAAGCGGACATAATCTCACTACGGCAGCGCGCTCCAGTGGGATATGAGCCACCAGAGCGGGATGGTCGGGGTAGAACTTAATGTCGTAAATTTTTATTTTCTTCTCCTATTCCTAAGTGCCAAAAAGAGGTGAGGGTTACTCCAAAAACCTTCTAAAGGCTTCTCTAGGCTTGGTAAAGGAGGAAGAAGGAGATTCCAGCTCAGGAAAGGTTTCAAACGGCGGAATTCAGGCCCACTTTCACCATCTCGTTGTCTGGAAGCTAGGATTGACGCCTCAAAGCCTCTCTACAGTTGCTCGGCGCCCAGGTAGTCTAGGTTTCTCTAATTTATTAGTTGTAAATCTATTCTCACGTATTCTATATTGTAATTAATAGGAGATTTCATGCCTAGGCCTTCGGGCATGGAGTTTGGATGACTAAATGTATTGTTATTGTTGTTTAGGATAGAAATGTACCATGTGGGTATGATTATCCTGTAGCTAGTGATGATAATCTAGTTCTTGGTTGATAACTTTAATACTACTTGTTGATATGATTGATGGTTCTATGTGAACTATCTGAGTAATGTGAATCATGAAGTAAGGGGAGTAGGTAATTAATCTAGTATTGATAAATCTCTTGAATAAACCTATTAATTATCTGTGGTTAAAGGTTATGGTTGGTCTATATTATAGAGAGACTCTCAATAGTGATTGAGTAAGGATATGACGTCTTCTATGTATTTAGTTGTTATGGTTGAATTGTTGATATGTCGTTGTAATGGGTCTACAATTCTAGGACTGTGAAATCCATAATCTTGAACTTGTTCTATCAAAAGTGATGTCTTATATAAAGAAGGCTTGATGAAAATATTGTTAATGAAGGGAAAGATAGAATAAAATGACTATTGTGAACAATTACATGAACTTGTTACTTGATTGTGCAAGTATGTGAACTATTCATTATGGACTGTGATTATGGTTGTGATTGTGATGTTGGATCAAGTGTCATATACCGATATATATATATTGGATCAGGTCATGTTTTGATATATATATATATATATATATATATATATATATATATATATAGGATCGGGTGTCATATTTCAACACGTATATAGGATCGGGTGTCACATTTTGACACATATATAGGATCAGGTGTCACATTCTGACATATAAATGGTTTAGGTATAGGTTCCATGAGATAACCAATGTGTGACTATCATCTGTGAACTGATCTTGACTATATGTGTGATGATAGAGAAATTGATCAAATTATAACTAAGCATGCCCATCCTGTGTAATAACTGATATGAAAGAATCGAAGGTCCTAGTGTTATCATGTTGATTGTTGTAATTGAGATTTACCTTGTGAAACTGTACATTTCTCCTGAAATGGTAAATTGATAATATGTTCACGTATATGCCTGATTGGATTATGTTACGGGTGCTAGATGCATCCGCATAGTAGGTATGAGGTTATGGGTAAATCAGTGGAAAGTAGTCAGTATGTTAAGGGAGATTAATGACTTAAAGTCAGTTATTATTGATTTCCTATAGGAACATGGGTTAAAAAGAGGATTGGAAGATTTCTGGAGATTCTGTCTCCGGGCAGGCCTCCCTAACAGGAGGATCCTACTGTGACGAGGCCGCCAGAGTTGGATAGGTCCTGCCATGATGGGACAGTAGTGGTTAGGAGGTGAGCTTTAGTCCCCCTGATGTTTTCCTCTTCCAAGTGAGATGTTAATTATCCTAAGTCCATGTGATGATGTGAAACTAAATATAGTAGACGGGTTAGACGGAGTTAGTATTGGCCCATAGTTTGGAAACTTCTCTATGTGATAGAAGGGCTAGACCTTGATTTGTATAAGAATTGGAAGCGAACCAACTAGAAAGGATGAAAGTTAGGATTGAATGACTCTAATGAGGTTAATGAGAATGATAAGAGTTTTGCATAAGGTTTGGCGGTGAATCTCTTAGGAGCATGTTTTCTTCTCGTCGATTTCTTTATATTATGCGGTGGGTATCGGGTTGATCGATAATTCCTACCAGACGTGTTGTTTGTACTGATACTACTCTTTCTATGCCACTTGGCATACTTGTTGCTAGGTCAGTGATGTTTTATAGGTGAAGACGAAGATGAGTCTCCAACAGCTTGTACTCTTCATTCCTTATGGTGGGAGCTGTGTCATATTTTTGTTTATACTCTATATCTTTAGAAGCTATTGTACCCGTTTAGACTAATATTCTTGGGGGTGTTAAAGTGTTTTTATTGTAATCAAACTTGGAGTCAAAATTCTATTTACAGTATTTTCACTACTTTTTTGGCTTTTTGTTAAACTTCTGCATGTATTTTTGTAAGGGTTCTTCTATCTAGGTGTTAGAGTAGGTGTCCGCATGGCCCGGTGGGTTGGATCGTGACAATAATTTATTGATCTGAAGCATGCAACTACTTTTGTATATAATATATATTTAGACGAATACATAAAATTTTATTCTCATAAGCAATGATCTGGCTATTTATCTGACGCATTTAACACCAAATCAGTTTGAATATTAATCAATATTTATCAAGATAACTTGCCTTGATTACACAATCAGGAGTTGTGCTTTTAACTCAATTATTTTGCACAAACAATGTTGTCAATGTCAAACTGCAGGTTGACAATAAACGCACATGTGATCATCTTATATATGCATCTCTTTAATATATCACATTAGGGGTGGGCGTTCGGTTCTTCTATTCGATTTTGCTAAAATTCGATTTGGTTCTTTGATTTTCGGTTTTGAAAAAGTTTGCACCATACTTCAAACCAAATCAGATCGGGTTTTTTCGGTGTTTTAAACTTCGGTTCAGTTTGTTTGGTATCTTTAAAATGATTTTTTGGTGTAAAAAATTCTTGTGTTGATTTACTATTCTGCAGTTTTCTTCTTGCATAATTCCTAAAAGAAATCAACAGGGAAAAAAAAATTCAAGAATTACCACCTTAGCTCTAAAAAGAAATCAACATCTTAGCTGCATTAGACTATTAATTAGTGATCAAAGAGCCACTGTGTGTTATTAGTGACCGAAGAGCCACTTTATTTAATAAGTTTAGTACCAAGAATTACCAAGAAATCAACATATAAAATAAATAGAATTATGAATTAAAATTAAAATATTTTGAGTAAAAAATATATAAGAAATATAATTTAAAATATTATTTTAGATTTATTTAATAAAACTTCGGTTCTTCGGTGCACCATGGTTTCGTGACCCTTACACCAAACACTAAATCGAAGAATCGAAGTTTTCGAAAAAAAAAACTGACAACAAATCGAAAAATTGAAGAACCGACACTGAAAAATTGAATTAGTTCGGTTCGATTCGATTCGATTTTTTGGTTTTTCAGTGTTTATGCCCACCCCTATATCACATGACAGGTGAACATATCCATATTGACCTTTTATACTTTCTATCTCAATCTTGTGCACTATCTTCTTGAAAGTTGTAGTTAGTAGAGTCTTGATGAATAAATCATCCATATTATTACTCGGATAAATTTGTTGTCCATTGATATTACCATTCTTTTGAAACTTATGTGTGTAGAAATATTTTGGCGAAATGTACTTCATTCTATTTCCTGTTATAAAACTATATAAAATAAGAAGAAGAATATAGCAGAGAGAGGGGACTTCTTATTTCTCTTAAAGTATTAGAAATTGAGGGGTTCTTTATGACAAGAGGGTGTTGCTCCGTAGTAAGCACCCTTCATTTTCAACCCTAAGGTTGTGAGTTCGAGTCACCAAGTGAGCAAAAAGGTGGGAGCTCCTAATGAGGAAAAAAAGATTCTTTACAATGAGGAAATTTTTTTATTTATAGGGAAAATTGACTTGGTCCCCTTTATTTATGGTGCACAAGATTGGGATGCAGAAATTATTCTTTTTGGAAAAAGGGTCTGATATACCCCTCAACTTTGCGATTTAAAGCTAATATACCCTTCATTACAAAAGTGACTCACATATACCCTTTTCACCTAGAGGTAGTGAACATTAATTTTATTTTTTTAAAAAATTCATGTAGGATTATATAATTCTTCTAGCAAAGTTAGGGAATATTTGATCTTTCTAACATATGATTTTTTTTTTAGTTTGAGTTTTAAATATTCGAATTTTGTATTCTTTTTTTAAAAAAATCCTTTCATTTTTAGTGAAAATATGAGAAATAAAAAAAGTGTGAATGAAAAAAGAGAAAAAAAGTAAAAAACAATTAAAATTAATTTTATTGTGGCTATATTGTAATTTATGTTTTTATATTTGCAAAAGGAATTTGAGCATTTATGATAAATTTAACAAAAAATGAGTAAAAAAATTAAATTTGACCATCAATATAATAAATTCAAAACATAATATTTTTAAAATTCAAAAATCAAAAAAATTAAGTTAAAATTATTATTTTTCACTCCAGTTAGACCAAAAAGATATATTTGTGTCATTTGTACAACAGTAAAAATATATACGAACCATTTTATTACAAGATGGTCTATCAATTCTAAATCGCAAAGTTGAAAGGTATACCAAGCCATTTTCCCTTCATTTTTATCCAAACTCCTAATCCCTTCTCCTCATTTTTCACCCCATGTTTGAAAATGTAAAATTGATGAGAAGGTAAATATATTATTTAATTTAATTTAGTGTGACGAGAGTTACGTTAGTATTCATTCAATCGTTCAATTTTTTTTATCAAATTTAAAATATTAAAAATCTAAAAAACATATTAATAATTACGTAAATTATATGTCATATAGAATGAAGTAGTACTTCATATTTTTGAAGTCTTTAATATTTGGTGACCCAACGCTATGAATGTGCGGATTAATGGAATAAAAAAATATTATTGGTATATAATATTTGATTAACAACTTTTAAACGATTTTGTAATTTTTTTTGTCGGATTATCAATTTGATTTTGAATTTTACGATTTTGGTTCATGGTTAAATTGATAATCCAGTAAGATTATATTAAAATTACTATTTTATTCATAATTATATAACACCTACTTTAATATTTATTGACCCAATTTTTCTAAATTTTAGTACTAATCAACACAAGCTAGCCTCTCTGTCTTTCTATTGCTACACATATTTCTTCTCGACACAAACTAGTATTACCTTCTCTTTCTTAATTTTAAATTTGATTGTGACAGAGACAAACAATTAATGTTTGTTTTCACAATTAATTGCACGAATCTTTAGAAGGAATTTGAATAATTTTGTCTTAAATAAAAGTGATCAATATAAAAATTTGTGTTGCATTTTTATTCTTGCTACTATTTCTATTTATGAAAAATATTTTCCATATATATATATATATATATATATATATATATATATATATATATTGTGTGTGTGTGTATATGCGCATTTTCTTATCAGTTAAATAAAAAATCAACGCGTTAAGGATCAAAAATTGATAACAAATATCTTATTAATTTGGATATCGATTTAGCATATTCACAAATAAAAAAGTGATAAATCAAATTAATAATATACAAAATAGGACCGAATCGGTCGATGCACACTCCTATCAAACACAAATGTTTTCACTTGCCTAACTTTCATACGACAATTAGCATCTTACTTGTCAATTAGAGACAAAAAAGGACAAGAAAAAGAAGGGCATTTTTGCTAGTTAAGTTAAATCTTTCCACCCCTTCATTAAACTTCCTGCAATATAGGGGAATGAAATGTGTAGGGCCGATAAAAAATTATCCGTATTTGATATTAAGGTATTTTTTTAACTTTTTAAAAATAAGGAAAATATTTTTTTTCTAATAAAAGTAAAAAAAAAATTTTTTCATAAGTAGCATGTCATTCCTTTCCATCCTCCGATACAACCTATTCCAGCCCAACCTTCCGTAGCCTCCACCTCCACCATCAGGGGTGGATTTAGGAGGCATAAGGGTGTTTATCCGAACTTCCTTAATAAAAAGTTACTAACATGTAAGATAGTAATTTTTCATTTCTTTTATATATATATGTATAGATTTTGAATTTCCTAAATACAAATTAGAAATTGGTTTCGTAATTAATTAAGAGAATTCAAAATTCATTTTGAGGTGTCAAATTTAAATCTCAAGCACTATATCTTTATTTTTTGAATTTCCTTAGTAAAAATCTTGAATTCATCATTGTCCATCATCTCCACACTCCTACTCCGGCTTTCATTATGTTTGACTAAATTTATATAAATACTTTTGAGATAATGTTACGACTTTGCTTTAGTTGGTGTAAATATTTGATGAGAGTTAATATTTTTGGCAGGATCTGAAATAGGTAAACAAGATAAGTCACTTTCCCATTCACTAGCATTGTCCATAGTATATATGTTTGCTTTATACATGCACCAAAGTTTGAGAGCCTATAGCTAGTAACCTTTTTGTCCCTCAAATTTTCGTCATTACTTTTTCTTCCCTTTGTTCTCTATATAAACACAAACCATGTTCACCTTCTTTCTTCATTCCAATTCCTAGTAATTTTCCAAGTCCCACCTCCCTCACTACCCATACTAAGTATTCTTTTAAAAAAATTATATAATCGTGGTGGTTGGGTCAATCTGCTATCGTTTATTTCTACTGTTTGTTCTCTCTATATAAGCACAAACCATCTTCACCTTCTTTCTTCATTCCAATTCCTAGTAATTTTCCAAGGTATCACTTCCCTCACCACCTATACTAAGTATTTTTCAAAAAAAATTATATTACGATAGTGTTTAAGTCAATTTGCGTTTAAATTATCTTTGATTTCTACCCTTTTGTTCTCTATATAAGCACAAACTATGTTCACCCTCTTTCTTCATTCTAATTTCTAGTAGTCTTCCAATTATCACCTCCCTCACTATCTATACTTAAGTTTTTATTTTTTTACATGAAATAACGGTAGTGTTCAAGTCAATTTATGTTAAATTATCTTTAATTTCTAGTTTTCTACCCTTTGTTCTTTATATAGGCACAAACTATGTACATCCTCTTTCTTCATTCCAATTTCTAGTAATCTTCCAAATACCACTTCCCTCACCACCTATACTAAGTTAGTATATTTTTTCTAAAAAAATAATAATAATTATATAACAGTGGTGTTTTAGTCAGTTTGTGTTAAACTATCTTTGATTTCGAGATGTCGGCAAGAGGGTGTGAAGGAGTGAGTGTGGTGAAGCCAGAGATGACCAAGAATTCAAAGACCACAAGCAAGTTTCAAAAGCAATACTCTACAAAAAGTGTTGTTGATGGTACCACAAATGATGCAAGAAGTACCACAAAAACAAGTTGCAGCTTCAAGATACCTAATAGATCCCAATTATCCCCTATTAAGATTTTCAAACACCTTGGAGGAAAAATGGCTGCACTAATGAAGATGGTGTCTTCTTCAAAGAGAAGTTGTAGGAAAGTTACTAATAATTCGTCGGAGAGAGCAACAATTTCTGCTAAGCCAACTGCTGCCCTAAATATTGACTCACATAGGGCAGAGGCAATTGATGATTGCATTCAATTCATCAACTTATCTTCTTCTTTGCCAAGATCTAATTCAGTGTCATGAGAGATCGAAGAATCTCTTGATAAGAAGTGTTTTATCGTATTATTTATATTAATTAGCCACTTTTTGTGGTTTTGTATTTATAAGTTGGTTATGGTTATATTTTTAAAATTAGATGTGTGATTTGAATATAGTAATTAGTTTTGAATGACTTTCTAGTTGGGTGGCTACTATCAAGGTTACTATCAAACTTCAGTTCTTGAAAAAGTGGTTAACTTTCAAATAGAACATCAAGAAGCGACTTTTTGTGTAAATGAGTTTGTTTTACCCTTTTAATAAGTCTATGATCTAATGTTAAATTAATTAAATCAGTAAATTTTGAATACTATATTCATAAAGAAAATAAATTCATTATTATCCTATAATATGCAAATTCTTGGAGCATATGAGTACGTTGAATTATTTTTTGTTCTTGTTTATTGTATTACCAGTAAGTGCAAGCAAGCACAATTATATCGAAATATGCACAAATTGATCTGATATATATAGTAATTATATATGCACCAACAAGTTAATTCCCCCCCCCCCCCAAACACAACAATAATGTAAGTCATGATGGTCTCCATGATTGCTCTCACTAGAATGCTAATTTTTGCATTAAGAAAGTTCCATTGGTGCATGTCTTGCAACTACTTTTAGCGTCCAATTTTGCCAACTCATTCCTTTTGCTTTATAGTTATGTAGGAGTTTGTTAAGTACTGACTAAAGTCATTGTGGTCAAGAGCTTTCTGAACGTGTTAGTAATTTAAGAATTACTAAACAGATGAATTCGAGATTTGATGCTTATTAATTTTTAGAATAATCTTAAATTAATATATAATAACAATAATTGAATTTATAATAAAATATTTCTAAAATATTTTGTTGATTACATTATATGTATAGGGTCAGTAGAAGCAAAAATTAGTATTTCCTTATACCAAAGTTGAGTATTAGCGAATACGATTTGGCAACAAGTATTTACAATTATACAAAACTTTAGTATAATACTTGAAAGGCATAATACATAAATATGCCATTTAATTTGACCTTATTTTATATTTATGCCCTCCAATTTTGGGTGTGTATAAGTAAACACTTAAATTTGTATAAAATTGAACAAGTAGACACACATATCCTATGTGACACAATACACGTAGGACACAAAATTGATATGTAGGATGAATGTGTCTATTTCTTCAAGTTTTTGATAGTTAAAGTGTCTACTTGTGCATTAGTAAAGTTAGAGGTCATAGTTGTCAGATGAAGCCAAGTTAAGAATTATATTTATGTATTATGCCTACTTGAAATACTAGTGAAATAAATGAGAAAATTATTTGAGTACTGTTTTAAGTGAACTAATGATTTTCACTTATAAATGTTTTAAACTTTTTGTTGAGTAAAATTCATATCCAAATACTGATTTCTATATAAATCAAAAATAATTGTCAACTTTAGTCTTTTCACTTATTATAGCAGTAGTAAATACTCAAGGAAAAGCAGTAGAAGCACAATGTAGATATAAATTGGTCATTTGGTGGTAGATAGCAAATAGGGGATGGTCACTTGTCAGATGTAACTAATTAATGGACATTGAATGCAGACATATCTACTATTACTTTTAACTTGATTTACATGATAAAGTTGAAATGTTTTTATTTTATATATGTATGTTAGTACCTTGCTTATTGTGATAAAAAAAAGTAGGGATATCAGTATTTTCACTAAAGTAAAATAACCCAGCATAAAAGAAACCACCTATCTACATTATATTTTTTCAATAAAAGGAGACAAGGGTGGTTCTACCATTAAAAGAAGAATTAATACTATATTTTTTATTTAAAATTTATTTTTATAGCTTTTTGATGTGCTAAATTATGAATAAATTTGTCTTATGATCGATTTCTCTTAATAATTCCTTTTCAATTAATAGTATTTTTAATTCATTCATTTTTTCTTGAGACGTTGATCTTAAATAAGGTTTTATTAATTTTATAAGAAACTTTTTCTAGTCGAGACAATTGTTATAGAAACTCTATAAGCAATATATGCATTTGAAAAATAATAAAATCTTTTTATCTAATTGAATATTTCTTATATTTTTACTCCTCCATGTCCCTTCATTAAGCAAAATAATAAATGCAAGATATAGTTCACTTAGTTATTCCTATTTATTAATTTTTTTTAGGATTGAGCAGTATCAAAAATAAATCTTCTTTATTGTTAATGGTATAATCGGAAACAATTGTCAATTTTAGACTTAAATTTATAAATGATATTTTTTAAAAGCTAACGCAACATTAATATGAGACGAAGAAAATATTAAAAGTACTCAATATTTTTAAAAGAAAAAATCTACATAACAATTAATCTATAATTGCTAAAAAATAGGGCTCCAAAAAACCGAGAGCCTAAAGCCTTCGCTTCAGTGGTTTCACGTTGAAGCCTTGGCCAAGCCCAAAAGGAGTGTAGCATAATGGCTGAGATCCTTTCATTTTTATTCAGAAGTTTTGATTTTTTTGTCTATTGCAATAGAAAATTTCTCATTAGGATACACTTTACTGCCTCCTTATTAGATTTATTTGATGCAAATTCAAATAGTGTGTTGCAAAACAATACTAATAGATATAATTATCGCAGAAAGATGTGACGTGATGATTGAGATGTATTCACATTCTTTAGCTAAAACTTTCACGTTTGAGCATTCTTAGGATCAAATTTTCCAAAATATGATTATTTTCCTTAGTAAATTTAATAACCATCGTCATGATATTTTTGGCTTTGCTCTTAGTGCTTCCCTCAAGCTTTTTATTAAAGAGAAAAAAATGGGGAGAGGGGGTCGGATGGAGATGAAGGATTGATCTGCTTCAAAAGAGCTAAGCTTTTAGGTTTGCCCCCCCCCCCTCCCCATGTGGGTGGCCTTCTTATCAATTTGTCTTTTTCTTTTTCTAGATTGAATATACCAATACCCAAGTTCTATCTGACGCAAATTCAAGTCAACCCTACTACTATACTTCAAACAACTAAGGGGTCATTTAATTTTGGTCTAAGAAGTGAATTATTCATGTATTAATGTTAACATAATTTGTTTCATGTTTGGTAGCATTTTAAACACTACATTAAACTTAGTACACAAAATACGACATTTGATTATTAGTTTATAATTCTGCATATATAATTAAAACATGTATAAGGAGTCAATTTGAAGAAAGGAATCTCCAAACTTGATATTAAATCTATCTTCAAAATCCGACAAGGTCTAGTGATTAGTAAAAAACTCCTCAATCAAAATGAATGTGATCATTTATGGAAGTCTCAGTTGGACTCTACACCACTGCGCAACTTATTTTTATACAAGGTAGAAGATGCAATAACTAATATATGAATAACCAAATTTTGCATATAATTCATATATTACTAGTACCTGTCATTTGGTAGCTGGTTAGAGTTATGCATGTATTCGCAATACATGAATTAGTTATGAGAGAACTTATGTATTATTTTATGTAGATATCATGATCCGGAATCAGATGTGATGACACTCACCTAACCACTAAGACGAGTCATCCTAAGAGTCTGAACAGTTCAAAATAAGCAAACATGAAAGCAGAAATGTAAAGTCTAATATGGTATAGATAAAGATAAGCGAAAATTAGATTCTAAACCACCAAAGACTTGGTGTCACATGTACAAGCCACTATTTCAATAGAAATAAAAAAAGGTACATGTATGTATGTCTCAATCCTCAAGTAGAAAAAAAAATAAAGTAAATGGCGACGAGAGTTTGTCGAAGAAGACAAGTTGCTACCTCTCACGCGTTCAGAAGCTTGGCTTAATCAATAGAAGTACTAAGAGAAGGAAGTGTCGAACTCAGATCCTACACAGATGTAGAAACAAGGGGTGAGCACCAAAATACGGTACTCAGCAAAATAGAAACTAAATCCTAAGTAAAGCAATGCGGAACACAGGTACTCTTGACATCCCAACCACAAACCTCTTCAACTACACACCTGCACTCAAACAACTCAATCTATACAGTTTATATCATAACTATTTTAGAATACTAGACAGTCCACAAGTAGAAAGTACGTATACGTTCTCACTACCATACCCAGGCAAACACAAGAAATCTCAATCATAATCAATTACAAGATGAAATAGATGCAAATGCAATGTCAAATAATCGTGATGCATGTCTGTCCTACGATACACATCTGTTAATCACCTCAGAACAGAACCCATGGGGGCCTCACATAGATCATGTATCCACCGGAAAGACCTCGTCCATAATATCCATCAGAACAGACATCCGCTGTCGAAAGAGATCTCGACAAACCACCTTGACCGGTAGAAATTTTGATCCCAATATTTAGTACCTCACTCAAATCATTTCTCAGCCATCACAAATAAGTATATACACAAGTAATGAGTACAACAACAATAACAACAACTCAGTGGAGTTCCACACCGTGGGGTCTGGGGAGGGTAAAGTGTACGCAGACCTTACTCCTATCAAAGTAGGATGGCTGTTTCCGAGAGACCCTCGGCTCAAAAAAGCATAAAAAGAAGTCAGATAAGGCTAACAAATTCGAAATCATTTGCACAAGTAATGAGTAAAACGGGATAAATATTCACACAAGATGTCATATAGTCCACAATCACACAATAAGTCAATGTCTCATAATCCACAATATTTAGGCAATTACTATCATGACCCAATTCGGGTGTGATGGCACTCGCCTAATCTACCAAGATCAGTCAGCCTAAGAGTCTGAGCAACTCTAAATAAGTGAAATTAAAAGCGTAAATGTAAAGTTTAATAAGACATAAGTAAGGATAAATAGAAAATAGATTCTAAACTACCCAAGACTTAGTGTCACATGTACAAGCCGTTAGTTCAACAGAATTAAAAAAGATACAAGTATATATGTCTCAGTTCTCAAGTAGAACAAAACATAAAGTAATAGACGACAAGAGTCTGCCTAAGGGGACAAGCTGCTACCTCTCAAACATCTAGATGCTCGGACCGATCAAATGAGTACTATGTGGAGAAGGTGCCGAGCTCAGATCCTACATAAATGTAGAAGCAAGGGATAAACACCAATAACACGGTACTTATCAAAATGAAAACTAAACTCTAAGAACGCAAAGTGGAACAAGGGTACTCCTGACATCCCAACCATAGTCCTCCACAACTACACACTTGCACTCAGACATCCCAATCTATACAATTCACATCACAATTATATCAGTACACTAGACAGTCCACAAATAGAAAGTACAAGTATGTTCTCACCACCATAATCAGGCAACCACATGACATTTTCAAATCATAATCAAACACAGTATGATATAAATGCAAATGCAAATGCAATATCAAATATCATAATGCATGTCTGCCCAACGATACCCATCCATTAATCACCTAAGATAGAAATCCATGGGGGGCTCACATTGATCATGTATCCACCAAAAAAGACCTTGGCCACCAGAAGAAACCTAGGTAAATCACCTCAATCGGTGGAAACCTTGGTCCCAATATCCTGTACCTTACTCATATCATTTCTCATCCATCCCAGATACAATATATGCACAATTAATGAGTGAAGCAAGACAAATATTCACAATGATGTCATAGAAACCACAATCACATAATAGATCAATGCCCCAAAATCCACAAAACTTAGACGATTAATCCCTAATCAAAATCAACTATTACACTTCAAACTCATATAATTCAATTCAATCTAATGATCCAACGCACCCTATTCTCCTCACATAGGAAAATACAAGGTTCAGCATACTTAACAAAGGTTAAAATTTTATTTGCCTTAGCCAAAGGTCATAAACAATCTGAAACTACTGCTTTTCTCCTTCGAAGATACTCCAAATCACCATAATCTAATCAAATATAGACTCATAATTATATTTTGAAGCTATTGACACTAAAATTAAGAAATTCTGGTGAAAGGGGTAAAATAGTCAAAAATTCCATATCAAAAATCTAACTCAGAATTCGATTATTTTTAGATGAAAATATTGTCCAAGTAATAAGGAATCTAATGATGAAACTCGTTTAAAAAATAGTGTTAAAATGAGTTTATAAACATAAATTTTGTTAGAAATTCAGATTAGGCAAGAACCTCCAAAATTCCCAATTTAAAATCCAAATTTTGAAGTTAAAATCAAGAATTAATCAATAAAAATCAAAGATGTAGGTTGAAAATGACTTACCCAATAGTTTTCCAAAACAATCCCCTTGAAATTCGTCTATATAGAGCGTAAAATATCAAAAATGGAGGAAATTGACCCTAATCCCGTCTTTTGGAAAAAGACACTATTCACGCCACTTAACCCTTTGCGATCGCGATCCACTGAAGTCGTGAACTTGAAGGTTAGGTTTTTGCCTTATTGTGATTGTGGTTCAGACCTCACGATCGCGAAGGTCAATAAACAAGTGCTTCGCATTCGCGGAGGAGGAACAATGGTGACACTAGTTGACAACAGCCATTTCACATGGCTAAGTCTCTGAATGGACCTCGGGATTTGATCAGAACCCCATGAACACAAATCAAATATGCAATCCTACTATATTTGATATTTCAGACTCAATGGAATCATCAAAATTCGAATTCGAAATCTGCTTGACCTGGAACCCGATAAGTAGCAACTAAACTAGTTTCGGTACTTGAAATATCCAAAATACCCTCGGGACATCAAAAATTTATAACGTAGCCATATCTAGCATTAGAATCACCTCTCGAAATTATTAGAACCATCAGAAATCAAATCTAAGCATCCGAACCTCAAATATTGACCAAAGTCAAAGTTTAATTAAATTTTAACTCAATTTCCAACTTCGAAACTAAATTTCACGTTTTAAATCCAAATCAGATTTCACAACTCTTTTAGACCAATTTCCACATTCCGAAGCTGATGGAATTGACGGAATTCCATTTTGAGACTTGAAACTCTAAATGACTTCGAAACTCAAATTTTGACTACTTAAGCCTTTAAAACAGATTTCTCAAGCAAAACATCAACTTTTCACAAGATTTTCAAAAACTAACTTTCACACCCAAGCAAAGGTGACTCGGAAAAACTAAAAGGAGAGGTAAAATGTTAATTTTATGTAACACCCCCCAAAAATTTTCCCTAAGATTCGGACCTTTCTTATATTCGTATAGGGTCGAATCTAATTATTTTGAAGTGTGTGCATGAGTTAGGATGAGTTTTTAAATAATTAAAGAGTGTTAGAGATGATGAGGGGTCATAAGGGATCCTTAGAACCAAGCTAAGTCCAAAAGAATTCGTCTTGGGTAAGTTGTCGAAGGAGTTTGTATAAAGGTTGACTTCTAACGACCATGTCATTTGAAATATGATGAACTTGATAGACCACGACCTACCAAATTAAAGGTCGTCGAGTCTTCTTTCCAACGCCACCAAGAATGTAATGTTTGGAGTTTGGAGTCAAAAGATATGACGATCCTAAGACGAACTAGCACGACAGAAATTTTAGGCCTAGGCTACAACTGTTGGGGATTTGGGCTTGGCGCCGCAGTGGAACGACGCACCACTATCACGCCAGGAACACACCTTAATAGTTTGGCCCCTGGCGTGGCACGCCACTACAAGGTGTGCAGGGTTTTTCAAGCTAAATTCCAGAACCCAGAAAATATGGCATTGGCGTTGTAAGGGCGCGATGAGCCACTATCGCGCCAAGAATGTGCCTCAGTAGTTTGGTCCTTGGCGCGGTGAGCCACTAACCGATGTGCAGGTTTTTAGGCGTAATCGACCTGGCGCCGCAATGGCGCGAGGCGCCACTATCGCGCCAGGAATGTTTTCAGCCTATTTTTTCAGAATTTTGGAGAAAGTGAAATTTGGGAATTTGTTCCACATTATATATGTATCATCCTTGAACATTTTGGGGACATATTTTCAGCCCCCCTCTTTCTCTCTAGAAAAGCCCTAGAAAGATCCTCTCTCTTCCTCTTCTTCTTCTCCAAGTCCTTCTTTAACAAAGAATTGTTCCAAGAGCTTCAAGATTCGAGTTCTCCATTGAAGACTCAACCACAAGGTTTTCTTCAAATCTTCACTAAGGTATGTAAGGCTAACCTAAAATATGGATTGAGTTCTTCCATATGCCCATAGATGTGTTGGATAGGAGTTGTGAAAGAGTTGAACCTTCTAAGAAGGTTTTCTTGAAAGTTTTCCTAAACTATAGAATGTTTTTAGATACTATTGGTTGATTGATGTTTTTAATGACTTGAGTTACTAAATAGTTATCTTTCATATTATTGATTACAAATGTATCTTTGTATATAGATTTATAGATGTTGACGATATTCTTGAGTTGAGTTTTGTTGAGAGTATGGATTCATGTTTCATTCACATGAACTCAAGATGAGATTTTTTTGGTAATAATTTGTCTCGAGTTTAGATGGATGGCTTTGTGTATATGTGTATTGATTGGAATGAAAAGAATGAATTGGATAGTTAAGAATGTCCTTTCGCTTCTATAAATTGAACATAGGACTAAAATAAGGATTTTAGAATAGATATTTGACAATGATGTGATGATAATGTCTGATGATGATATTTGACAATGATGTGATGATAATGTTTGATGATGATGATGATGTGATGATGATGTTTGATGACGGTGTGAATAATGGTATTTGACGATGATGTGAATGAAGAGGTTATGTCGATGAGGATGTTGTGTGATGAAGTGGATTAGAGTCTAATGTGATTTTGTGGTATGTGATGTGCATAATTTGAGTTGATTGGAGTCGTAGAAATATTTTAAAAATAAATGATCTTTTGAGGAGGAGCTTTAAATAAATTATTTGTGAACCTTTTTGCATAAACTATTTACACACTATTTTGAGTCTAAAGAATTATTAGTTTCGTCTTTGATTTAGAAAGGAGTTTAAGTACGAATTGAGTATGAGGAGCCTTTAAATGAGTTGAGTATTTTTACATTAAAATATCTATTTTGAGATTGAGTTGAGGAGTTGAAATTATATTTTAATGTAAAAAATATTTTTTGCATTTATTGAGTTAAGATTGTACAAGTTTTAAAGAGAAGAGTTTGATGATTTGAGTTGAGTTTTGAAAAGAGTCCAATGAGACTTGCCATTATGACTCGATTGAGTTGAATTGAGGATAGAGTTGATGAGTTGGCAAGGTTCTAAATGAAACTAGCCGTGAGGGCTTGTTTGAGATGATTGGATGGAGTCTTATGAGCATGGAGTCATGGGAGGAGTATCAAGCACCGAAGCGGGTGAGAGTATAGTCCATACTCGAACCCGAGAAACTACGCCGCCAACATAGGTAGGGATGGAACCGTTAAAGTCGGATGCTTCCCGTGGGATAGAATCGTTAAAGTCGGATGTTTCCCATTTTATTATTATCCTGAAATGATAGGACTTGACTAATCGATGGAATCCATGATTAGGGAGGCGTTCATGCCCTGGAAAGGTATGGACGGACGTGGCAACAACGTCGATTGTTGTACTATCACTGGCTCATAAGTGATGGTTATTGGATAAGAGAAACTCCCATTTAGGTCTTGATAGTACTCCGAGTTAGTTGAGTTGATTGGCATGTGATTTGGTCCCGTCTAAACCATTTCTTGTTAGACTTAGGACACTTGTGTGAGTTGTTACTTATTTATTGAGTTGAGTCCTTCGAGTTAATTGTTGAGTTGAGGGTATATGGTCTGATTGGGTTAGACGAGTTGTGATTGGATTGTACATGATTTGGATGGATATATGAGTTGATTGGATAAGATGATATGTGATTGACTTTGAGTTAACAGTATATGATTGAATTGGATTGAATGATTTAATTGCACTGTATTGTACATAATTGGATTGGATTGTATGGTATATGATTGGTCTTTGTCTAAAAAATATATTCTTACTTTAGACTTATGACGCCTTATTTGAGTCTCTCTTATCTTTCTAATGTGAGATATTTGGATCAATGATATTCTTCCTTGAGGTATGTTTCATTTTGCCATATTACATACTCGTACATTCCATGTACTAACGCCTATTTAGACCTGCATTTTTTCATGATGAAGAGACAGGTTTAAGAGATCGTCAATAGGAGCATCATTGGGGATCCATTCGCACTTAGCGTATTGGTGAGCCCTCCCCTACATTCGGAGGACACCATTTGTGTATTCTTGCGTCGAGTTAGCCCTTTTCATTTTGATTTGAGGTAGCCATGAACATGTCATTGGCACCAATTAGATAGTAGTGATAGAGGCTTCATAGACTAGATGGTGATAGGTCGATTGAGTACTTCTATCCTTGAGTTATTCTTGTCAAACTATTCTTAATGACAAATATTTTAGTTGATCTATTGGCCCATGGCCTTTATTCTTTAAGTTGGATGGGTGATTTGAGTTGCCTGCTAAATTATTCTTTATTTTTAAACTTTCCACTGAATGAATGAATAAACGGATGTGTGATCAAGCTATGTGGTTCGCTTGGGAGTCAGAAATAGTTCCTGAGTGCCAGTCACGTCTAGGGTACCCTCCCGGGGCGTGACAAACATGGTATCAGAGCATAGAGTTCAAGAGTCCTAGGGAGTCTATGAAGTCGTGTCTAGTAGAGTCTTGCTTATGGGTGTGTTGTGCACCACACTTATAATCAGGAGGCTATAGGACATTAAGAATTATTTCTCTTCTTTCATATTCTAGATTCATGCGATAAAGTTTAACTCTATGAATGTTCCCTTCTGATTCGTGCGTTACTCATATCCGTTTGACTATCCCTCATACTCAAGGTAGTTGAAACAGTAAGTATAAGATTCTTGTTGATGAGTTAAGATAAGGTCTTGAGGAAGTGAAGAGACCGCACAAGGCTTGAGAGGAGCCGATTATTGTGCTTAACTCTGTTGATCTGGAAATATGTACTCTTATTTATATGGATCGTGCATTGAGTCAGAGCGAGATGTATCTAAGAAATCTCATATCTACATCTCGATTCGAATGTTACCTTCGAGAGGGAAGTTGCGTGTTTGAGTGATAAGTATCACCATCCGATGGAATGTAATCCGAGGCAGGGAGAGCTATGGTTGAGATGATGGTTGTAGAGTTAGAAAGAGGGAGTTAGAGGAGTAGAACTCAAATAGTGAGAATGGTGGTTGATTGAGACCTGTAGCTAGGGTAGAGTATTTATAAGGTGAGTAACGAGGTGTAGAGAATGATTGTGATAGTGCTAGTTTTAAGATTTGATTTAGTAGGCATGACATGAAGTATGTGAGAGATTAAGATATTAACTTGAGAGAAGTGTTTTCTATGAATGGAGGGGTATGTGATCCTCAAATGTAAATAATGAGTTGATGCTAAGTTATTTGGTAAGAAGAGGCTTAAAATGTGCATATGAGATAGTATAGAGTTATATGAGGTTCTAAATTTATGAGTTGCTTTGGGTGACTAGTTAGTATCCTTTAGTTGATGTCTTTAAGCTAAGGGGGAGATAATAGGGTAATGAGCCAAAGTAAGTCTTGAGCTTTCGATAGTGATGAGTTGGCCAAGAGGATAGTAGATAGAGTTGAGCGAGAGTAGATGAGGGAGAGTGAGTGTTTCCCAATTATGATAGTTGTGTTATACTTGTCTAGTTGAGGATAAATTTGTGGAGGAGGAGCGAGATGAGACCTTGGGATGTGCAATAGATAGATAAGGGTATGTTAGCGTGTCTCTAGGTAAGAGGTCATACAATAATGGAAGTAAAAGTGGTAAAGTAGGCTCGAAAATTTGTAGATGTGGTTGATGTGGTTAGAGTGATAGGCTTGAGTGTGTGGTAGTCACTATGAGAGTAATGGAAGTAGGCTATTATTGACTTTTGGGGGAGTGATTGGATGTACGTGAAGGGTGTTATGAGGCTTGGAAAGAAAGAGAAGTTTGGGGCACCGATATATTGACCTCATGAAATTATGAAGAGGATTGGGAATGTCGTTCATGAATTTAAGTTCGACGGTTGAGGATGTAGATGTTTGAATGATTCGGTTGATGGAGTTTCGATGTTCTATCCATGCCTAATGATAAGGGTGTTAAAGGAGATGTCCCTACTCTTGACTTAAATCAATGTTATTTTTGAGCGGGGGTAGTTGATTTTCCAAACTTCTCGATTGGTTGATTTATTGATGTGATTGAGTCACGATTGTTATTCATTCCTCGAGTCCAGCTTTGCTTGATCTTCATTCTAGGACGAATGATCCCAAGGGGGAGATATTGTAACACCCTCCAAAAAATTTCCCTAAGATTCAAACCTTTCTTATATTCGTGTAGGGTCGAACCCAATTATTGTGAAGCGTGTGCATGAGTTAGGATGAGTTCTTAAATAATTAAAGAGTGTTAGAGATGATGTGGGGTCATAAGGGATCCTTAGAACCAAGCTAAGTCCAAAAGAATTCGTCTTGGGTAAGTTGTCGAAGGAGTTTGTATAAAGGTTGACTTCTAACGACCATGTCATTTGAAATATGATGAACTCGATAGACCACGACCTACCAAATTAAAGGTCGTCGAGTCTTCTTTCCAACGCCACCAAGAATGTAATGTTTGGAGTTTGGAGTCAAAAGATATGACGATCCTAAGACGAACTAGCACGACAAAAATTTTAGGCTTGGGCTACAACTGCTTGGGATCTGGGCTTGGCGCCGCAGTGGTGCGACGCGCCACTATCGCGCCAGGAACACGCCTCAGTAGTTTGGCCCCTGGTGCGGCGCGCCACTACGAGCTGTGTAGGGTTTTTCAAGCTAAATTCCAGAACCTAGAAAATATGGCCTTGGCGCTGTAAGGGCGCTACGCGCCAAGAATGTGCCTCAGTAGTTTGGTCCTTGGCGCGGCGCTCCACTAACCGATGTGCAGGTTTTTAGGCGTAATCGACCTGGCGCCGCAATGGCGCAAGGCGCCACTATCGCGCCAGGAATGTTTTCAGCCTATTTTTTTCAGAATTTTGGAGAAAGTGAAATTTGGGAATTTGTTCCACATTATATATGTATCATCCTTGAACATTTTGGGGACATATTTTCAGCCCCCCTCTTTCTCTCTAGAAAAGCCCTAGAAAGATCCTCTCTCTTCCTCTTCTTCTTCTCCAAGTCCTTCTTTAACAAAGAATTGTTCCAAGAGCTTCAAGATTCGAGTTCTCCATTGAAGACTCAACCACAAGGTTTTCTTCAAATCTTCACTAAGGTATGTAAGGCTAACCTAAAATATGGATTGAGTTCTTCCATATGCCCATAGATGTGTTGGATAGGAGTTGTGAAAGAGTTGAACCTTCTAAGAAGGTTTTCTTGAAAGTTTTCCTAAACTATAGAATATTTTTAGATACTATTGGTTGATTGATGTTTTTAATGACTTGAGTTACTAAATAGTTATCTTTCATATTATTGATTACAAATGTATCTTTGTATATAGATTTATAGATGTTGACGATATTCTTGAGTTGAGTTTTGTTGAGAGTATGGATTCATGTTTCATTCACATGAACTCAAGATGAGATTTTTTTGGTAATAATTTGTCTCGAGTTTAGATGGATGGCTTTGTGTATATGTGTATTGATTGGAATGAAAAGAATGAATTGGATAGTTAAGAATGTCCTTTCGCTTCTATAAATTGAACATAGGACTAAAATAAGGATTTTAGAATAGATATTTGACAATGATGTGATGATAATGTCTGATGATGATATTTGACAATGATGTGATGATAATGTTTGATGATGATGATGATGTGATGATGATGTTTGATGACGGTGTGAATAATGGTATTTGACGATGATGTGAATGAAGAGGTTATGTCGATGAGGATGTTGTGTGATGAAGTGGATTAGAGTCTAATGTGATTTTGTGGTATGTGATGTGCATAATTTGAGTTGATTGGAGTCGTAGAAATATTTTAAAAATAAATGATCTTTTGAGGAGGAGCTTTAAATAAATTATTTGTGAACCTTTTTGCATAAACTATTTACACACTATTTTGAGTCTAAAGAATTATTAGTTTCGTCTTTGATTTAGAAAGGAGTTTAAGTACGAATTGAGTATGAGGAGCCTTTAAATGAGTTGAGTATTTTTACATTAAAATATCTATTTTGAGATTGAGTTGAGGAGTTGAAATTATATTTTAATGTAAAAAATATTTTTTGCATTTATTGAGTTAAGATTGTACAAGTTTTAAAGAGAAGAGTTTGATGATTTGAGTTGAGTTTTGAAAAGAGTCCAATGAGACTTGCCATTATGACTCGATTGAGTTGAATTGAGGATAGAGTTGATGAGTTGGCAAGGTTCTAAATGAAACTAGCCGTGAGGGCTTGTTTGAGATGATTGGATGGAGTCTTATGAGCATGGAGTCATGGGAGGAGTATCAAGCACCGAAGCGGGTGAGAGTATAGTCCATACTCGAACCCGAGAAACTACGCCGCCAACATAGGTAGGGATGGAACCGTTAAAGTCGGATGCTTCCCGTGGGATAGAATCGTTAAAGTCGGATGTTTCCCATTTTATTATCTCAATTGGCATAATATTATGGTCATCATACATCATACAACCTATCCTTTTATGATGAAGTTCATAGTCTGTAACCCTCAAAGACATAATGCTCACCGCATACTTATTCCTCTGATTATACCATTCTTTATTGTCAAACTACTTCAGATGTTGACTAAGCCACACCAATGTTATTTTTCATTGCTGAATAACTAACCAGACAATATAAGATGTTCATGAAATCTCTTAACAATTGTTCATCTTTCAATGCTAAACCTCAAAACATATCATTGAACCACGATCTTACTCATCCCTTTCGAGTTGCAAAGCATATCAAGTCTAACTACATATCTTTTCCATAATTATATCACTTCCATCTTAAAGCCATATCTAACACTAACACCAAGCGATGACACCTCAGTTGCTCACAACTAAGACCAAGAATGAGTCATCGCTATAAGAAAGAGAATAGAGTAAAACGATAGGAATTAGATCGGATCAATGACGCACAATAAAGAATCAAGAAGTGGAGGTATTTCTTAACAGTTTTCATAGCCTCTCAAAGATAAGTACAGACGTCTATATATCGATCCTCGAAACTCTACATAGACTTGGCTTGTACACGTGAGACCTATGATCTTAGGCTTTAATACAAATTTTTCATGAATCGAAATTAGGTGTGATGAAACTCGCCTAACCCACTAAGATGAGTCAGCCTAAGAGCCTGAACATTTCAAAATAAGCGAAAATGAAAGCAGAAATGTGAAGTTCCGATCTCGAAACAAAGAGAGTTCGGCTCTAATATGGTATAGATAAAGATAGGCAAAAATTAGATTCTAAATCACCAAAGACTTGGTGTCACATGAACAAGACACAATTTCAACTGAAATGAAAAAGGTACAGGTCTATATGTTTCGATCCTCAAGTATAACAAAGCATAAAGTAAATAGCGATGATATTTTGCCGAAGAAGACAAGCTGCTACCTCTCACGCGTTCAGAAGCTCGGCCAATTAATAGAAGTACTATGAGTAGAAAGTGTTGTGCTCAAATCCTACACAGATATAGAAACAAGGGGTGAGCACTAATAATACGGTACTTAGCAAAATGGAAATTAAAACCTAAGTAAAGCAATGCGGAACACAGGTACTCCTGACATCCCAACCACAAACCTCCTCAACTACACACCTACACTCAGACAGCCTAATCTATATAGTTTATATCATAATATAACACTCCTAAAAATTTTCACTAAGATTTGGACCGTTCTTCGTGTACGTATAGGATCGTATTAGACGATTGTAAAGTGCATTCATGAGTTAAGATCAATTTCTGAGAAATTGGAGAGTGTTGGGTGTGATTTAGAGTCATAAGGAACCTCTAAAACCAAGCCAAGTCCAAAGAACATGTCTTGGCTAAGTTTCCAAATGAGTTTGTATAAGGGTCAACTTCCAACACCTTTATCTTTTTGAATATAACTAACTGGGTGGCCTATTATCTATTAAATTAAAGGTCTTTGAGTCATCTTTCCAACACCACCAAGATTGCATTTTTTGGAGTTCGGAGTCAAAAGTTATGACTATTTTATGATGGACTAGTGCTGCAGAAATTTCAGGCCTAGACTATAACTGCGAAAAACCTGGGCTTGGCGCTGCAGTGGCGCGACACGCCACTATAGCGCCAGAAACAAGCCTCAATAGTTTGGTCCTTGGCGCAACGTGCTACTATTAGGTGTACAGGGTTTTTTAAGCCCATTTTCTAGAACCCAGAAAATTTAGGCTTGGCACTGCAAGGGCGCGACGCGCCACTATAGCTAGTTGGTGAGTCTTTCTAGTTTTCGGAGGATACCGAGATTATCTTTATATCTTTGATTTATTTTCCCTTATTTTGATTTTTGGTAGCCATGAATTTGTCATTGACACCTCCTGGATTATTGATAGAGGCTTCATAGACTAGAGTGTGGAAAATATTGAATTGTTCGCTTTGATTTGTTTTATTCTTGCTAGTTGTTGATTGGATATATGTTTGGACTTTGGCCCAAGATCAGGAGAACTCCTCAAACGTTGTGATGGGTATGATTCGAGTCTCTTCTCTTGACTGTTATGTTTTAATGGATCCGGGTGCCACACTATTTTTTGTGACTCCTTACGTGGCTAGTAAATTCAATAAAATTCCTGAATATCTTCTCAAGCCTTTCAGTATAGCTACTCCTGTCGGTGATTCTGTCTTAGCTGAGAGAGTCTATAGAGATTGCACTATGTCAATCCATCACAGGGATACCTTGGCTGACTTAGTTGAGTTGGACATGATTGATTTTGATGTGATCCTTGGCATGGACTGCTTTATTTCTATTATGCCTCTATTAATTATAGGACTCAGATTGTCAAGTTCAAATTCCCGAATGAGGCGGTCATAGAGTGGAAGGGTAGTTTTGTCATGCCTAAGGGTAAGTTTATTTCCTACCTTAGGGCCAGAAAACTAATCTCAAAAGGGTGTATTTATCACATCGTCAAGATGACAGTATTGAGTATCCATCCCTTGAGTGGGTTCCGATTGTCAACGAGTTTCCTAAAGTCTTTCCTAAAGATCTGCCTAGAGTCCCTCCTGATAGGGAGATCGACTTTGGGATCGATGTCCTTCCTGATACCCAGCCTATCTCTATCCCTCCATATAGAATGACTCCTATTGAGTTGAAAGAGTTGAAAGAACAGTTGAAGGATTTGTTAGACAAAGGATTTATTAGGCCGAGTATCTCACCATGGGGTGCTCCTGTCCTATTTGTGCGAAAGAAAGATGGGTCCCTTAGAATGTGTATTGATTACAGGCAACTAAACAAAGTCACCATAAAGAACAAATACCCTCTCCCCAGAATAGATGACTTATTTGATCAATTTCAGAGTGCCACCTGTTTCTCAAAGATAGACCTAAGATCGGGATACCATCAGTTGAAGGTGAAGGAGTGTGACATCCTAAAGACAGCTTTCCGGACCCGTTATGGCCATTTTGAGTTCTTAGTTATGTCCTTTGGGTTGATTAATGCCCCTGCAGCTTTTATGGATTTCATGAATCGAGTATTTAATCCATATCTTGATATATTTGTGATTGTATTCATTGATGATATTTTGGTTTACTCTAAGAATTAGGAGGAGCACGCCTATCATCTTAGAGTCCTCTTGCAAACTTTGAAAGACCAGGTATTGTATGCAAAGTTCTCCAAATATGAATTTTGGCTTGCATAAGTGGCTTTTCTCGGCCACATTATATCTGGAGATGGTATTCAGGTTGATGCTCAGAAGATTGAAGTAGTGAAAAATTGGCCCAAACCCACATCCCCAATAGATATAAGAAGCTTCTTAGGTTTAGCTAGCTATTATCGAAGGTTTGTAAAGGGGTTCTCATCCATATCATCACCATTGACCAAGCTGACCCAAAAGAAGGCTAAGTTCTAATGGTCCGATGTTTGTGAGGAGAGTTTCGAGAAATTGAAGACCAAACTGACCACTGCTCCTATTTTGACTTTGCCCGATGGAACAGAGGATTTTGTGATCTATTGTGATGCGTCTAGAGTTGTTTTGGGCTGTATGTTGATGCAGAGGGGAAAAGTGATAGCCTATGCTTCAAGACAGCTTAAGATTCATAAGAGAAATTACCCAACTCATGACCTTGAGCTGGCAGCTGTGGTATTTGCTCTTAAAATTTGGCGCTACTACTTGTATAGAGTGCACGTTGATGTGTTCACCGATCATAAGAGTTTACGATACATCTTCATCTAGAAGAAACTCAACCTGAGATAAAGGAGATGGCTCGAGCTGCTCAAGGACTATGATATGAGCATCCTCTACCATCCAGGTAAAGCTAAGGTTGTTGCTGATGCTCTTAGCAGATTGTCTATGGGTAGCACTGCCCATATAGAGGAGGGAAGGAAATATTTGGCTAAAGAAGTGCATAGATTAGCTCGATTAGGAGTTCGTCTTGAAGAGAATAATGAAGGTGGGGTTAATGGTCGGGATGGGTCTACATCCTCACTCGTGGCAGAGGTAAAAGAGAAGCAAGACCAAGATTCCATCCTTCTCCAATTAAAGAAAGTTGTTCATAAACAAAAGTTGATGGTTTTTACCAAAGGGGGAGATGGTGTGTTGAGGTACCAAAATAGATTGTGTGTCCCAGATGTTGATGGTGTTCGAGAAAGGATTATGGCCGAAACGCATAGTTTCAAATACTCTATTCATCCTGGCTCTATAAAGATGTATCATGACTTGAGGAAAGTTTATTGGTGGAGTAGAATAAAGAGACATATCGCGAAATTTATTTCCAAGTGCCCGAATTGCTAATAGGTTAAAGTTGAGCATCAAAGGCCGTGTGGGTTAGCTCAAAACATAGAAATTCCAGAATGGAAGTGGGAGATGATCAATATGGACTTTATTATAGGTTTGCCGAGGTCCCAAAAATAACATAATTCGATTTGGGTGATTGTGGATAGGATGACGAAATCAGCTCACTTCTTGGCAGTTAAGACTACTGACACGGGAAGTGAATTGAGACAGATGGCCAAGCGGAGCGCACCATCCATACATTGGAGGATATGTTGAGGGCATGTGTACTTGACTTCAAGGGAAATTGGGATAATCATTTATCTCTCATAGAGTTTGCATACAATTATAGTTATCATGCAAGTATACAAATTGCTCCCTATGAAGCTTTGTATGGGAGGAGGTGTAGATCACCAATTGGGTGGTTTGAGGTTGGTGAAGTTGAGTTAATTGGGCCTGATTTTGTTCACTAAGCTATGGAGAAGGTGAGAGTTATTTAAGATAGGCTAAAGATAGCCCAAAGCCGCCAAAAATCTTACACCGATGTGAGGATGAGAGACTTAGAGTTTGAGGTAGACGATTGGGTGTACTTAAAAGTGTCACCCATGAAGGGCGTCATAAGGTTTGGATGGAAGGAAAAGCTTAGTCCTCGATATATTAGTCCTTACCAGGTTGTGAGGAGGATTGAGAGTGTCTCTTATGAGTTGAAGTTACCCTCAGAGCTAGCCGATATTCATCCAGTATTTCACATTTCGATGTTGAAGAATGCTTGGGAGATCCCTCATTGATGGTCCCCATTGATAGTATTGGAGTTAAGGATAGATTGTCATATGAAGAGGTTTCGGTCCAAATCCTTGATCGCCAGGTTCGTAAATTGAGGAACAAGGAGATTGCCTCGGTCAAAGTCTTGTGGAGAAATTAATTTGTTGAGGAAGCCACATGGAAAGCGGAGGAAGATATGAAAGCTAAATATCCGCATCTATTCGTGCCTATCGATGAGAATGTTGAAGGTAATGTCCATTTTCTTGATTTGAATTCGTATGTGCATTTTTGAGTTCGGATAGTAAATTATTTTGAGAATTTGATTGGGTAAATGACTAAATTCTGATTGTGATTTGTACCTCGAGTCCATCCTTGGTTTACTCATCATTCGAGAACGAATGATCCTAAAGGGGAGATAATGTAACACCCCCAAATATTTTCACTAAGATTCGGACCATTTTTTGTGTATGTATAGGATCATACTAGACGATTGTAAAATGCATTCATGAGTTAGGATCAATTCCTAAGAAATTGGAGAGTGTTGGATGTGATTTAAGGTCATAAGGGACCCATAAAACCAAGCCAAGTCCAAATAACTCATCTTGGCTAAGTTTCCGAATGAGTTTGTATAAGGGTCGACTTCCAACGACCTTATCTTTTTGAATATAACGAACTGGGTGGACCATAACCTATTAAATTAAAGGTCTTTGAGTCTTCTTTCCAACACCACCAAGATTGTATTTTTTGGAGTTTGAAGTCTAAAGTTATGACTATCTTATGATGGACTAGTGCTGTAGGAATTTCAGGCCAGGACTATAACTGCGAAAAACCTGGGCTTGGCGACGCAGTGGCACGACGCACCATTATAGTGCGAGAAATAAGCCTCAGTAGTTTGGTCCTTGTCGCAACGTGCTACTATTAGGTGTGTAGGGTTTTTTAAGCCCATTTTCCAGAACCCATAAAATTTAGGCTTAGCGCTGCAAAGGCGCGACGCGCCACTATAGCACCAGAAAGAAGCCTCAGTAGTTTGGTCCTTGACGCGATGCGCCACTATTAGGTTGCAGGGTTTTAAGCCTATTTTTTACTTGGCGCTGCAGTGGCGCGGCGCGCCACTATAGCGCCAGGAGGGTTTTAGCCCATTTTTCCAGATTTTTTAGGAAGGGCAAATTGGATATTTTCCCTAATTATATATACACTGACTTGGTCACATTTTAGACCATTTCTTTTTAGTCCATTGCCTCTCCAAAAAGCCCTAATCCTCATCCTCTCTTCCTCAATCTATCTCCAACAAGAATTGCCTTCAAAAATTTCAAGGATTCCAGCCTTCCATTGAAGACCTAACATCAAGGTTCCTTCAAAGTCTTCACCAAGGCATGTAAGGCTACTCAAAGCATGGGTTAAGTCCACCCATGTTCCTTACATCTTTTTTGAGATTGAATGTTCATAAGAATGGAGTTTATTGATAGATTTATGTCCAAATGGGTCTTTCTTTCAACTATTAACTAGATTTTTATTATGTTGATGTTGTTAAGTTAAGAAAGTGATGTGCTACATGTTGGTATGAGTTGATTGATATGAGTTGATAAACAAGTTTTGTTAATTTTCTTAAATATGTTGTTTATCTTAAATTATTGATTTAGAAACTTGGAGTCTTGATGAGTCCCGGAAAGGTTTGCTAAATGAATAGAGGAATGATTGGATAGGATTGTATGATGTTATAAATGCATATTTAAACTACACTTGAAAGATATGATTGGGATTGATCGGATAGTATGATTGGAAGAGGTTTGATTGTGATAGAATTGATGATTTGACAAGGTTCCAAATGAGACTTGTCGATATGATTAGATTGAGTTGATTGGATAGAGTTTTATAAGCATTGAGTCTTGGAAGGAATATCGAGCACCGAATTGGATAAGAGTAAGTAATAACTCGAATCCAATAACTACGTCGCCAAACATAGGAGGGGATTGAACCGTTAAAGTCGGATGCTTCCCAAATTATTGTCCTGGCATGATAGGACTTGGTTGGATATGGATCCATGATTGGTTGATTCGTGTATACCCTGATAAGGTATGAACGGACGTGATAATAACGTCGGCTTGTTGTACTATCACTGGCTCATAAGTGATGGTTGTCGGATAAGAGAAACTCCCATATAGGTCTTGATAGTACTCTGAATCAGATTGGGTTGAATTGTATGTGATTGGTCCCGTCTAAACCATATTCTTGTTTAGACTTAGGACACTTGATTGAGTTGTTCTTTCTCCTGAGTTGAGATTTCGAGTTGATTTGATTCTTCGTTGATGTTTGTTTCATTGGACCATTTTACATACTCGTACATTTCATGTACTGACGTCATTTGGCCTACATCATTTCATGATGCAGAGACGGGTACTAGAGATCATCAACCGATGTACCGTTGAAGATCTATTCCTTTCTAGCTAGTTGGTGAGTCCTCCCAGTTTTCGGAGGATACTGAGATTATCTTTATAGCTTTGATTTGTTTTCCCTTATTTTGATTTTTGGTAGCCATGGACTTGTCATTGGCACCTCCTGGATTGTTGATAGAGGTTTCATAGACTAGAGTGTGGAAAATATTGAATTATTCGTTTTGACTAGTTTTATTCTTGCTAGTTGTTGATTGGATATATGTTTGGCCTTTGGCCCTAAATTATGAATAGTATTCTTATGATTGAGTATTCCGCTGATAGAATGTGACTGAATGAAAGTGTGATTGGACCAAGTGGTTCTCTTGAAGGCCAGAAATAGTTTTCGAGTGTCGTCCACGTCTAGGGTATCCTCCCGGGGCGTGACACATAATTATACCAGAATACTAGATAGTCCACAACTAGAAAGTACACATACGTTCTAACCACCATACTTGGGCAAACACTGGAAATCTCAATCATAATCAATTACAGGATGAAACAGATGTAAATGTAATGTCAAATAATCTTGATACATGTCTGTCCTAAGATACATATCAGTTGATCACATCAGACCGAAACCCATGAGGGCCTCACATAGACTATGTATCCGCCGGAAAGACCTCGACTAATATCTATCAAAAGATACATTGGTCATAATATCTGTCGGAAGAGACCTCGACAAATTACCTCGATCGATAAAAACCTCGATCCTAATATCCAATACCTCACTCATATCATTTCTCATCTATCATAGATGAGTTTATACACAAGTAATGAATGAAACAGGATAAATATTCACATAAGATGTCATATAGTTCACAATCACACAATAAGTCAATGTCTCGTAATCCACAATATTTAGACAATTACTCCTATCCGAATTCAACTATCACACTTCAAATCATATAATTCAACTCAATCTAATGACCCATCACGTCCTAATCCCCTTACATAGAAAATACAAGGTTCAACATACTTAACAAAGGTTAGAATTCCATTTGCCTTAGCCAAAAATTACAAACAATCCAAACTCAAAGTTTTTACCCTCCGGTGATACTACAAATCACTATAATCTATCAATTATAGACTCAAAATCATATTTCGAAGCTATTGACACTAAAATCAAGTAATTCGGGTGAAAAAGGTAAAATGGTCCAAAAATCCATATCAAAAAACAAACTCGAAATATGAGTATTTTTAGATGAAAATGATCATCATGTAATCAAAAATCTAATGGTGAAAACCATTTTAAAAATAAGGTTAAAACGAGTTCAAAATCCCCATTTCTCCTTCAAAAATTCATGTTCAAGAAAACCCAAAATCTTCAATTTGAAATCCACAATTTGAAGTTACAATTTGAAAATATTCAATGAAAATTGAAGGATGTTAGAAATACATTACCTAAGAGTTTTGTCGTGAAAAACTCAAAGAAATCGCCTAAACCGAGCTTGAAATGTTAAAAATGGTGAAATTCCGACATTACAACCCTCAAATGTCGCTTAAGCGACTGGACCTTCGCTTTAGTGGAGGTTCACCGCCTAAGTGAGTCCCTTCTCTTAAGCGATGGGTCTTTCTTAAGCGAAGGTTCGCTACCTCTTAAGTAGACCCTGCATCAGCACCAGCAAAATAAGCTAAGTCACAACTCAAGCTTCCGATCGGACCCTCGGGATTTGTTCAAAATCCAGTATACACAAACTATATATGCAACCCTACTAAATTCGATATTTCAGACTCAATGGAATCATCGAAATTTGAATTTGAGGCTTTCTTGACCCGAAATTCGATAAGTCACAACTAAGCTAGTTTTGGCACTTGAAATACCCAAAATACCCTCGGAGCCTCTAAAAAATACAACGAGGTCATATCTAGCGTTAGAATCACCTCTCAGAGCCATCAGAAATTCAATCCGAGCACGCGAACCCCAAATATTTTTCAAAGTCAAACTTGATTCAAATTTTAACTCAATTTCCAATTTCGGACCTAAAATCCACGTTTCAACTCTAAATCTGATTTTGACAAATCTACTAGACCAATTTCCACATTCCGAAACTGATGGAATCGATGAAATTCCATTTCTAGACTCGAAACTCCAAATAACTCTAAAACTCAAAATTTGACAACTTAAGTTTTTCAAATTCATTTCTTTAGGAAAACCTCAACTTTTCACAAGATTTCCAAAAACCAACTTTCAAACCCAATCTTAATGACTCGGGGCACCAGATGAGAGTGGTAAAAAGGTAATTTTATCAAAAATGTCGAAAATGACCTTCAGGGTCATTATAACAGAGTTTACTTATTCATATATTACTTATTTCATCTTCTATGTTGCATAAAATAATACATAGATTTTTTTCATAACTTATAAATGTATTGGTTATGTAAAATTTCTAAATTGCAAATCAAATATTATATTAATTTTATACATGAATAACTTACCTTTTAATCAACTATCAAAAGTGACATCAATTATGTAGATTTAAAACCTAGCGAGCTACATAAAGCACTTTTCCAAATCAGCTATTTAATCGCCCTTAGGATCGTTTAGTAGCTAGTTAGAGTTATGCGATATTAGTAATGTAAGGATTAATAATGAGAAAATCTATCTATTGTTTTATGTAGGTATTCGTTATGCAAATATAAAATATTCATGTTTTTTAGTTATACATGTATTAGTCATTCCTTCTTATATCCTACATAAAATAATACATAGATTCTTTCATAACTTGTATATGTATTTGTTATGCTGATTTTTAAATTGTAAATTAAATATTATATTAATTTTATATATGAATATTTTACCTCCTAACTAACGATACATAAATAATTCACTTTCAAACCAACTACCAATGGACCCTTTTAACTTTAAACAAAAAGCATATATAGGGAGTACAAAATTTATGTATTAGAGTGGGAGATAGGGAGGAGCAAGGCTCATGGAGGTGTTACATAAATAGGAAAAAATGAATGGTTGTCTTGGCTATGTAGTACAGACTGCTAGTCTTCTGAGCATGTTTGTATTGCCTTGATGGGATGGTGTTGAATGGCTATAGGAGTTTGGTGATGAGTCCCCATCATAGACTCAGGTTGATCAAGACTCATGTCTCTCTACCCTTGTCCTCATTATGTGTTATTTTGTCCCATTTCCCTACTCTTTTGTTAACAGCCAATCCCTCGAAAATTTGCTTGTCGGAAATGTTTTTAAATAAATCTTCAATCGGATATCTTATATTTTTTTTATGGTATTTCAACGAGAACTTTCGTCGAAAGCTTAAGTTTTTTAGTATTTATTTCGTCTCAATTTATATGATATTAGTTTTTCTTGTTAGACAGTCCAAAAAAAGATATATATTTTTTTTGTTCATCTTTACTTGTTCAGTATTGACTTGACACACTCATGAAAGAGCAATAAATAGATGACAATTTTATCATATCACCCTTCTAGAATAATAAATTTAGTGTTGTAGAAAATGAATTGAAAAAATGACTATAGTTAATAATAAGGAAAAATTAAGAATTAAGTGATGAATTATCTCTTGATTTTTTTACACTGGACAAGTAAAAGTGAATAGCTATTTTTAGTACTGTATAATTAAATATGAAAGTAGATAGTAACACATTTCTATATTTAGTACTATGTTAAATTTAAAATTTCTATATTAGCAATTGATTTATAGTGATCATACAAATATCTATGACTTATTTTAGATCACATATTTAAAAATAATTCCCTTTTTTTCTTAAATTTTGTGCTGAGTCAAATTAACATCCCATAAACTTTGGACGGAGAAAATATATATTATGGAGTTTGAATAATTTTAATCGGATGAGTTCGACTAATAAGATTTTTAGCTAAACTAACAATAATAAATTTAAAATTATGAGATTACATCAATATTTATTAAGATTTTGTGTATTTTCACCAAAAAAAAATATATTTCACATTCCCTTTTTCTTTACCATGACTAAATAGTCCAATATTTTGTGGATATGCCTTATGAGTAGTTTAAAATTCATCAAAAAAAAATTGGTGCTGTCACCTCTCTACTTTAAAATAACACAATAAACAGGAGGTGAAGCTAGAAATCCAAATGCGATAAGATCTAATCGAATTTAGTATATTTTTTTATGTGAAAAATATCATTAAATATGTACATGCAAATGTTAGATTTACAATTTATTTATTTTTAATTAAATATTATTTTTAAATAAATTCATAAAAATAAAATTCTAACTTCGTTTAGGTTAGCCAGAGGAACCTTTGAGTGGCATATATATGACTATACATAATTTTTGTCTGCTTCGATATTAAAACAAAGCTTTTGTTATTCAGGAATAGTACTCTATTTCATATCACAGAATTTGATTGGGTACTATTTATGAAATATTAGATAAAATATTCGTTACGTTGAGTTAAAATTCTTTATCCAAATAATCTTATCAAATATTAGTCTATGTTCTTTCATTCGTATCTTTTAATTTTAATGATTAACAAAAAGTCAAATGACACCCCTTTTTTCCAAGAATAAAATCCAAGAAGTGTACTAATCACATAATTGGATACTAATTAATTGATTTCCAATCTCTGAATTATTGCTTTGCTGAAATCTCTTCCCAAATCCAAAGTTTTATTAAAATAGTTTTAAAAATTCTATTTTACCTTTCATAACATTCTTTTATAGTCCTATTAAAGAATTTCTAAAACTCAATCGTTTCGAATAAATAATATATCAAAGATTCAAGATATCAAATTTTACCCAACTACATATCTCAAATGTATGAAATGTGTGTGAATCGAGGAAGAAAGAGTATTTTCTGGACATCATATCTAAAATTTGAGATTGTTTAGAAGAGATTTGAGTTGATCGGATTGAAAAAAAAATCTAGCTAGATGAATTGATGCAATGTATAAATAATATATATGAATCTATATAGACATCTATGATACATAACTATACAACAATTTATATATAATTATACACTATTATACAATATTAATACATTACATATACATATGATCATTTTAATTTGACTTTTTTTTTGTCACCTGTACAGCTATGAGCAATTTAGCAACAACGATAAAATTCATAGAAAAATACAGTTTTTTGGTAGTGTTTGTTGGAAGCCAACAAGACCACTATTAGACGTATTTGGGGGGAGGGGGGAATTAGTATCATTTGATTCATTAACTCTTATCTATGCATATATATTATTTCTTAATTTGTATCTGTGCATAAATTACTATATTTTTCAGTGGATTTACATTGCTATTTTTTTTTAATCTGGTGTTCGGAACCTGCATTAAAGCTCCAACTAAATTCGAATTGTGCACTGCAAGATTAATTCGGGAATGACTCTTCCAACAGAATTTTTTCGATATCTGGACTCGAACCCGAGTGGTTATGTTATTTCTTATTATCTGTTGAAATATGAATATCAAAAGTTGGGTGGTCATGTGATTTAGAGGATGTTTACACCTGAGTGAAGATAATTGAATTTGAAATATATAAAATTCCCACATATCATAACGAACAAATCTTTATCATCAATTTGTCAAAACAACAACAAATCTAACAAAATCATTTTGCAATAATGATGATTTGCGAATGCTTTTAATTAGCTTTTTTTCAACAATAACCACTTAATTTAACTTACTTTTCATTCGAAATTCAAGACTCACTTCTTCAAAATACTATACTTTAATTGCTATAAATTTGAGTAGTATTATTGTACACAACTAAGAAGGAGGAGGAAAATTAGAGAACTAACAATTTTGTCTGAAGCTATCTATATTGTGAATACCAGTCCTTCTCTTGTGAGATCATTCTTTCTTCATGAAGCCACCACTATTGTGACATTTTTGGGCTTGGACACTTCACAATGCTTACAATCACTATGTTAGTGGCCTAAGGGGCACTTTTGTGACATTTTTGGGCTTGGACACTTGTTACCTATTGCAAAAATAATTGGAAAAATTACTTAAATACACAACTTATTTTACCATATTTTTAAAAAATTTCTATCATTTGAAAAAATTGCAAAAATTCCTACTCTTTCCTATTCGCTGATACATCATTGTACGCGATGTATCAATCAGATACATCACGTATCACTTTACGTGATGTATTAGGACGTCGGACACATCACTTTACGCGATGAATCGATCGGATACATCGCGTACAATGATGTATCAGGACGTACATGATGTATCCGAATTCCACCAAAAAGAAGGGATTTCGGGTAATTTTTAAAAGAGTAGAGATAGAGTGTAATTGGGAAGAATCACTATAAAATTTAGGTAAAATTTACAAAATAATTATATAATCTCCCTATTTTTAATTGTTTATCTGGTTTCGACTTGGCATGACGTTTAAAAAAGTAAAAAATATTTTTGAATCTTGTGGTCTTAAATTAAAAATATGTGGAATATACCAAAATGTCATATAATCCAGTGATCTTAAACATGTAATATGGAAGAAATTAAGAGTATATTGCCAAAAAACTAAAGAGACATTACTTTTGAAACAGACTAAAATAGAAAGTAAGACATATAAATTGAAACCCGAAAAGTACAGAACTAAAGAAAATCGTAAAAGGAAGTCGATAAATTAGTAATATTCTATTTGATTCAAATATTTAGAAAACCGACTTGATTGTTATGACTAGGGGTGTACATGGACCGGGTTGGTTCGGATTTTTTACAAACCAAACCAAACCATTTATGTCGGGTTATTAAATCTATAAACCAAACCAAACCAATAAAAGTCGGGTTTTTCGATATCAATTTTTCTCGGGTTTTTCATTTTTTTTGGGTTTTTTTGGATTTCTCGGATTTTTCATAGTATCTAATAAAAAGCACAGAACAGTACTTCTTAAAAAGAGTTCTAGTACAAAATATCAACATATAAGATGGAGGCATAATACTATTTGAAGTTTTAACTTTATAATATAACTTTATAAGATGAGCTTTTTTTGTATATTATTTAGATGATCTTTTCAAATCCAAATCTAAATGTAAGAAAGAAAACAAAAATTATGAAAAAATTTTAAAAAATATTTATAAATTACATTTTAATAAATATTTTTATGTATAACATAATTTAAAAGTAGTATATCTATAATCGGGTTGGTTTGAGTTCGGTTTGACTTTTTTTAGTTAAAACCAAACCAACCCTATAATGGTCGGATTTTTTTTCCAAAAAACCAAGTCAAACCAAATCACTAGTCGGGTTTTTTTTCGGTTTGGTGCGGTTTATCGGTTTGCCCTGTACAGCCCTAGTTATGACCATTGTCATCATAACCAAAAATCAATTCAAACTATATCGTAAACACCCTTTAATTGTGACAAGACCTACACTTCTTTTCTCCCTCTCAATCTTTAGATTCAGCTTATAATAATTTAAAACCTACATCCTTCAATCAGATAATTCATCAGTGTTTGTGCAAGATATGATATAAGTTCACACTTCATATCAAGTGAATTATAGAATTGAAGATCAAATTACAAGGGAAAAACATATATATATACTTAGATGACATCACATATAAGATTAAATGCATAACATTTTTGTCAATATTATATAATACTTTATATCAATTTTCGACTGACTTAAATTCTGAATTCTTCTCTGATCATTTTTTCTTGGCGAAAAGGCCACCAAAGCCTCCAAAACCATTGGAATCCTTCTTGGGAGGAGGGATTGAAACTGATTTCTTGTTGACACTTGTGGTGGTGCCACTCTTCCCCTCCACTTTTTTCATGATTGGATCAGTCTCCAATAATTGGTCTTCCTTTTGTAATGCCCCAAGGACAAAATCCAAAATTGATTTCTCTTCACTACTTCCTCTAGAACTTTTTGTTGATGTGGCTCTAGTATATACTACTCTTCTTTGGGTAGTAGTTGCAATTGGTGGAACAAAAAGGTTCAAAGAAGCCATTGGCAATATTTCTTGAAATTTTGTGTAGGAATTGGTGGAACGAATAATGGGGCTATAACCAATATCTTTAGGGTTGGTAATATACCTTGTTGTTTGGATTACATTTTTTTAGTTATATGAGTGAAGATTGTGAAGAGAATTAAATAAAATTGTTTTGTGGCATGAGTTCTCCACAAGTGGCTTATCCCTTCCCCTTGCATCTTATGTTTTCTTCTTTTTCTTAAATATAATTTTGTTTGTCCGACACTATTAGAAATATAGGTTTTTCCACCACGAATTATTGTGAAATTTTTGTTATAAAACATAATTTTCACATCCATTTTCCACCAGACCAGCTTATTGCTAATGCATGGTGGAAAACAAATTCTCACTGAAATACTGAAAAGCTTCCTAATTCTTTCGTGTAAAAACACAGTTATTTTTGTAAAATGTTTTTTAGCAAATCAGTGGTCGGTTTCTTTTTTCTTTTTAGTGTGCGGTATGTAAGTAAAAAATATTATTCTAAAAATATTTATATATAATTTAGACGAATACTATGAAAGGTGAGCGGGGTGGGGGTGATAGGGATGGGGGCTACGAAGGTGGGAGTGAAGATGAGGTGTCATGAAGAGTGGAGAGAACACAATGAATATGGAATTCACTTGTGAAATTTGCTTTCCTAACTTTCACTAAGAAAGTTAGTTTTCTCATTTTTAAGAAAGTTTTTTCTTAAAAAAAATATTTTGCAAAAACTTTAACCAACAGAATATGAAAAAATTGAAAAATACTTTCCTCCCTACCAAACACACCTTTAAAGAATTAGATATTGTATCATTAAAATGAAGATTGTAATTTTAACTCTAGTACTACCACTTGATCTTCTATTATTTCTTTGTTTAATTTACTTTCCATTTTTCTTCAATTTATAAGAGCCTTGTTTTGCTTTTATTTCTCAGGTGGAAAAAGAAGAAATGGATGAGAGCTCATCCTGGAATATGTGATTTGGCAAACATTGGACCACCGTATCATTAGCATGTTATTGGACTTTGTATTCTATCATATGTTAATGAATACTAACCACTATTTACCAAATAATGACAGTTTGATTGTGGACCTCAAGTCGTGGGTGATTTTCTCTACTAACATGACATAAGAGGAATATAATGCATAATTTATATGACTATTAGAGGAATATGTTAAACATAATAGTTATAAATTCATGAAGTGACATGAAGATCAAAACTAGAATAAGTGTCATATGAGCATACTAACTGATCATCTAACATGACCGAATATTATCTACCGGATAAGCACCTGGCATACCTTTAAGCAAAATACTAGGAATATTGAATATAAAGGGTACATAATTGAATCTACATTATTTAAAATGCAGCTCTCCCAATAAAAAAATGTAAGTATAAATGGAATTATTCTGTATATAAAGTGAAAAAAATGAAACATGAAATATAGCAAGAGAAAAAATGGGACAACCTAGAATCCTAATCATAACATGGAAGGATCAAGGGATCCAAATCATTACGTTGACGTTATCCTATTTTTCGTTCATCATTCATTAGTTCATTACAAGAGTTTGTTAGTGTAACCAATATAAACCACCATGTGAGCACATAGAGTTTGATCTTAGCCGTATCCAGTAAGTCATTCTATATCTTGTCGGGATATGAGACATACATTACATAGATAAACCATCATGTGAGTACAAGAAGTATGATCTCAACCTGGTCAGCTAAGTCATCCCATACCTTGTCGGATATGAGACATGCATAACGTAATTTTTCTAGCAAAAGATCCCTAATACACCTCATTAGGTAACATAAAGGATATGCTTTGCCCAACAGTACGTTCCAACCAAAACCCAAAGTCCAAAGATACGAGGTGTTACAAACAAAATTCTTTTTCACGAAGCATTCATCACAGGAGGACGAGTTGGAGTTCTCATTTTCAAATGTAAAGGTTCACACAACCAACGAAACTTTACAAGTACTTCTCCACATTCAATCTTAGTCTTCATGTCGAACTATCTCATTTACAGTTTGCATATTTATGAAACATTGCTATAGTCGTTTGTATTAGGGGGAAGAATTGTATCAGACGCGTATTAGTTGTATCAACGAAAGAGTGATATTCTTGCTGTGGGTATATATTAGCTATATCAGGCGAGTATCAATTGTATTAACACATATTTGTATTAGCTGAAATGTGCGAAAGAGTTATACCAAATACGTATATTGTACAAACACGTGTATATATTGTGTATTTGCGATAAAACCCAAAATGTAGGTACATTTCCTAATTTTTTAAAATTATATCTATATATTATGAATACAATCCAAATATTTATTATGCTACTGTCCTCTCAATCCGTATAAGGTTAAGTTACTTTCATATGATAAAAATAGTTTTATAAATTCACTTAATTTGTTATAATAAAGTGAAGTTTAGTGATCATAACTGAAACTAAAGAAAATTATGTTCGACTATTTCAAAAAAAAAATGAACGGATGATATTTTTTATCCACCTACGGTTTGATTTAGTTCGGTATTTTTAAAATGATTTTTTGGTGCAAATAAAAAATAAAATGAGAACAAAATCAAAGTATAAGACACTTAAAAATTTAAAATCATGTTAAGTGATGATGTGTTTTACCATGGAACACTTATTGTGCTTAAAATACCATATTTGTCTTTGTCAAGAACATTGTGCCTCCAACTACTGTTCGAGGAAAACAAGGACAGAGATGGATTCCTTTACATTACTGTCACAACCCCGATCCGTTGTGATGGACTGCCACACTACACAAGCTAACAACACTTGTGAGATATAACAATTTAAAGATGCGGAAACATGTTTAATCAGGAATTAATACTGAGTTTCCATAAACTCAGAAATAATCTAGTTAACAAACTTAAATCATGCGGAAAACAGCCTAGGAACTAAAAGTCATCGTACCAAAACTCTAATACCAACAAGTCTAGAAAGAAAAGGGGACGCAACTCCGAAAGAAACATAATCATAATGTCTGAAGTTTAAGTCCTAGAAGAAGGACTAGAATAGTAGAGAGTCCACGGCGACTTGAAAGAATTAGCTTACCCTTGAACTCGAACAACTTTCACTCTTCTAAACGAGGTCTTTCCGCAGCCGGCTGAATATGCCTTGTACTCAACAAAGACAGAGCAAATATAGTATCATTACACAAAATCAACAGTGTACTGATAGGATTACATGACCGGATAGAAAGTGAGTCATGGACAAGCAAACCCAACATAGTAAGCACATATATATAGAATAATTTAACCATTTTCATCTCAATTAGTACTCAACAAGATCATAGTTCATCAATCCCAATATCACACAATTTCACATAAGGATCATCTCATGAGACCTGCAAATACTTAACTTGTGTCGGAACGTGACCCTTGATCCAAGGTTTGTGTCGGAACTCGATCCAAATATATATCGAAATATGACACCCGATCCAATTTATGTGTTAAAATGTGACACCCGATACCAACATACAAACAATGATAATTACATTCAATTTTTAATATTATGTCACTAAGAATAGGTTCATCACAAAACAAGCCAATAATTGATCATTTCATATATTCGATGATGTACTTCCCTATTCATGTACATACATGCATACCATGAAGAAATTTAATAAGTATATAAAACACATATGGGAAACAAAAGCATCACCTACCTCGAATTCGAGTTTTAACCATTTTAAGATGCAAGAGCTTTCCCTTTTCGGGTTCGTTCTGTTTGTTCTTCGTCTAAAAATAGCAAATACATACAAATGATCAATACAATGGTCTACCTTAGTCGAATTATAGTATAATTCCCCCTTTTAGACCAAACCATGATCCTAAACCCCACCTAGGGCTAATTTCCACCATTACCTACAGGCCAAAAACCTCCTATAATGACCACCCATCCTAGTTTATGGGTCTTAGGAATCGAATGATGAGTTTAGGGAGTAGAAATCTTACATTAAGCCTGGAAATTTGTGAAATATGATAAAAATTGCCTTGGGTCGCCTCCTAACGTCTTAAGAGTAGTTTTTGCAGAAAAATACCATTTTGGGTTTTCCCCATCTTTAAGTTGTGACTGTCTCGCCACAGCAAGACCATCCCACTCCGCATAAATAATTTTGCTCTGGAGGGATAGGCGGAGATAGTAAACTTGAGACTTGAGATCCAAACTCCTATTATACAACACACTCTCATCCCGTGGCATCTTAATTCATACCCTTCACATCGAAGGCAATTTCAAAAGTTTTACTCACCCAAATGCGATTCCGCAAAGCCGTAACAGCTCCGCATCATCTTGGCTAACCACTAATTTAATTATATTGCCGATTCGATCCTCCACCTATCACCAAGTCACTCTAGACCTCGCTTGACTCAAAACTCATCCAAGTCTGGCCTAGGCTCAAATTTTTTAACGTTACTATCCAAAGTTTTCTGGCCCAAAATCCTTCCACATTGGCCTATTCATAACGATGGGAACAGATCGTTACAATAGATACCAATTTACCCATCACTAGTCCCTAAGTGACCAACTAGGAAAAACAGGGCTAGAATAAAGATAGAGTAGTACATATTTCAATGAACAGCCGTGGATACTTGTCTTGCATGTCTTTCTTGGTCTCCCAAGTAGCTTCCTCCATAGAACAATACTTCCATTTCACCTTTACCATGTTGATCTCCTTAGTCCTCAACTTCCGGACATCACGATCAAGAATTGCAACTAGCTCTTCCTCATTCTAAAGATTCTTGTCTAAAAACACCGAATCTCATTTAATGATGTAGTCCCCATTTCCATAGTACTTTTTTAGCATTGACACATAAAACACCGGATGTACCCCAGACAAGCTGGGTGGAAAGGACAATCTATATGCCACTGCCCTACACAGTCAAGAATTTCAGAAGAACCAATATAGCGAGGAATGGTTTGCCCTTTTTACCAAACCTCATTACCTCATTAATGGGCGATACTTTTAGAAGCACTTTCTCACCAGCTCGAATGTCATATCCCTTACTTTGCGGTCAACATATTCTTTCTAACGTCTTTGAGCTGCTAGAAGCTTAACTTGGATGCTCCTTACCTTATCCTGAGCATCCCTCACTAAGTCTACCCCCAATGGCTCCACTTCTCCAGGTTCAAACCACCTTATGGGAAACCTGCATCCCCTTTTATAAAGAGCTTCAAATGGTGTTATTTTAATACTGGAGTGGTAGCTATTGCTGTAGGAGAACTCACGCAAGGGCAAGAACTTGTCTCAATGTCCCCCAAAGTCAATCACACTTGCCTTCAACATATCTTCCAGCACATGGATCATCCTCTTTGATTGTCCATCTATTTGTGGATGAAAGGTTATGCTTAAAGTAAGCTGAGTATCCAGCTCTTCATGCAATTTTCCCCAAAATTTAGAAGTGAACTATGTACCGCGGTCCGAAATGATGGAAAGGTGCATCCCTTGCAGCCTTACTATCTCTTTCAGATAAATCTTTGCCAGTATTTGCGCATTATAGTCCACCCTAACCAGAATGAAGTGTGCTGACTTTGTCAACCTGTCAACCACCACCCAGATGGAGTCATACTTTCCCAAGGTCTTGGGAAGTCCCACCACGAAGTCCATAGCTATTCTCTCCCACTTCCATTCTGAAATGGACATTCTTTAAAGTAAACCTGTAGGTCTTTGATGCGCATATTTCACTTGTTAACAGTTCTGGCACTTGGCTACATATTCAACTATGTCTTTCTTCATACCCGACCACCAATATAAATGTTTCAAGTCTTGATATATCTTAGTTACGCTAGGGTGAATAGAGTATCACGAACCACGAGGTTCAAACAGAATTTTCTGAGTTAATCCATCTACCCAAGGAACACAAATCCTTTCCCTAAAGTGAAGCACTCTACCTGCATCAAGTATTGAATCTTGGGCCTTGCCCATCAATACTTTTCCTGCATCAAGTATTGAATCTTGGGCCTTGCCCATCAATACTTTTTCTCTAATTTCATTCAAAGTTTCATCTTTAAACTATTTGGTCTTAATGTGTTCTATAAAAGTGGGCCTTAGATCAATACTGACCATTACTCCACCCTTCTTTGAGATGCTTAGCCTCATGAACCTGGCCTCCAAGGCCTGAATTTCTCTAGCCAGGGGCCTCTTGCGGGATTCGAAACAGGCTAGACTATATGCTAATCGGTTTCTGGCTTAATGCATGTGCTGCCACCTTAACCTTACCTGGATGATACTGGATAGTGATATCATAGTCTTTGAGAAACTCTATCCACATTCGTTGTCTCAAATTCAAGTCCTTCTAGGTAAACGCATGCAATAAGCTGCAGTGATTAGTAAATAACTTACATTTGACGCCATATAGATAATGCCTTCATATTTTCACTATAAACACTACCGCTACCAACTCCAAGTCATGAGTCAGGTAGTTCCTCTCATGCACCTTCAAGTTTCACGAATCATAAGCTACGATGTTCTTATCTTGCATCAACACAACACTCAAACCTAAATGTGAAGCATCACAATAAATAATGAATTCTTTACTTTCGACCGACAAGGTCAAAATTGGTGTTATGGTCTAAAGAGTCTTAAGCTTTTTCTCTTTGCACTTTTTAGTTCACTCGAATGAAACCTCTTTTTTTTAGTCTGGTCAAGTGGATAGTGATAAAAGCAAAGTTCTTCACGAACCAGCGATAATAACTGGCCAGTCCTATAAAACTTCTAACCTAGGTCACGGAACTAGGTCAAGCCCAGTTCTTAACTGTCTCAATCTTTTGTGGGTCTACCATCACCCCTTTCTTTAAAGCAATATGTCCTAAAAAGGCAACTGAAGGCAACCAGAATTCACACTTAGATAGTTTTGCATACAATTTTTTTTTCAAAACACTTAAGACAATTCGGAGATGGTCTGCATGTTCCTATTCACTTTTTGAATATACCAAACTATCACCTATAAATACAATCACAAACGAATCCAGGAACAGCTTGAATACCCCATTCATCAAACTCATGAAGGCTGTAGGTGTATTGGTCAACCCAAAAGACATCACTAAAAATTCGTAGTGCCCATACTTGGTTCTAAAAGCTGTTTTGGGCACATCCTCAGGCCTAATTTTCAACTGATGTTCCAGACCTGAGATTAATCTTTGAGAAGACTAATACACCTTGCAACTGATCAAAAAGGTCATTAATACGTGGCAAGGAATATGTATTCTAGATAGTAACCTTATTCAGTCATCGGTAGTCAATACATATTCTCATACTACCGTTCTTTATTTTAACAAACAACATTGGAGCATCCCACGGAGAAGCACTGGGACATATAAATCCCTTATCAAGGAGTTTCTGAATTTGAGCCTTAAGCTCTCTCAACTCCGCTAAATCCATACGGTAGGGAGGAATAGAAATTGGATGAGTGTCCAACTCTAAGTCAGTGCAGAAATCTATGTCTCTGTCAGGAGGCATATCAGGCAAGTCTGAAGAAAACACTTTTGGAAATTCACGCACTACTGGAATAGACTCAATAGAAGGAGACTCTGCCTCGATATTCCGAATATAGGCCAGATAGGCCAAACAACCCTACCCTACCATTTTTCTAGCTTGGAGAAAAGAAATGACCTTGGTTGGCTTAGGCTTGTACACCCTTTCCCACTCTAACCTTTCCCTGTCCGGGATCTCTAGAGCCACAATTTTTGCACTACAATTATGTGCAGTGAAATGATGGACAACCAAGTCATGCCTAAGATTATATCAAAATCGGTCATGTCTAAAATTACCAAGTCAGCCCAAGTTTGAAATCCCATTAATATCACAGAACAAGCACGACAAACATGGGTGACTACGACTGACTCCATGAAGGGTAGAAACATGAATGGGGGCAACTAGTATAACACACAGTACATCAAAACCCAAGGCATATTTCATGGATACATAAGAGTAAGTAGACCTCGGATCAAATAAAGCAATAGTCATTCGATCACAGACACGAATAGTACCTGTGATCACTGCATCAGACGCCAACGCCTCTGCCTCAGTCTTGCCTAGAAATGCGTAAAAATAAGCCCGATCATCTTGACATGCTACCTCTTTTCCTGGATAGGCTGCTCCTCGACTTGTACTCCACTACCTCGGCCCCCACGACCTCTCTGATTTCCTCCTCACCCATACTATAAACGTTCTCTACCATTACCTTCCCTGGCCGCGAGTACTATTGCTCTGGCTTACTGGGGTAATGAAACTATCCCTCAGAGGTGAGGACATTCCCTCTATATATGCCTCAGTTCTCTACAATTGAACATCCGCGATCAAAAGAAGGCCTGCTACCTAGAAATAATTCTTTTTGACCCTCATGGTCCGTATGCTATTGTGGAGTACCTAAAAAACTGCCAGTGAAAGCGGGAAGAGCTGATTAAATTGGCCGGGCTGCAATTATCGGCCCGCCTGACCGTCTAGAATAGAATCCCTTGAAATTACTTATGCACTTGGTCTTCTTAGAGAAAGACTTGGCCTATACACCTCTCCTCACACCTTTTACTTTTTTCATAAAGTTAGAGACTTCGTTGAAACTCCTGCCTGAAGAAGTCATGTGAACTGACAGTACTTGTAACTCGAGATTCAACCCCTTCACAAATAATCGGACCTATTTTCCTCTGTAGTGACCAGTTGAGTAGTATATCTAGACAACACATGAAATTTGGCCTCATAAGTAGCCACTAACAAACCTCCCTGCTCTAGTGTTATGAAAACGTCCTTTTTGTTGTCCCTCAAAGTATGGGGCACATATTTTTCAAGGAATAGGGCATGAAACTGAACCCAAGTAAGTGGGAGCAACACTGGTGAACGACACTCTACATAATCCCTCTACCACTGCTTGGACTTTCCATTCAGCTGAAATGTCACAAACTCTACTCTGTGGTGGTGCACTATCCCCAACTTGTGCAACTTCTTATAGCAGTCAAGAATGAATTCATAGACATCCTCATTCTCAGTACCATGGAAGACTAGAGGCTTGAGCTTTAGAAACTTGGTGAGCATGTCATGCTTAGTGCTGGTCATAACAGGACCCATAAGTGGTCTGAAGAAGGCATCAGTGCCTACTACCTCATCTGCTAGCGGAGCTGCAACAGCAAAAGGATGAGCAATAGAGGTTGGTGCTGCGAACCTGGTGGGAATGGCTCTAGCGCCAGCCAACTCACTCAAAAAGGCCATGATATGTTGAGCTAGTATAGGGTCCAAAGGGGGAAGACCGTCATCCCCAGTCTGGTTGTCTTCCTCTTGCTCAATATTCTCTTCTTCTCCAACCTCTACATCTCCCTCTAACTCATTCTAGGGAGCGGGAGGGGCGTCACCTACTGACACCTCTTCAATTGGAATCTCAACCCTAGCGAGTGTTGCTCTCCATCTTCCCCCACTACATCTCCCTCTTTTGTATCTACCTCTATCTTGCCCTCGAATGGTTGGCTCTTTCTTTGGTTCCACTAGAGATATGGGTCGTACACATTTATAGCGAGTATTAACCATCTGCAGATAAGAGAGTGAAAGAAGTTAGATACCAATTGGATCACTAGGTACCAATTGGAATCAAATTATAGCACGAATTCAAGAAGATAGATAAACTTTTCCTAAAGTCCTGTAGCCTTTCGAAGAAAAATACAAACGTCTTTGTACTGTTCCGCAAGACTCTACTAGACTCATTTTGGTATAATGAGATCAATGAACCTAGAGCTCTGATATCAACTTTTTCACGACCCCAACCCGCCGTGACTGACACCCATATTAACCCTCCGGTAGAAGAACCATTTTTACAGCCCAAGCTAACAACACTTGTGAGATATAACAGTTTAAAGATGCGGAAGCAGGTTTAATCAAGAATTAATACTGAGTTTTCATAAGCTCGGAAATAATGTAGGTAATAAACTTAAATCATGAGAAAATAGCCTAGGAACTAAAAGTCATCGTACCAAAACTCTAATACCAACAAGTTTAGAAAGAAAAGGGGCCCCAACTCGAAAGAAACATAATCATAATGTCTGAAGTTTAAGTCCCGGAAAAAGAACTAGAATAATAGAGAGTCCATGGCGGCCTGAAAGAATTAACTCACCCTTGAAATCGAACAACTTTCACTTCTCTAAGTGAGGTCTCTCCACAGCCGGCTGAATATGCCCTATATTCAATAAAGATAGAGAGAGTGTAGTATCAGTACACAAAATCAACAGTGTACTGGTAGGATCACGCAGCTTGCCAATAAGCGAATCATGGACAAGTAAACCCAACTTAGTAACCACGCATATATATAGAATAACTTAACCATTTTCATCCCAATCAGTACTCAATAAGATCACAGTTTATCAATCTCAATATCATGCAATTTCACATAAGGGTCCTCTCATGGGACCTGCAAATACTTAACTTATGTCAGAACGTGACACCCGATACAAGGTTTGTGTCACAACGTGACATTCGATCCAAATATATGTCAAAATGTGATACCCGATCTAATTTATGTATCGGAACGTGACACTCGATCCCAACATACAAATAGCGATAATTATATTTAGTATTCAACATTATGTCACCAAGAACAGGTTCATCATAGAACAGGCCAATAATTGATCAGTTCACATATTCGATGATGTACTTTCATATTCATATACACATATGCATACCATGAATCAATTTAACAAGTATATGAAATACATACGGAAAGCAAAACCATCACCTACCTCATATTCGAGCTTCAACCACTCTAAGATGCAAGAGTTTTTCCTTTTTGGGTTCGTTCTATTTGTTCTTGGTCAAAACCACAACAAAAACCTCCCACAATGACCACCCATCCCCATCCTAGTTTATGGGTCTTAAGAATCGAATGATGAGTTTAGGGAGTAGAAATTTTACCTTAATCGTGGAAATCCGTGAAAAAATGATAAAAATTACTCTGGGTCGCCTCTTAACTTCTTAAGAGAAGTTTTTGCAGAAAAATATTGTTCAGCAATTTTTCTTCATTTTTAAATCGCGATTGTCCCGCCATAGTAAGACCATCCCTCTCTGACGGAAATAATCTCGCTCTGGTAGGATAGGCAGAGATAGTGAGCTTGGAACTTGAGATCCAAACTCCTATTTTACAATACACTCCCATCCCATGGCATCTTAATTCATACCCTTCACGCCAAAGGCGATTTCAAAAGTTTTACTCACCCAAATGCGATTTCGCAAAATCGTAACAGCTCCGAATCATCTTGGCTATCCATTAATTTAATTACATCACCGATTTGATCCTCTGCCTAGCATAAAGTCACCCCACACCTTGCCTGACTCAGAATTCATCCAAGTCTGGCCTAGGCGCAAATTTTTAAAGTTATTACCCGAAGTTTTCAAGCCCAAAATACTTCCCCATTGGCGTATTCATAACAATGGGGATAGTCATTACAATGACGAACATCGACAAAAATATATTTCGGTTCCTCTTAAAATTAATATTTAAAGTTAACTATTTGAATTGTAAATTTGTTGCTACTTTGATTTATTCATTAATGATTTAATTACTACTTGACTTTTTTGTAATGGAAATGCCCAAAAATAACTGTAAATTGTGTGTCTATATATATATTATTTTTATTTTTTAAAACTATAATTAATAAAAGTTTGATTTTTTGGTGCACTGAAGTTCTGAGATCCTTATATCGAACACCGAATCAAATAATCGAACTTTTGAAAAAAAACACCGAACACCAAATCGAAAAATCTAAAAATTGAAACTGAAGAACCAAATTAGTTTGGTTCGATTCAATTTTTTGATATTTATGCCCACCCCTATGTATTCATATAGATATGCGAAAAGAAATCATATGTTTTGCAAGATGCGTTTATCAAAAAAAAGTATCATAGAGGTTAGCCGACACATCACCGGATAACCGTCCAATAATTGTTAATCTATTACCAAATTAATCAATCGATATCTTAGTGGTTGACTAACATATTATTAGTATATTTAAAAAATGATATCTGATAGGTCGAATCGTTAAGCGAAATTATCTGCTCGATAAGAAGCCCTAATTCTGACACTCCTAATAATTTAAGTATGAAATTAAAAAAGGTTGATAGTTTAATAAGTTTTCGATACTTAACTCTAAATTATAGAAACTAATAAGTAGGTGGGGTCTGGTTATTTGCCAAAACATTTCACATTTATTACACATTTAACTCACCAAATACCTAAAACCTAGAAACTGAATGTAATGTCGGAAATATTTTAAAGAATTTTTATTCTTATTATTTTTTAAGAATTTAATTCACCAAATACCTAAAACCTAGAAACTGAATGTAATGTCGGAAATATTTTAAAGAATTTTTATTCTTATTATTTTTTAAGAATTTAATGGAATGCCTGCCTCCGTATTGTTGACTCTAGGTGTTCCACCAAATACCTAAAACCTAGAAAATGAATGTAATGTCGAAAATATTTTAAAGATTTTTTATTCTTATTATTTTTTAAGAATTTAACAAGAATAAAAAACTACTCATTCATAAAAATACCTTAAAAGATGGATTCTTGTTAAGAGTCCCCCTTTTTAAAAAAATTTTAAAATACATCTCACTTTTATAAGAATGAATAATTTTGAGAGTATTAACAGGCTTAAAAATATCCCTCTACTTGACTAACTAAACTTAGATACACTTGCAATCTGCTATATGACATAACAAATGGTTTTAAACTCTTATAGGAGTATGCGGTTGTTAATAAAAAGACGAAAGAAGTATTGAAGACACTCCTAAACTTGGCGAGAATTTTAGGGTGTATTTCACTAATGTTGTAAGATTAGGTGTGTATTTAAGTTCAGTTTGCCAAGTAAAGAGGTGTTTTAAAGATATCAACTAAATTCACACCAAATTTAGAGGTGTTTTCAATATTTCATGTGTCTAAGCTAAAGTAATTAAAGAGAGTATGGTTGTCTCTAATTTAACTCTGATTGCTCATCTTTATGAATTCAGATGATATCCAATTATCATGATCTCGATAAATAAGTTACCATACGATACAATAATTTATATTGATCATTTCATTTAAACAATATACTTTATTCCTTTATAATTACTTACTCCCTCCGTTCCTATTTACTTGTCAAATATTTTCTAATTTAATTTTCCTTTTTACTTGTCAATTTTGACAAATTAAGAAACGATAATTTTTTTCTTCCTATTATACCCTCAATTTATTTACATTGAGTTAATGTATTTGAAAAATGTATTGAGTAAATATGTTTAAAATGTTATAAATTAAATTAACTTAGCAAATTAATAAGAAATAGAGATGATAAGAAAAAGAGAGAGTTGATAAAATTTGTGTATTAATTCCATAACACATAAGGCTATTTATAGCCGAATGTGTTAAGGAGAAAGCTATAATAATAGAAACACAATGATGGTCATTAAGTGCTAATATCATTGTGTAGGGAAAAAGTAGAAGAAAAATTAGTGGGTAGGGGAAAGTGATAATAGACAGCCACAAACCCACAAACTATTTCACAACACTCCCTCTTGGATGTCCACATGTAATGTACCTTATTAAAAACTTTACAAGAAACAATATACATAGTTATCCTGAACACCCATAGATGTTGTGCCTTGTTAAAACCTTACTAAGAAAAATTCAGTGGAAAAAATCCTAGTGAAGGAAAAAGAGTGCACACATCTGGTAATACGCCTTGATTGCTGCCTCATTAAAAACCTTACCATGAAAACACAGTGAGACAAAACCTTGGTTAAGGAAAAGAGTACAACACGTATTTTACTTCTCCTGATGAGAACATCACTTAATATCTCGAAGACGACGTATTCCCATTTTGTATCTCATTTTCTCAAAGGTTAAAGTCGGCAATGCCTTGGTAAACATATCTGCTAAATTGTCACTTGAACGAACTTGTTGAACATCTATTTCATCTTTCTTTTGAAGATCATGAGTAAAAATGATTTTTGGTGAAATATGTTTTGTTATGTCTCCTTTGATGTATCCTCCCTTCAGTTGAGCTATACATGCAGCATTGTCTTTATACAATATTGTCGGTACGTCTCTTTTCAAAGAAATGCCACATATTTCTTGAATGTGTTGAGTTATTGATCTTACCCAAATGCATTTTCGACTTGCTTCATAAATGACTATTATCTTTGCATGATTTGAAAAAGTGGCAACCATAGTTTTCTTTGTTGAACGTCATGATATAGCTGTACCATCACATTTAAATAAATAGCCTGTCTGCGATCGACCTTTATGGGATCAGACAAATATTCTGCATCTGCGTAACCAATCAATTGTGACATGAATTCATTTGACTAAAACAATCTCATATCAATGGTCCCTCGGAGGTATCTGAATATATGTTTAATTCTATTCTAGTGTCTTCGTATTGAAGAATAACTAAATCTTGCTAAGAAGCTTACAGAAAAAACTATATCTGATCTAGAATTGTTGGTAAGATACATTAATGCACCAATTGCACTAAGATATGGTATTTCAGCACCAATAAGTTCTTCATCATTTTCATGAGGTCAAAACAGATCTTTATTAATATCAAGAGATCTCACAACCATTGGGGTACTCAATGGATGTGCTATATCCGTATAAAACATCTTTAAAATATTTTTAGTATATGTTGACTGATGGACAAATATTTCATTTGTAAAATGTTCAATTTGTAGACCAAGATAAAATTTTGTCTTTCCCGGATCTTTCATTTCAAACTCCTTTTTCAGATATTTTACTGCCTTTGAAAGTTCTTCAGGAGTTTCAATAATATTCAAATCATCAACATATACTGCTATTATGACAAATTCAGATCCAAACCTTTTTATAAAGACACAAGGGCAAATTAGATCATTTCTGAATCCTTCTTGTAGCAAATATTCGCTAAGATGATTGTACCACATTCACCTTGATTATTTCAACCCGCATAAGGATTTCTGAAGCTTTATTGAACAAGTTTCTCGAAAATCCTTGTATGCTTCATGCACTTTGAATCCTTCAAAATTTTTCATAAAAATATCGTGGTCCAATGAGTCATATAAATAGGCAGTGACCATTAGGTGCATTTCAAGCTTTTCATGAACTGCTAAATTTATTAGATACCTGAAGGTAATTGCATCCACCACAGGGGAATATGTTTCCATATAGTCAATATCAGGCCTTTGCGAAAATTCTTGGGCTAACAAGTCGTGTTTTATATCTTATAACTTCACATTTTTCATTTCATTTACGCACAAAAATCCATTTGTACCGTAATGGCTTGATACCTTTAGGTGTTCGGATTATTGATCCGAAAATTTCATGTTTTTCACGTGAAGTTAACTCTACTTGAATTGCATCCTTTCATTTTGATCAATCATTTCTCTGTCTACATTCATCGTCAGATTTTGGTTCAAGATCCTCATCTTGTTGCATTATTTCAATGACAATATTCTAAGAAAAAATATTATCGACCACAATATCATTTCGGTTCCACCTTATTCCTGTCGAGACATAACTTAAATTCTCATTATTTTCAGGTACTTAGACCTCCTCGGTGGTATCACCATTCATTATGTCTCTGGGCTCTTCTTGAGTAATTTTCTCCAAATTATGATCATTTTGATCATTTATTCCTTTTTTTTGGGGGGGGGGATTTTTATCTTTGGAACCAATTGATCTTCCACGTTTTAAGCGTGGCCTAGACTCATTTACCTAAACAAGTTGTCCTACTGGGATATGCGATTTAGTAACCCGTGGAAGGTTAGTAAATGCATCCGGCTGTTGATTTGCAATATTCTACAAATAAATCAACTTTTGAACTTTTTGCTTACATTGATTTGTTCGAGGATCTAAATGAGATAGTGACAATGAATTTCAATCTATCTCATTTTCCAATTGCTTATGTTCTCCCCCTAATGTTGGGTATACTGGTTCATCCAAATGACAATCAGTGAATCTTGCCGTAAATAAATCTCTAGTCATAGGTTTTAAATATTTTATAATAGAAGAAGATTCATACCCAACATATATTCCCAATCATCTTTGGGGATCCATCTTTGTGCGGTGCGGTGGAGCAATTAGAACATATACCGCACACCCAAAAATTCTAAGATGGAAAATATTTGGCTACTTTCCAAAAACCAACTGTAATAGGGAGAATTCATGAAAATTGGTTGGCTTTATGCGCAAAGTGTTGCCGCATGCAAAATAGCATGGCCCCATACTAAAAGAAAAAATTTTGTCCTCATTAGTAATGGTCTAGCTATCAATTGGAGGAGTTTAATCAATGATTCTGCTAGACCATTTTGAGTATGAACATGAGCGACTGGATAGTCAATTTTTATTCCAATTGATATACAATGATCATTTTAAAGTACTGAGATATAAATTCATCAGCATTATCAAGACGAATTGCTTTATTGCATAATCTAAAAATTGTGCCCTTAACCTTATAATTTGAGCTAACAATTTCGCAAAAGTCATGTTGCGAGTTGATAATAATCACACAAGTGACTATTTTGTAGATGCATCTACCAAAATCATAAAATATTTAAATGGTCTACATGAATGGTGAATTGACCCACATATATCACCATGTATATGTTCGAGAAATGCAGAGAATTCAATCCCAACCTTAGTTGCCAATGGTTTAATAATCAGTTTTTTCTTGAGAACAAGCAACACAAGAGAATTCTTTAGATTGAAGAATTTTCTGATTCTTCAAAGTGTGCCCATGTGAATTCTCAATAGTTGTGCGCATCATATTATAATTGGGATGGTCCAACCTGTCATGCCAAATGATAAAATTATTATGATTAATAAATTTTTTATTTACCATGGCATGTGATTCAACCACGTCAATACTTGTGTGGTATAACCCAGAAGAAATTGCAGGTAATTTTTCATGCACAAATCTTTTTTCCCCTTTTATTGTAGTAATATAAAGGTACTCAACATTTTCTTCATTAGCAATCTCAATATGATAGCTATTTTGGCGAATAACCTTGAAACTTAATAAGTTTCTTTAAGAGTTATTACAATACAAAGCATTATTAATAGCCAGTATTGTTCCTCCAGGTAGTGATAAGGCTGCTCTTCCAGAGCCCTCAATTATTTTTGTACTACGGAATATTGTATTAACATTGGCCCCTTTCATAACCAAATGAGAGAAATATTTCTTTTCTCTTAATATAGTGTGTGTTGTAGCATTATCCAAAAGACACATATTTCCATTACTCATCTTAGATCCAATTGAAGATTGAGAAATTTATTTATCTACATAAGATAAAAATGCATTTTAAGAGATAAAAATAAATAACAATATTGCTAGAAAACATTAGTCCTCTTTTTTAAATAGATAAAAGTAAAAACATGATAATAAAAAGTACATCAAAACTACAACATATTGTAAATCATACAATAAAATTAAACATCAATTATGATCCCCAAAGAAGTCTTCAACCTCCAAATGAGTAATATTATTGAGGTAATTAAAATCGTCATCCTTCAAAGTCAAATTCGCTTCAATATTATCATTGTATACTTGCGAAGGTCCTGCCTTAACATTATTTTCAAATGTCAAGTGTGACTCTATCCGAGGTTTAGAAGAAGAGGCACCACCTTTATTTGCCTTTCTTTTGAAGAAATTTTGATAAAGCCTGACAAAATGCTCAGACGTTCGACATTCATTTTTCCAGTGGTCTTTCATGCCATAACGATGACAGTTACTTCTTGAAAGACCACTTGAGAACTCATATTGTTCTCCCTTTTATGTTGACCACCACCACGACGATTATTATATTGTCTTCTTTTATTGCCACGTCCACGCACATTATTGTGGCCTTGACTTTTTGGCCATGTGATTCTACCACATTTGTTTCCGATAATGAAGCAGTTCCAGTAGGATGAGCTTCATAATTTTTCATTAAAAGAGCATTATGTTGCTCAGCCACCAGAATGCATGAGATCAATTCAGAGTATTTCTGAAAACATTTTTCATGTTATTGCTGCTGTAATATCACATTAGAGGCATGAAAAGTAGTTAGTGTCTTTTTCAACATGTCCTCATCATTTATAGTTTTCCCACATAAAAATTTCAGAAGTTATTCTAAATACAGCAGAATTATACTCAATTATAATTTTAAAATCTTAAAACCGTAAGTGCATCCACTCATAACGAGCCCTTGGCAATACCGTTGCCCTAAGGTGGTCATACTTTTGTTTTAAACCTTTTGATAATTCAAGTGGATCTTTCACGTCAAGTATTCAATCTTCAAACTTTCATTTAGATGATGGCGAAGGAAAATCATAACCTTCGCTTTATCCTGACTTGATGCTTCATTTCTTTTGATTATAGCATCACCAAGCCCCTTAGCAGTAAGGTGAATTTCGGCATCAAGTATCCATGGCAAATAATATTTGCTAGAAATATCAAGTGCCACGAAATTCAATTTTGACAAGTTTGACATGATGAAAACTATCATAAAAATATTTAAATTAGATCAAACTAATAAATTTTAACCATTGAAAATTAAGAATAACTTATACGATATTTTGATAAGAAAATTTATTTTCATTAATTAATAAAATCTACTACCACCTTAAATTATTTAGTGAACTTAGAAATTGAAAATATTCAAATGTATACTTGTATTTAGGATCTGAAAATAGAAATAATTATATTATCGAAACATACTTTATAGGAGACTTCATGCTGATAATGTGTTATGAAATAAACTAATTTAGCAAATTAATAAGAAAGAGAGACAATAAGAAAAAGAGAGAGTTGATAGAATCTGTGTATTAATTCCATAACACATAAGACTATTTATAGCCGAATGTGTTAAGAAGAAAGCTATAATAATAAAAATACAATGATGACCATTAAGTGACAGCATCATTGTGTCGGAAAAAAGTAGAAGAAACATTATTGGGTAGGGGAAAGTGATAATGGACAACCACAAACTCACAAACTATTTTACAACATAAAACTCTATCAATTAATAGAGATAAAATGATAAACTCATTATATCAATTATTGTTTTCTTAATAAATATGTCAAGTCAAAATTTGACAAGTAAAAAGGAACGGAAGAAGTATTTAAAATTTAGAAAACTAATGACTTTTTATTATGTTGACTATATTTGGCAAAAACAATTTCACATCACCAAATACCTAAAATCCCAAACTCCCTTGTGCAACATAAACACAATTTTATCCTATATATAGCCCTCAAATATTTCCTTCTCAATTTTTCCACCATTTTTCAAAGCTCAAATGCTGTGAACAGTCATGAAAACCCTAGCCCTATCTCACCACCGACCGTTTCTCTCCGGCTCCGGTCACCGTTCCTCCATTTTTTCCGTTCTTCCGGCTACTTCGCTCTCTTTCTCCGGCTACCCTGTTGCTGCTGCTCGAGTTCCGATTCTCAAATGCTCCGCTGCCGTTTGTCCTCCTTCATTAGGTAACTTCTATACCTGTTTAAGATCCAGAATTTAATGAATTCCGCTGCATTAGTATCCTCTATGCCTATTTAATTCAGGGATGGTTCTAGGATTTTAATTCGGTGAGTTTAGAGTTCTGCATTGGTTACTCAGCTATATATTTGGCATTAATGTTTTTTGTTCAAAAAAAATTTCAACTCTATATATTTGATTTTGAAATGGATCCAAAAGTTTAAGTCATTGCCTTTTGTGCTTCTCTGGAACTTTAGCATTAATATTTATTTTCCAAAAACCTTCCTTTTCAACTGTTAATAAGTTCGGCTTCCTTCCCGAGGACGTGCTATACACATTTAATATAGAGGTGGATTAAGGATTTTTAGTATGTGTTAAAAAAGAACATGCTAAATAGTGCTGACAAATAAGGATGTCAAATCATATATGAATGGGTCGGATCAAATATGACATGCTACACTTGATTTCAGTATTGAAGGTATAGTAAAAAGTTAGTTAGAACTTAGGAGAATTGAACAAGCAAGGAACCAAAATTTATAGCTTAGCTCTTCACTGTACCAGATTTCAATCACTAATTTAAGTAAGCAATTAATAATTAGGTTTAATGAATAAATAAAAATAAAACATGATTAGCACCGAGACAATTATAACAAAGAAGAAGGAGTTTCATTTATTTAGGAAAATAAATAAATGCTGAAGCTAAAACATTGAAAAATGTCACTAGCCAGATTCGAACCCGCACGCCTACTAAGCTCTGAACCCCCATAGCTGCTGAACCAAGCCCCTTACTTGTGTTGAGGGGGTTCAATATTAAATATATACACATTAAAAATAGATTTGATCCTATATACTCAGTGCAATTTTTATGCGACCCCCTGAACTCCATGTAGATCTGCCCCTGGGCGCAGATTACTGTTGCATTTCTTGATCCTATGTGGCAGTCAATTTGAATAACATTGAATGCGTAGAATATCAAGTTGCCCCTCGCTCCTCTAAATGAGTACATTTACTTTTGAAATCGACCAAGAAAGGAGCTTACCTCAAGTTTTGACTACCCCGTTTAGGAGATGAATAAAAAATATTAAGTAATATCTATATAGACAGTGTCAAGGACAATTTTTATGTTTGCACTACTTTTAATAGTGCATATCTATTCACTAACTTAATTTGCCAGACATTAATTTCATGATGGTAACTTTTGGCTGCTTTCTGGTTCTGAGATGGTTTAGTTTGTGTAGTGGAAGATTCAGTGAAGTTCAAGGAGGCCGCCAAGCAAGGGAATTTGATCCCCCTCTACAGGTCTATATTCTCCGATCACTTAACTCCGGTCCTTGCTTACCGCTGTCTAGTGAAGGAAGATGATAGGGAAGCTCCAAGCTTCTTGTTCGAGTCTGTAGAGCCTGGTTTGAAAGCTTCTAATGTTGTAAGCTCCTTGTTCTACCTCCAGTTAGTTCCTTGATTGAAACTGGAATAGTCAAAGGAAATTATATTGCTGTCTTTAAATGAATGATGGGTTTGAAATGAAATTACCATATTCAGAAACCATGTATAAGTACTATAACTCAGAACTTTTTATAGTTAAAAATAAATCAAATTGTTTCAGTTGCAAAATCTACAAAGATAAACTTCTTTTGTCCCAAACTAGTGATACTGAAGTCCTCTTCAGGAAGGAGGGAATACTGAGATTCACAACGCACCCAAAGGGTATCGGCTGCGGGTTTCCTTGTCATAAAAAAAAAGAAGAGCACATGGGGAATTATTGATGTTTGTATTCTCATTACCTGCACTACCTGCATCGAGCACGATTCTTAATAACCAAAAAAGTTACTTGCTTGATTACACCTTGCTATGTTTGTTGATGAGTTAATTATGCTAGGGTCGATACAGTGTGATTGGGGCCCAGCCGACAATGGAAATTGTTGCAAAAGAGAACATGGTGACAATTATGGATCACCTTGAAGGAAGCAGAACAGAGGAATTTGAGGAAGATCCAATGAGCATTCCTCGTAGGATTATGGAAAGATGGAAACCTCAATGCATAGATGAGCTTCCTGAAGCATTTTGTGGTAGTAAATTATACTTGAACTGCTTGAGTTTATTAGAATTATTACTAATCTAGCTTGATTCAACGAATCATCTATTGCTTCACTGCACCTTTACCGGAAAAATCTAGTAAATGCTCCTTGTTATCTTTGGAGTTCAGTATGTCATGCCAGGCGCATCAAACTGGCTTTAAGTAGCTGGAATGGACAATCTCTATCCACTGGCAGCAGACATCACTGGAATGCGATTTCTACTTGTGTTCTTTGGAATATTTGGCTAGAGAGGAATGACAAAAGCTTTAAGCCTTTAATGATGGAGGGAAAATATTTCACTTCTAATAGCCAAATGTTTTGAAAAGTCTTTACTTGTGGAGTAGGAGTATTATAGTTGACATTTACTCACTGTTAGACCTTTTGTACTCCTTCAACTTATAGAAGGAAGACCTCTATTTCCTTCTATGTAGTGGTGGATGTACATGGAGCAATACATGTTTACGAGAACCCATGCACCCCTCCTTAGACTATGTAAAAGCACTGAAAATTATTTGGACAACATACTTAAATTATATGTGGGAACCCAAGTTCAATAGAGCATCTTGGTGTATAGGTGGCTGCATGCATCATTGTTAACCCGAGTCAAGGGGTTCGAATCCCATGCTTTTCATTCATTAAATTACTCTTTTCTGTTGCTCCGTAACGAGTAGATACTTCCGCAGGAGCATAATCTTGCTTTTTTGTGTCTGTTCTTCCTTTTCAGTTTCTTGTTTGCCTTTTCTCTTTTCTTTTTTGGTCCTGTTTTGATGCTGTATTCTTCTTTTTTGTCTTTCTTCCTTTGATATTTCTCTTTTTCTTTTCCTTTCTACTTTTCTTTCTTTTCTTTTTTGGTTCACTCATGTGTTTTAAAATCCTTAATAAGTAGAAATATCCATCTCCTCTATGTGTTCTCTCTATCTGAATTTTAGCAACATTTTTTCAAACAAGGGTCACATCTTTTCCCAATTTTTTCATGGTCTCTATCCATTTTCTTTTATTTCAACTTCTTTTTTGGATTTGTAAAGTAGTTTTCTTCAATTAATGATGCTATTTTTTAGAAAATCGTCTTCAAAGTAGAAAAAAACTCGTTGAGAATAATTGTAAGCTGAATGATTCTTTTCTGTGTGATAATAGTATTAATTATAGTTTACTTAATAAGAGTAGTACAGTGCATCCATTCTATTGATGTAAAACTCTTATATGTACCTTCAGGATAGTAAAATCTTTACCTTTTCCGTTGAAGTAAAGGGAAGGATAAAATCTATAAAAAAATAAAAATAATTTGTTTATTAGTTATTGTGACAGAGTAATTCAAGAGACATTTAAATGGTTTTGATTTCTCACAACATGAAGCAGAAAGAAGTGTTGGGAAATGGAATCCCATTTTAAGATGGTGTACACATAAAGAAAAATCTATTAGTAACTCTAATTTATAGTGGGAGAATGGAAGAGGAAGAGAGGGAAAAAACTGTCTTGTTGATTTGTACGATCAATTTAAGGAGTGTAATAATTGAAAAATATGCTAGTTTCATATATTTGAATAAAGTAAGAATTTAATCTGAAAAATCTAGAATAAAGTAAGAATCCACATCAACAGAAGTTGGAAAGAGGGAAGGATGAAGAGAGATTATGTGTTGAATAAGCTTAGGCTCAAAGGTTTCAGAATGTATATGACAATTGATACCTCTATACACAAATCTCGTCTGAGAAGAGAGTAACTTAACTATACCTAATGCTGTAGTTTTTCCTTTGCAGGAGGTTGGGTTGGTTTTTTCTCATATGATACCGTGCGTTACGTAGAGAAAAAGAAGCTACCTTTCTCAAATGCTCCCATGGATGATAGGAACCTTCCTGATCTTCATCTAGGTCTTTATGATGATGTGATTGTGTTTGATCATGTGGAAAAGGTAGTTTAATTTTCATTCCCCAACAAACCTTCAATTTATTTTGTTTTCCGGATTTATATTAACCTATTTTTTTCCTAGGGCCTATCCGGTTCATGAACATATGCTTTACCTCTCATTGAAGTGCTTCAATATTAATACTTCGATTTTACTTTTTGTACTTCTTCAATTTGTCATGCATATTCAGCCATTCATTGTGGATTGTTTCTTTATTTTTCATTGAATGTTTTGGGTTTGAATATATTGATTTGAGTTGTTAGTATTCCACATCGGTGGTGAATGTGGCAATTTGTCTTCCTATATGTTCTTGGACAATTCTCGTTCTATGAGCTAGTTTTTGAGGTTGAGTTATGTACGAGATCCATTTCTTAACATGGTGTGAGAGCTAGATCATTTACATTCTTGGTTTACCCAATGTTGGGTACCCATATTATGTCATCCATGCTTCAGATGATGTCGCGTCCTGGTTATGAGGAGGAGGGGATGTTAAGTGTCACGTTGGTAGAGGAAATGGTTTATTGTTTGGCAATGCTCACCCTTTGAGCTAGCTTTAGAATTGAGTTAGCTTTTAGCGTTGACTTAGGCATAAGGTGCATTTCTTTACATGCTTACTTTCATGATCAACTTCTAGTAGTTAGTGTCTCTGAATCATCAATTTTTGAATCAAAATGCACTTTGTTTAGTTGCAACAATAACAACATACCCAGTGTATTTCCACAAGTGGGATTTGAGGAGTACAGGATGTAGGTAGACCTTACCCCTATCTTTGTGGGGAAAATGCTCCTTGTTTAGTAATTAATAAAAAACCAGTATGAATTAGTTCTTAGAGCAATCAATATTTGCAGCTGATAAGTATCATTCACTTTATATGGTATTATGGTCCATTACTCATATTTCTGCTCGATACCAGAAAGCATTTGTTATACATTGGGTGCGGTTAGATCGGTTTGCTTCAGTAGAGGAGGCCTACAATGATGGTAAGACCAGATTAGAAGCATTGATGTCTAGAGTACATGATATTGTACCGTAAGTTAATTTCACTTCCTCTTCCAATAATAATTACCTTATTTACTTTTCCTTTCCTCTCATTCATTTGGTTGTACTGGCTTCTTCTTTTAGTCCTAGGTTGGCTTCAGGGTCGATAAAACTTCATACTAGCCTATTTGGTACTTCATTGAAAAAGTCAACCATGACAAGCGAAGACTACCAGAAGGCTGTTTTAAAGGCCAAGGAACATATCCTGGCTGGGGACATTTTCCAAATTGTTCTTAGCCAACGGTTTGAAAGACGAACATTTGCAGATCCATTTGAAGTATACAGAGCATTAAGAATCGTAAATCCAAGTCCTTATATGACTTATCTACAGGTATGCCTGTTTTCCTTGAGACTTTGACTCTTCAAATTTTATTTTCCTAGGTCTCTCACAAAGGATATGTTCTGATCAGGCAAGGGGGTGTATACTTGTTGCTTCTAGTCCAGAAATTCTTACTCGAGTGAAGAAGGTAAATCAACTGACGTTCTCCATTCTAATTTGCAGATTGCATGTCGATTTCACCCCAAATTCCATCTGTCATTTTCTCTACCATTAACAACTTTGCTAATAATCTAAAACCGTTCTTTTTTTTAATCCAGAAAACAGTTACCAATCGGCCCCTAGCAGGGACTATTAGAAGAGGTAAGACACTAGAGGAAGATTATATGTTGGAAAATCAACTTTTGAATGATGAGAAACAGCGTGCAGAGCACATAATGCTGGTTGACTTGGGAAGAAATGATGTTGGAAAGGTTAACACTCCTAATTTTCCTTTTTTATATCTCTCAATAGGTTAATGGAATTTTTGCATTATTAGAGGTGTGGTGTATAATCTTCTATATGTCAAGATTCGATAAATCTACGTCTGGTCTTGTAATTGGACAACTGAAAAAAATTGGTCATGTTGATTGTAATTCTCATCTTCACATTGCTTATTGCTACTTTTGATATCTTCCTGCTTCCTCTGTACTACATTGACCTTTAATTATATACGTTAAGGTTGTCAATATGTAGGTAGCATCTCATTCTCTGTCATGTAATGATCTTGTTCTTGTTTTTGACCAAGTTGCGAAGATTCTTCACTTATGGTGCCGTACCAGTGTCAACACGACGTGGGTGTGGCATCTATACTGGATCAGGTCAATCAGTTTTAGTTAGTATGACCAAAATTGATAGAGAAATTCAAGACAAATCCAATGATTTCAGAAATCAAAACAAAAGATAGGGTGAAATCATAAATAGGCATATGCTTTTTTATTTTAATGGTAAAAGATATTGGTGTTAAAAAACTAGCAACTAGAAGGTGCTTTAAAAATATTTATAGTCAACATAGCTGTTGGATGTGCAATGAGCTCAAGAAGTCTATCATGGCCTCTATCATTTGTGATAGCCATGTTACACTAAAAAGACAGTAAGGTGATGCATCTGTATTTTATAATGATTACAGATTCAAACTTGCTCTTAAAAATTCGTGCATTCCTTTCCTTTCAAAGAGTCTATCATAATTTAGGCATATATCTGTATCTATGTTTTCAGATATTTGAATTATTTTTTAGCTGGATACCCTCACCCGTACCTAGACCTAGATCCGTACCCCCAAATTTTTAAATTTAGATAATGAAGGATCCAACCTCTAGATCCATACTCGTATCGAACACCCACGCCCGAGTCCGAGCAATTTAGGTTTTGGATTGTCTAGTGTCCTAACTAAGATTTCACTTCAGTTTAAACTTACTGCCGGAATTCTCCGGCTTAGTATGTTTCCTTTAGCTCCTGTATTGAGCTTGCTTCTTTTTGTCCATGCAGCTAGTTAATACTCAGGTGCATAATCTTAACATGCGTTGTCAAATGCTGAGATATGCATAAACCAATGGGAAATTAACATACATCTTGCTTGTTGGATGCTGAGTCAAGATTCTATGTGGCTCTTAGATGCTAGGCATTTGTGACAATTAGTTCTCCTCTTGGCATGGTGCTGTTAAACTTAATAATTGTACAGTATTTAAGCAATTCATCCTCCTTTTAGGCATTGGCATTGTTGCTCCCTGAACTTCTATTTATTTGAATTCCTTGGTACCTACTGAATTTTCTTTGTTAGATAAATTCTCATATTAGAATCATTAAGCATTTTATTGAAGCTGACTTTCACTACAATCATGTTTGACCAACTTCAGTTCTTAATTCAGGTCTCTAAACCTGGTTCGGTGAAAGTTGAGAAACTAATGAACATTGAACGGTATTCCCATGTCATGCACATCAGCTCCACGGTGAGTTCTTGCATTATGAGTTGTATTTTATTATAGCTATTCCTTTACATGGATTGGGGTCTTATATGTTACTTGCATTAAGGTATGTTGCCTGAGTGCAACAAAGTTTTCTTCCTGAAAGAAGTGCCAGTTACAAATAACACTTGTTGTTATGCATTATGTTCCTTCCTTTCTTACATAGTTCAGTGGTTAGAGAATCATCACTAAGGCTTGGATGTTGTGAAATGTAATGATTTGTCTGGCTTTTTGTCCAAAATTTGCAGGTTACTGGTGAGCTACTCGACCATTTGAGTAGCTGGGATGCTCTGCGTGCAGCCCTGCCTGTTGGAACCGTTAGTGGAGCGCCTAAGGTTCTATAATTATCTTGTATTCTTACAACATTAATTATTTGAATAAGCTGTGTCAGTTATTTGAGTTCTGGATGCTTTCTGCTGCCCTAATGTCATAAGTTATGGGAATCGGGAAGTGGCCAAACTGATACCTCTAGTCTTTGGAAGTATGGTTTTGCCACTTCACTGAATTTGATAAGTTGTTGGAGATGTTGATAATCAATTCTCCTATCCTGAACGGAAAGTTTATGCATATCGTCTCTTTTGAATCAAGTATTAAGAAGTGAACCACTTATTATTGTCTGGAAGTAAAGAGGGGTGAAGGGGGTTGAGGGATGAAGCTAATATTGGTACGATTATGTAAGAACTATTGATATGCTTTGAGGTGTTTCATGAAGGAATTTATAGTTATAGTTTTAATTTTTTGTGTTCACGAAGGGCGCGTAAGTAATTCATGCCTCTTGCTTTGGTACAGGTGAAAGCCATGGAGCTAATTGATCAGCTGGAAATCACAAGGCGTGGACCATACAGTGGTGGATTTGGAGGCATTTCCTTTACCGGAGAAATGGACATTGCCTTAGCTTTAAGAACCATTGTATTTCCAACTGGAACGCGTTATGACACTATGTACTCGTACAAGGATGTCGATAAGCGACGAGACTGGGTTGCTTATCTCCAAGCTGGAGCAGGTATAGTGGCTGATAGTGACCCCGCTGATGAGCAAAAGGAATGCGAAAACAAAGCTGCAGCTCTTGTCCGTGCCATTGATCTTGCAGAGTCCTCATTTGTTGACAAATAATAGATGCAGTCCTACCTGTCGAATTTTGTTTCGTCAATTATTTCGTTTCTTGATGGATGTAGAAAAGTTTGTTTTCATTCTGGCTAGTCCGTTATGTTGGCAAGTGACTGAAAATCACACCAATGTCGGAATTGTTGCATAGGTTCAGTATTGGCTTTTATCAACTGTACTTCTCTGGCTGTCTATTGATTTCAAATTTTGGCTTTTTTGGGGGTTCTGCTGTTCTACTGTTACAGCACAGCCAATGATCTATTGGAAATAACCTATCTATATAGTGGGATAAGGTCGGTTTATATCCTACCCTTCTAGACCCACTCGAGGAACTGCACTGGGTATGATGTTGTATCAAGGCAATTGTATTTGGGTAAATCACCTAAATGTACAATATTCAAAAAATATTTACCACATAGAGCAACATAATTATTTTAACCATATATAGCAAATTATTTCTTCTAAAACTCATCCGCTATTTTCTCTTCCCTTGTTTCTCTCCAAATTTGCTACACCAATATTCTTTCTAATCTTTTCACCCATAATTTTCTCCAAAACTAGGGCAATACTTAGCTTCATAGCTTCTCAACCATGACTTTCTACAACATTTGTACTCCAATTTTGGAATTAAGTGAAGTGTATTCAGTGGAATTTCACTTCTCAGAAGAAAACTTTTTGTTCTCCATAGCCAAAAAGAGGAAGAAGCAAACACGAGCAACGAATAGTATGCTATTCAACAATATTCATGCGAAATTTTCTCCATAATTTTTTATTTTATTACTAATTTTCATTTCTTTCATTTTTCATTCAAGTTTAATTCATAATGCAGGTTTCAGTTTGATAACGCTACTGAAACACATCACTGAAGGCTTTTTCATTAGCTACAATTTCCATTCGTCTCTAATTCTCTTCTGATTCAACTTTAGTGTGTATGTAATTTATTTTTAGTTTAAGTCTAATTCATTTTTGTGTTCTATGGATTACTGGAGGCTTTTTCAATAGCTACATTTTTCATTCGTGTCTAATTCTCTTCTAATTCAACTTTAGTGTGTATGTAATTCATTTTTGTATTTCTATAGATCACTGAAGGCTTTTTTCATTAGCTACACTTTTCATTCGTGTCTAATTCTATTCTAATTCAACTTTAATATGTATGTAATTTATTTTTCATTCAAGTTTAATTCATTTTTCATTCAAGTTTAATTCATAATGCAGGTTTCAGTTTGATAACACTATTGAAACACATCACTGAAGGCTTTTTCATTAGCTACAATTTTCATTCGTGTCTAATTCTCAAGCCTTTTTTCATTAGCTACACATTTCATTCGTGTCTAATTCTATTCTAATTCAACTTTAATATATATGTAATTTATTTTTCATTCAAGTTTAATTCATAATGGAGGTTTCAGTTTGATAACACTACTGCAATACTTTAACATTAACGTAGCTATGTATTGCATTATAAAAAAAGAAGAAGATATATTTTACATGAACAAAAAACTATATTAAAAGTGTATTTTACATGAACAAAAATCATCTTAAAAAAGATAGCACAAACCAATCTTCAAAATCTAACTAATACATCAACTATAAACTGTTTTAAGACAACATAATTTTCATAGACATTTCAACTAATATAACTACATTTATTTATGTGGTCTTTCGTCTTCACTTTGAAGATTACTCTTTTGCTTTTTCATTGCATATTCCCATAGTAGAGCCCAAACCTCTTTCAGAGACTATTTGCACTTAGTTATTTATTTGCAATATCCTGACCATTGCTCACTAATTCCGCAAATGCATCCACAAAAACTCCACAGTCCCTACAAAATTTAACTAAAAGATTGAGAGTAGAAAAAATTAAGACACCGTCTAAGTAAAGTCATTGAACTATAAAGTTTAATGCTCAGTCACATTTCATCTGTTTAGTCAAGGCATTACTTAGATATATGTGATTTGACAGCTCGATCGGACTTTGCTACAAATTCGAAAGAAATCTAACCTTGGCAAGAGGAAGTGGAAGTTTCGATCACATTCTCTGATCTAATAACACATCCAGGAGCTTCTTAGGGCTTTTTCTTCATTTTTCTGGCTCTCTGACCTAAATCATAACCTGTCTCATAGGATTTCAACTTAACTCCATTATCATCAAAGAAACAAAAATTCATATTACAAACTCTTGCAATCTAGGAATTAAGCTCTTAATCCCTTCCCCCTTGCCGTAACACCTCTGTTACTCACAAGCTCAAAACAATAATTCTGTTGCCCACTAAATCAACTAACTCTAGTCGACTTCGAATTCAAGAACTCACTATAGCTAACTCTAGCTACAACTTAGAATGACGAAGAAAGACTTTAACTGGTCTAAATTCCTTTATAGTTTAGGAATTGATCTACAATGATAAGCACTAAAAATATAAATCCTAAAAAAACTAAGAACAATGATAGCTCTATCAGGTCGCTTGATGTTCTTCAAGGAGATATTTCTTGAGAGAATGGCTTTTGCTATTATGAAAATTAGATGTGCAAAAACTAGGTTGTGTCAATGAAGAAGAGTCTTATATATATGATGGACACAACCCTTAGAGCATGCCATTGGCTAAGAGACTGCTACTTTGCAAACAGACGTGCACCAACAAACAACAGTTGTAGCAGGATGTGCAGAGTACTTTTTATCGCTGTCCTTTTCTCGTACCAGAGTTTCTCATTTTCACATGAGATCATGTCCCTTACTAAATTCCTTAATTTATTAAATTATCAAAACTTCATAATAACATTTTTCCCTTTTTGATGATGACAAACTATAATCAACTATGTTCAAATGATTTCCCTTTCAAACAAATAATCTTCCCCTATCAACAAGATTAGGTCCCTAAGTTCCATTGAACTGAACCATCTTTCAGCACACAGTAGAATTTGAAGACCAACTTTATCTCTGCTCAATTCTTCTAAAATTTCTGAAAGCTTATCAATACGTGTTTCAATTGTTAAAGTTAATGCTCCATTTTCTAAAATGAGCTAAAAGAAGCGTTAACACAAGCGTTACATAAGAAAATTAAGGCGGGACATGCGAATTTAATGCCGTAAATAGAAGGACAAGTATGATTCTAAAGTTGAATGAAGGGCAAATATATTGAAAAAATATAACTAAGGAAAAATATAACTTATTTGTAATAAGAGTACAAGAGAAAATGTGACCCTTTTCCGTAAAAGAAATAATCTAAGCCTGTTTGAATCAATGCATTTTTAATATTAAAATTGTTCTATAGAAAGATTGTAAATAGATAAAGAGACTGTATTGTTTTACTTGATTACGATAGTTTTGATTTGAATATTGGATTTTTGAATTAAATACTGCAATTTTGAATTGAATACTCTGCTTCTTTATTGAATATTTTAGTTTTCAATTGATATCATATTCTTTGAATTGAATTTGTATAGTCTAACCCTGTTATAACAATATTTTACTATATATACAACAACAAGATATATATCCAGTGAAATTTCACTAGTGGGGTTTGGAGAGGATATGATGTACGCAGACCTTACCACTACCTCATGGAGATAGAAAGGCTATTTTCTAAAGACCCTCGGCTCAAAAGTCACAGTTTCACCATATATAACGATATGATTTTTTTAAATTTGATTTTCCATGTCGTATTTTACTTCTATATAGAGACATTCTATCTATAACAACAATGATGTTCATTATAGCGCTACAATCTTTATAAAATTACTCTTAACAATTACTGAGAAACTTCAGTAAATTAATACTCGGTAAATTGATAATCTATCTAAGATAATATTTTACTCCGGAGCCAATGGAAAAAATTCCCCATTTCGATAAAATAATAACATAATATATTTTTAGAAGACCCCTATATAAATTTATGGTTCCATTAATATTATAAATTAATAATTTTTTATAATTACAAATATATCTAAGACAATTTAGTGAAATATGGTTATTGTATTTTATTTTTGTGTTAAAATTTAAATCTAGTTGAAGCTCATCTATTTAATTTTTCTTATTGTATCTAAAAGTTCCTATGTTGCCACGACCGCAAATCTTTTTGAGTGCATGTGTCACGACCCAACCCACCAGGCAGTGCGGGCACCCACTCTATTACCTAAGTAGGAGAACCCTTAACCCCTTATATGAAAAGCATTGCGGAATTTATATCAAACGTGAGTATTTTAAGCTAGGAAATTTCTAATAAGTCTGTAGCAATCCAGTTTATAAAAAAATTACACTTAAACCCACATGAATACTAGTCTAAAATAGGTACAAGAGCTTCTAGGAGTACAGTATATATAAATAAAATAATGACACAACTCCCACCGTAAGGAAGAAAAAATAGAAGCTGTTGGTGAATTATTTTCGTCTTCACCTAAGAGATATCACTGACCCTGCAACCAGACTATGTCAAGTGGCATAACAAGAATAGTATCAGTACAAGCAACAAGTACTGGTAGGCATCATCGATCAATTTAATACCCACAATATTATATATAAACAAGAAAATAAAAGAAATTATAATAATTAAACTTTATAAGTATGTCCACCCCAAACTTACTAGTAAACTCCTTACTCTTCGTCTTAAAGTCTTCATCACTCTACTAACCACGGGTTCACTATCACTTCTAACGATTACCAACCAACCTTATCCACTCAATGGTTCCACACATCTATCACTAACCTCGACCCAGTTGTCTTGCAACACACAATCCTAGCCATTCCTTAACCACACCTCATAACTAACCCCGAATTGTAGGTAACTACCACTACTACTTTCAATTGCAACTCCAATGAGAACAACTCCCTGCCAACAAACAACCTCCACCACTAAATCCAAAAATATAGAATATCACATATATCACATCGAGGCCTAACAAGGTCCACCGTCTTACCCACGAATAATTCTATACATACTCGTAGTTCTTTACTAATAGCATACCATAAATCAATAGGGTTCTTTTTAAGTCATTTTCCCCAGCTCATTAACACTTACCTTCTCTATTACACAGTTTATAGATATCATCGGATCCTATCATGAGGCCTTCCACACATACACACTCGGCCCTCTCAGGGGATCCAACTCATCCATAAATGTGTCGGAACGTGGCCCCAATCCAAGAGCGTGTCAAAAACATAATATCCGATCCAAGAATGTGTCGGAATATGACACCTGATTCAATTATATGTCAGAACGTGACACCCAATCCAATTATGCGAATCAACCATAATTATCCAACAATAGTCCATATTATATCACCAATAACAGAATCATCACAAAACAGGCCATCAAGTGATCATTTCTCCTATTCGATAGTATGCTTCCCTATTTATACACACACGTGCACATAATGAAGAAATTTAACAAGTTCATGAAATATTTACGGGAAAAAAACCATCACTTAGGTTGCTAACCCCTAAGGTTTATCACAAATATTCACGTATTCTATATCAATGTACCTACCACTATGACATTTACAACTTCACCCATCTAAATACAATAATATCACAGCCAATATCTTCCAAAATCATTACACAATTTCTTACCCCGATCACTTCAAGTTAGACTCCACTAATGATAACTGAATTTTTGCCCATGACCCTGATCCATAACTTAGTTATATGAGTTCTCATTAACTTCCCTTCTATACTATGCAATGGGAAAGTATTTGCTACTCAGATAAGATAAGCCTAGCCTACCTAGGCATCAAGCAGCAGTGGAGAGATAACACGACTCGAATTCCTTGGTTCTAGATATCTAAGGGGCAATATAGTACTGAATTATGTCGATTGGAACCCTTCTAGTGCTGAGATTTCTTTTCCTTCTCTTCCCAAGTCAAGAGCAGCCTTTGGAGGGTTTTTGCAGTAACCCTCACCTCTAACTGCCCCTCTGGAAAAAAGTGGGGAAATAAAAAAATCATAACTTAAGTTCTGTCCCACGTTCTCCTTCTTTGGCGACTGGTATCTTGCTAGAGTGGCGCTGCCGTAGCGGGACCATCCTGCTCTAGCGGGATTGTGGGATCTAGTTGACTTACTTTTATTGGGATTTCCTCTAGTCTTATTTAACGACTATTCAGGTCATTACAATAGATACCAATTTACCCCTCGTTTGTCCCCAAATGACACATGAGAAGAAGGCACAAACTTTTTGGGGCATGCTTGAAATAACGACTACTATCCAAGGCCTAGGGGAAAGTACGAGTACTCTAGACTATGGTCCGATACTATACTGAATATAGACTCGGTGAGAATTTCCACAGAAACTCGATCGATTAATTTGACACTACTGTCTGCACCATCCCACTCTAGCGAGACCATTCCTACTGGAGCGGTGCAGTAGGGGCGGGGTATTTACCGCTCTAGCAGGATTTTGCGGACACTATAGGGGAGGATAAGGATGGTTCTCCCTATTGTTCTTACTCCACTCAAACTTCCCTAAAACACTCTCAAACCCCTTACTCCAATCGTCTACTTTACGGTAAGATTCTTGTATAGAACTTTAGATTTACGCTACTATTTACATTCTAACTATAACATGTTAAGAATCAGTAGAATAAGAGGTCCATGGGTTAGTTTTTCAATATTCTTTTTTGAAATACTTGCTTGTATTGATAGATTAACGTAGCATGGACTCTCCCCTTACGTTCACAATGTCTTTACATCATCTTAGGCTTAAGGTTAGTAATGCATTTCACCCTAATTCGGTTAGAATACGAGGGTGGAAGTTGAAATTTTTTTTCTAAGCCAACCTTTGATTAATCAGAGTATTTAGAGTTTTTGAACCAAACTCCTTTATAATAAAGGGTGGTAGGTTACTTAGGAGCACTGATTTGTAAAAATTTAGGAGAAAACAAGTGATTTTTGGTAGGGAGCGCCATGAACGCGCCTGGTGTTCTTTCCAGATGAAACTCACAATGGCGGCATTCATACTGCTCTAGCAGGGCCACTCTGGGTGATCCTGCCAATCTGGCGGGATTTTGCCAGGCAGTGGCCTCGCCTTTGGGGACTTTTCCTTTCCATTCTTCCTTCTAACCTCAGCTTTTACACTTATACTATCGAGTTCTAACTAAAATTTCTTGAATGTTGTAGGTATAATATTATGGCACACAACGACGATGCCAACCTCCCCTTCATCCGCTTTCTCGATGCCGCCACCCGGGAGAGGCATCACGATTATCAAAATAATAAGTTTCTACCTGAGAGAGGGTTCCATATGTTGGGAGTGGCTGACAGAATACCCACCTTTCATGCTCGACTCGAGAAGTTCGGGTGGGGCCCCTTGAATGAGACCCCTACTTCTGCCCGCACAGGTTGGGTGAGAGAGTTTTATGCTATACTCCCTACTATACGCTGGGACGACTCTCACCCTACCATCTGTATTCAAAGGGTGGATATCCCACTGAGTCCTCACTATATCAATGCTGTGCTGGAGGCACCTGATGCCTCCAATGCTGACTACGAGGCCAAGTTGAGGGTGATGGATTTAGAGTGGTTATAGGATGCTCTAGTGGCCCCACAACACCGGGTATATTATCCCAACACAGAGGGGATCACCAGCACTGACTGGTCAGATGAGGCTAAGAGATGGTTACACCTGGTAGCCTAGAAGATCCTTGTCACGCCCCGGGAGGGTATCCTAGACGTAACCGGCACTCAGAAACCATTTCTGGCTCCCAAGCGAACCACATAGCCTGATCACACATCCGTTCATTCAATCATTCAGCGGAAAGTTTAAAAATAAAGAATAATTTAGCGGGCAACTCAAATCACCCATCCAACTCGAAGAATAAAGGCCATGGGCCAACAGATCAACTAAAATATTTGTAATTAAAATAATTTAACAAGAATAACTCAAGGATAGGAATACTCAATCGACTCATCACTATCTAGTCTATGAAGCCTCTATCACTACTATCTAATTTGTGCCAATGACATGTTCATGGCTACCTCAAATCAAAATGAAAAGGGCTAATTTGAGGCAAGAATACACAAACGGTGTCCTCCGAATGTAGGGGAGGACTCACTAATACGCTGAGTGTGAAATAGATCCCCAATGATGCTCCTAATTGACGATCTCTTAAACCTGTCTCTGCATCATGAAACGATGCAGGTCCAAATGGACGTCAGTACGTGAAATATACGAATATGTAATATGGCAGAATGAAACATACCTCAAGAAAGAGTAGCAACGGTCCAAATATCTCAAATCAGAAAGATAAGAGAGACTCAACAAGGCGTCATAAGTCTAAAGTAATAATACATTTTTAGACAAAGACCAATCATATACCATACATTCCAATCCAATCATACACAATACAGTTCAATCAAATCATTTACAATTCGATCCCTTTCAATCATGTACAATCCGATTATATACACTCAACTCAACAATCAACTCAATAATCAAATCCAATCTAGTCACATACCATTCTATTCAATCCAATCAAAATTCATCCACTCCAATCCGACCATATACAATCTACTCAACATTCAACTCAATAATCAGCTCAAAGGACTCAACTCAGTAAATATGCAAATCAAATTATGCAACATTTTACAATTCAATTCGAAGGACTCAACTCAATAAATATGTAACAACTCACTCGAGTGTCCTAAGTCTAACAAGAAATACTTTAGACAGGACTAACTCATAAGCATATATCAACTCACTCAACTCAACTGACTCAGAGCACTATCAAGACCTAAATGGGAGTTTCTCTTAACCGACAACTATCACTTATGAGCCAGTGAAAGTACAACAAACCGACGTTGTTGCCGCGTCCGTTCATACCTTGCTAGGGTACGAACGAATCAACAAATCATGGATCCAATCCAACCAAGTCCTATAATATCAGGACAAAACTCTCGGGGAAGCATCCGACTTTAACGGTTCAATCCCCCCTACGTTTGGCAACACAGGTATTGGGTTCGAGTATGAACTATACTCTTGCCCAATTTAGTGCTCGATACTCCCCCCATGACTCCATGCTCATAAAACTCCTCCAATCATCTCAAACAAGCCCTCACGGCTAGTTTCATGTGGAACATTGCCACCTCATCAACTCTGTTCTCATTTCAACTCAATTAACTCATAATGACAAGTCTCATTGGACCTTCTTTCAAATCGACTCATCTCAAATCATCAAACTCTTCTCTTTAAAACTTAATACAATCTCGACTCAATGAATGTAGAAAATGTTATGTACATCAAAATATAATTTCAACTCCTCAACTCAAACTCAAAATAAATACTTTAATGTAACGATACTCAACTCATTTAAAGGCTCTTCATACTCAACTCATACTTAAACTCTTTTCTAAATCAAAGATAAAACTAATAATTCTTTAGACTCAAAATAGTGTATAAGTAGTTTATGCAAAAAGGTTCACAAATAATTTATTTAAAGCTCCTCCTCAAAAGATCATTTATTTTTGAAATATTTCTAAGACTCCAATCAACTCAAATTATGCACATCATATACCACAAAATCACATTAGACTCCAATCCACTTCATCACACAACATCCTCATCAACATAACCTCCTCATTTACATCATCGTCAAATATTATCATTCACATCGTCATCAAACATCATCATCATATATCATCATTCAAATCATCATCAAACATTATCATCACATCATCATCAAATATCATCATCACATCAATCGTCAAACATCCACTCCGAAATCCTTATTTTAGTCCTATGTTCATTTTATAAAAAAAAGGACATTCTTAACTATCCAATTCATTCTTTTCATTCCAATCAATAAATACATACACACAACTATCCATCTCAACCTCAAGACATTTATGACAAGAAATCTCATCTTGGGTTCATGTGAATGAAACGTGAACCCATACCCTCAACAAAACTCAACTCAAGAATATCGTCAATGCCTATAAATCTATATACAAAGATACATTCATAGTTAATAATATGAAAAATAACTATTTAGTAACTCAAGCCATTAAAATCACCAATCAACCAGTTGTATCTAAAAACATTCCATAGTTTAGGGAAAACTTCCAAGAAAACCTTTCTAGAAGGTGCAACTCTTTCACAACTCCTAACCAACACATCTATGGGCATATGGAAGAACTCAATCCATATTTTAGGTTAGCCTTACATACCTTGTTTGAAGACTTTGAAGAGACCTTGATGTTAGACCTTCAATGGGAGGCTTGAATCCTTGAAACTCTTGAAGGCACCCTTTGTTGGAGATGGATTTGGAGAAGAAGAAGAAGAAGAAGAGAGGGAAAATATTAGGGCTTTTTAGAGAGAGAGAAAGGACTGAAAAATGGTCCAAAAATGTCCAAGGATGGTGTATATATAATTAGGAAAAAGTCCAAGTTGCCCCTCTTCAAAAATCTGAAAATTTGGGCAAAAACCTTACTGGCGCTATAGTGGCGCGTCGCACCAAGACAAAATAGGCTTAAAACCCTGCACATCTAATAGTGGTGCATCGCACCAATCCCCAAACTACTGAGGCTATTTTCTGGCGCTATAGTGGCATGGGGCGCCAAGCCCAAATTTTGCCCAGGCTTGAAATTTCTGCAGTACTAGTCTGTAGTAAAATGACCATAACTTTTGACTCCGAACTCCAAAAATTGCAATCTTGGTGGCGTTGGAAAGAAGACTAAAAGAACTTTAATTTGGTAGATTGTGGGACACCTAGTTCTTTGTATACTAGGAGATATGGTCGTTTGAAGTGGAACCTTATACTAACTCGTCCGAAAACTTAATCGATTGGAGTTCTTTGGACTCGACTTGGTGTTAGAGATCCCTTATGACCCCTAAACACACCTAACATACTTCAATTACTTAGGAATTAATCCTAACTCATGTGTAGAATTACAAGTCCTCCGGTCCGAGTCTACCCACACGTGAAGAAATGTTCGAGTCTTTGCGAAAAAAATTCCAGGGTGTCACAATCCTCCCTTCCGACCACTACATCGACGTGACCTTTCTGTAGGCTCTAGTGGTTGTTTTCACCCTTCAAGGGATAGTCCTGAATGTGGAGGCCTAGATCGTGTCAGAGTGGAAGAAGTTCTATCAGGGCAACTTGAAGGCATTCTTTCTGCCGGGTCTAATCTCCTCCATGTACAAGATGACCGGGCTGCCGCTTCTGGATTCTGATGAGGTACTTCCTATAGATCTCCCTTTTTACCCCTTACTTATCAGGCAGGCCCTTTATCAAGGACAGACAGGGTCGAGAGTATCCGAGCAGCAGGTGCTACAGCGGAGGATAAGGACGAGGACGAGGATGAGGATGAGGATGTTGCCCCTCCTACTCAGTCATAACCACCACTCGACCCTTGCTTGGAGGAGGACTTAGCTGCGGTACGGAGGCGACTAGGAGGCCGTTTTTCCTAGACCCCTATTCCAATGCCACTAACCACTGCTATAGAGGTGGAGATGATCCGTCGTCAGCTACGGTGGGAGAGGAGAAAGAGCATAAAGAGGTATCACCTTATGATGTGGATGTGGAGGACAATCAAGGTCATCTTCTCTTGTGTCTCTCCCTAGAGGGAGCTTTCCACCCATGAGCTCGAGGACTTGTGAATGTTGGAAAAGCTAAAGCAAACCAGAAAGGATTTTTCTTCCAAATCGTACCACGAGTTTAACTTCCTAAACGAGGCCTGGGCAGGAGAGTACCCTCTAGAGAAATTAGATTCAGATGATGATACTACCCCTCCTTCCCGTTAGTCATTGTTATTAGTTGGTTTGCCTCGTCTAAGCATGTAACAAACAATTTATTGCTTTCTTTACTGCTTTTTCTATTTTTTGTAAGCACATGGATGCTAATATTTTCTTTACATCGCTGTCTATATATATAACCATCTGTTTATGGCTTATTCTTCCTTTGTTGGGCACTATGTTGACCTTAAAGTTAGTTATTTATGCTTCAGAGTTAATTGCAAAAGTAGGAGAAAAACAGGGGGTTTTTGTTGGGGTCTCTGTCTTGCTCCATTCCGCTGGGGCGGGATTTGCTGAGGCAGAACCTCAGAAAATTTTCTCCTGGTGTATTTCCTACCCCATTTCCCCCTTAGAACCCTCAGAGTTAAAAGTTAGCTCATTTGACTCCTTCTAACGAGAAATTAGCATGGACTATCCTTAAGTCAAACCCAACACTACACGTTAGGAGATTACCACTCCCCATTACCTTAGCATAAATAATTGTGCACACCACAGAAATTAGTTCCTTACTCATATTGGACTAACAACCTTAGGATAAATAAAAGCATGGTCTAGAATCAACTCTTAATATAGAGTTCGTCTAAACTCAATCTAATAAATAAAACCATTATGATAGATAGACACAGTTTGGCCACACATTTCTTTAGTCCAGTTATGAATCATGATAAGGAATCTTTCGTAACCACCCTTATGCTAAGGATCCACAATAACACTTTTTCTCACATGGTTCCCAACCAATTCCGACTGTCCCGAAATTAGAGTTTCTCTACCGGCCTAATTTATCCTATTCCTTTACCATCTTTACCAATGGTAAGCCCACACACAATTAAGAGTTGTATTCCCTCACATTAGTATATCCTTTAACACGTCAGAAACTCGTTCCTTAGTCACCTTATGTTTTATCAATGTACTATTGCACATAAACAAGTTATGACTCTTTTCTGACAACAAGTTCACTTAAGTACCAGCAGTTATGTATCGCATCATTGCAACAACTCAAGCAAGTGTACTTCACACATTAACATTTAAATCAAGAAATAGTATGCACATACTCACAATTTCAGCTTCATCACACAAGCAAGCTTAACTATTAAATTAACTTGTTTCATGGATGACCATTAGTTGATCATCTATGCATTTACTTAGCCTCTAAGGCAAGATACCAATTGGAACCTTCTCGGTTCCGATTTCTCTGGCTTGTATTCTTTCAACCATGACAACAATATCCAGTTTACTTAGTTGAGATACCAATTGGAATCCAGAGATACCAATTATACTCAACCAATACCACAAGCGACAGACCGCACGATAAAGAGAGAAGAAATAGAATGCTTTCCTAGAATGCTTCACAGCTTCATGAAGATTAGATATGGACATCAACACACCAATCCACAAAAGTCTATTCCACACTTGCTTTTCTACTGGGAGATCGATAACCTAGGATCTAATACCAGTATGTATCACGACCCAACCTATCAGACCGTGCGGGCATCCACTCTATGACCTAAATAGGAGAACCCTTAACCTCTTATATGAAAAACATTACAGAATTTATATCAAACGTGAGTATTTTAAGCCTGAAAGTTTCTAATAAATCTGTAGTAATCTAGTTTAAACAAAAATTACACTTAAACCCCCACAGATACTAGTCTAAAATAGGTATAAGAGTTCTAAGAGTATAATATATACAAATAAAATAATTACATAGCTCCCACAGTACAGAAGGAAAAATAGAATCTGTTAGAGAATCGTCTTCATCTTCACCTATGAGACATCACTGACCCTGCACCAGACTATGCCAAGTGGCATAACACGAGTAGTATTAGTACAAACAATATCGCATAATATATGAATAGGAAAATAAAAGAGATCATAATAATTAAACTTTATAAGCATGTCTACCCCAAACTTACTAGTAAACTCCTTACTCTCCCTTTTATAGTCTTCACCACTCTACTAACTGCAGGTTCACTATCACATCTAAAAATTACAAGCCAATCTTAGCCACTCAATGGTTCCACACATCTATAACTAGCCTTTGACCTAGTTGTCTTAAAACACCAAGTCTTAGCCATCCTATAACCGCACTTCATAACTAACCCCTAATTGTAGGTAACTACCACTACTACTTTCAATTGCACCTCCAATGAGAACGACTCCCTACCAACAAACAACCTCCACCACTAAACCCGAAAATATAGAATATCACATATATTACATCGAGGCCTAACAAGGTCCACCATCTTACCCGCGAATAATTTTATACAGATTCGCAGTTCTTTACTAATAGCATACCACAAATCAACAGGGTTCTTTTTAAGTCCTTTTTCCCATCTCATTAACAGTTACCCTCACTATTACATAATTTACAGATATTATTGGGTCCTTTTATAGGACCTTCCATACACACACACTTGACCCTCTCAAAGGACCTAACTCAGCCATATATGTGTCAGAACGTGACACCCAAATCAAGAATATGTCGGAACGTGACATCTGATCTAATTTTGTGTCAAAACGTGACACCCGATCCAATTATGCAAATCAACCACAATTCGCCAACAACAGTCCACATTATATCACCAAAAACAGATACATCACAAAACAGGATAGCAAGTGACCATTTCATCTATTCAATAGTATGCTTCCCTATTCATACACACACGTGTACACAATGAAGTAATTTAACAAGTACATGAAATATTTACGGGAACAAAACCATCACTTAGGTTGCTAACCCCTAAGGTTTATCACAAATATTCACGTATTCTATATCAATGTACCTACCACTATGACATTTACAACTTCAGCCATCTAAATGCAATAATATCACAACTAACATCTTCCAAAATCATTACACAACTTTCTTACCAAGGTCACTTCAAGTTAGACCATTAATGACAATCGAATTTCTGCCCATGACCTATGACCCATAGCTTAGTTATACGAGTTCTCATTCAATTCTTTTCTATACTACGCAATGGGTATAGATTTTCTACTCAGATAAGAGAAGGCTAGCCTACCTGGGTGCCAAGCAGCAGCGGAAAGGTAACACGACTCCAATTCCTTGGTTCCAGATATCTGAAAGGAAATATAGGTATGAATGTTGTTGGTTGAAACCCTTCCAGTGCTGAGATTCCTTCTCCTTCTCTTCCCAAGTCAGGAGCAGCCTTTGGAGGATTTTTGCAGTAACCTTCGCCTCTAGCTTTCCCTCCGAAAAAATGGAAAAACAAGAAAATTGTGACTTAAGTTCTGTCCCATGTTCTCTTGCTTTGACGGACGATATCCCGCTGGAGCAGCGCCGCTGTAGCTGGACCATCCCGCTCTGGTGGGATTGTGGGACCCAATTGAGTTATTTTTCTTGCAATTTCTTCTAGTCTTAATTAACGACGGTTCAGGTCGTTTCATCATGTGGAATGATATCTTTTATACTCATATAATGTTTTACGTATTTGATCTGTTATTGTTGATTTTGTCACATCTTTTAAATGAGAAGCCATTTTTGGATATGGTTTCAAGAAATTTCTTATGTTGCTTATATAGTTTATTCTCTCATCGTCATACATAGAATAGTTTTAGTAAAGACATAATGAATAATATTTTGATTATTACGAAACAATGGGCATTATGTATAATGAATTTATTTTTACAATGAATTATTAAATTCTTGAATTTATTTTACAATGAATCATTTAACAAAAATAATATACTACAATGAATAATACACATACATTGTACTTTATGTATAATGAATTTTTTTTATATGAATTCAATAATATGGTACATAATTTAGTAAGATACAATGATTTTGATGTATCCATTGAACTTTATGTATAATAAATTTATTTTTATGTGAATTCAATAAATATGATACATAAATTAGCAAGATACAATAATTTTGACATAATCAAAATTAATCTTCATTGAATCTCAAAACACTCTTTAAATTAATAAATATTAATTTATCGATTAAATAATACCTCTACAAAATAATAATATTTTATTGTCCCACCTATATTAATTTAGTGTTACTTCATACACAATATTTTATAAGAAATATATTACGTATAAAAATAAATAATAATTATTATGATAATCATCATTAATGTAATAACATTGTAAATTTCAAGTACGAATATCTAAAAGAAAAACATATATTTAAATGGTTCCATCAGTTATGGTCATAACTTCACAAGGAAAGTCTACTAGTATTTATCTTTTTTACATTAATACTCTTTCTATTATTTATTTATTTATTTTGGTTAAATTGGTTAACAAATACATTCTTTCTTCTTGGTACACAAAATCATTAAGCTAGTTTTTGCGCATATTTGTTTAAAACATCTAAATGATATCTAAATGTCAAATATTAGTATACGTATATAACACTCTATAACAATCATAAAATTTTCAGACAAGCGCGGCTATTATACCGAGGTTTGATTGTAGTTTCAAAGTGAATATTATATTTTTAAATTGGCTGAATTATAAGGAAAATGATAATAATGGTATTTTTTGTTGGGTAGTACTAAATAGGCTAGATTATGAAAATCTATCTTATTGGTAATGTATTTATATTATTTCCAGAAATAAATAGAACCAACTTATATATAAGCCTAACATTCACATCCTAGCAATGTAGAAGACGAGAAATCTTAGAATTAAAATCGAAAGTTCAAATCCTAGCATTAAAATTGAAAGCTCCAAAGATGGATAATCACCAACAAAAGAAGTACAAATCAATACTTTCCAATCCAATTGTCAAAGGTATTATACAATTTTCTTTCTGCTATGTGTTTTGATTTCTTAACGATGGTAATGTTTGAGTCAATATTATATAATTTTTAAATGCAGGACAAAAAGTTATGGAGCCATCAACGAACACAAAGTCAATGAATATTGTTGATCTGGATCAGGTAAGTTTACAGTGTACCATGTTGAGTTCATTTAATTTATTGAAGTTTGTTGTTGGATAAGTTTACAGTGTACCATGTTGAGTTCATTTAATTTATTCAAGTTTGTTGTTGGTTGGCCTTAGATTTTATGTATATATATATACACACACCGGGGTTACAAATCCTACCATGTGTTTTTGTTGCTAGGACGAAAAAATGTCTTTTTCCTGTTCAATTTAATTGTTAAAAATGTTTTAGACCTAGGGTGGATTTGGTCAGAAGAAAAATGGTTTCTTAGAAAATATTTTTTTTTAAAAAAGAATTATGTTTCTTATGTATATTCTAGTGTTTGGTAAGTAGAATTAAATATTTATTTCAGGAGAATTCATATATAATCTAGCAAAACACTATCGGGGAAGGGGGGAGTGAGCGTTTGGTGCGAATATAACTTATGAAACTTGTTCCTTACTTCAATTAGGAAAATAATTTTTCTCATTTTAAGGAATTTCTTTTAGAAAAAATATTTTGACCAACCAACCATGAATAAATTGAAATATATTTTCTGAAAAATGATTTTATCCAAACCAAAATTTTGAAAAGCGAGTTCCTTAAAAATGAGAGAAATGGCTTCCCTCGTAGAATTAGGGAAATCAAGTTCTATAAGTATCATTTCATTTCTCTCCATCCTCCGACACATCCAATCCCACCCCAAACCCCTGTAATTCCCACCTCTACCACCCCACCCCCGCATTACAAAGGCAGATTCAGATTTTCAAAAGAATGTATGCACTATTACTGGGAGGTGGATTTATGATATAAATTTGATTGATTTCATCTTTATTTTTATTTTAATCTTGAACTCATGAAACTTTTAAAATCATAGGTCCAAAATTATTATCATATAAATTTTGCGGTGATAAAACTTCCCTTAGATACGCTCCTGCCTCTACATACTTACCCCTACTCTCACCAAATACAAATATTTCAAAATAGTTATATTATATATTTTAAAGGAAAAATGATCTTTACTAATTAATACAAGTTCTTGATTCCACTATATTTGAAATATTACAACAAATAAATTACCTATTACAACTGCTCAAATTCCACTAATAGCGAGTGATCATTTACATTGCTAGCGACTTAGAGTTAATTAATTTTTAATCTCTAATTGGGTTTATCATTTCTAAACTCTTGGTTGAAATTGTATAATATTTGAACACTTCAAGAAACAAATGTCTAATAGCACTTTTTGTCCTATCTAGGCCATGGATATTAACTTTGAAAAGGACATGCTTACGGATAATCATCATTACTTTCATAATAAATTTCATGTATGAATATCTAAAAGAAAATCATTAAACTAGTTTTTGTGCATATTTGTTTAAAACATCTAAACGTCAAATATTAGTATACGTATATAACACTCTATAACAATCATAAAATTTTCAGACAAGCGCGGCTATTATACCGAGGTTTGATTGTAGTTTCAAAGTGAATATTATATTTTTAAATTCACTGAGTTATAAGTAAAATGATAATAATGGTATGTTTTGTTGGGCAGTACTAAATAGGCTAGATTATGAAAACCTATCTTATTGGTAATGTATTTATATTATTTCCAGAAATAAATAGAACCAACTTATATACAAGCCTAACATTAACATCCTAGCAATGTAGAAGACGAGAAATCTTAGAATTAAAATCGAAAGCTCAAATCCTAGCATTAAAATTGAAAGCTCCAACTATGGTTAATCACCAACAAAAGAAGTACAAATCAATACTTTCCAATCCAATTGTCAAAGGTATCATACAATTTTCTTTCTTCTATGTGCTTTGATTTCTTAACAATGGTGATGTTTGATTCAATTTTATATAATTTTTAAATGCAGGATAAAAAGTTATGGAGCCATCAAAGAACGCAAAGTCGATGGATATTGTTGATCTGGATCAGGTAAGTTTACAGTGTACCATATTGAGTTCATTTATTGAAGTTTGTTATTGGTTGGACTTAGATTTTATGTTGTTCTTTATTAAAACCGGGGGTTACAAATCCTACCATGTGTTTTTTGTTGCTAGGACCAAAAAATGTCTTTTTCCTGTTCAATTTACTCTAATTGTTAAAAATGTTTTAGACCTAAGGTGTGTTTGGTCAGAAGAAAAATGGTTTCTTAGAAAATATTTTGTTTTAAAATGAATTATGTTTCTTAGGAATATTCTAGTTTTTGGTAAGTAAGTTTAATATTTATTTCAGGAGAATTCATATGTAATCTAGCAAAACACTACTGAGGACCGGGGTAGGATACGGTGGGGAGTGGGTGTTTAGTGTGGTCAAACGGTTGGGGTTGGAAGCATTTGGTGAGTGAGGATGAGACAATAAACTTGGAATAAAACTTATGAAACTTGTTCCTGAGGGGGAGAACTGGAAGAGAGAAGGAAAAAAAGCAAAGGATCGACAAGTCTAATGGGGGAAGAATGGCTGACACATTGATTGTCTTCGATAGACGAAAACAAACCCAAGCGGTCTAACCTAACCCCCAGGGCGGACCCCAACCGAAAGGCGCTAGACGGACTAAGGGCAAGCGAGATAAAGAAAGCAGCTGGCCCTATGTGTAAAACCTTGCCGCGGGAGAGTCTTTCTCCAATGAGAATAAAGAAAATTTTTGGGCAAGACAAGAAAGGAAAATAATTTTCCTCATTTTGAAAATTGATTTTATCCAAACCAAAAGAATACGTCCACTACTGAGAGATAGATTTAACATATAAATTTGATTAATTTCACCTTTAGTTTTATTTTAATCATTGAACTTATCAAACTTTTAAAATCATAAGTCCAAAATTATTGCTATCTTCTAATATATATATGTATATATATATTCATTCTACATTGAAGGTATTGAAATTGGTTTAACCCATTAATTATATGTTCTATAATTTACTATTACTAGTTTCAATATACATTTGGTTTAATCATATAAATTTTGCGGTGATAAATATTCCTTTAATTAGATACGCTCCAGTGTCCACATACTTACCCCTACTCTCACCCAATAACAATATTTCTAAATAGTTATATTATATATTTTAAAGGAAAAATGATCTTTATTAATTAATACATCTTCTTGATCCCACTATATTTGAACTATTACAACAAATAAATTACCTATTACAGCTGCTCAAATTTTCCACTAATAGTGAGTGATTATTTACATTGCTAGCGACTTAGAGTACATTAATTAATTTTTAATCTTGAAAATTAAAGCCAGAACATTAATTAATTTTTAATCTTGAAAATTAAAGCCAGAACATTAATTATAATACCCCTATTTGGGTTTATCATTTCTAAACTCTTAGTTGAAATTGTATAATATTTGAACACTTCAAGAAACAAATGTCTAATAGCACTTTTTTGTCCTATTTAGGCCATGGAAGTTCACTTTGAAAATGACACGCTTGCAGACATCCTCAGCAGGTTATCTGTGCGATCTCCTTTTCTTTTAAATGTGTTTTAAAATTTTGGAAGAATATTGATCGATGAATCATATTTTAGAAAGAAGCATTTCAATTATGCCAAAAATGACCAAAGTTCCCAAAAGATTCTCTTTTACCAACTTGGCCATGAAAAAGATATATTTTCTATTTATTGTGGTTCTTTATCATCGGTTCAACTGGTTGAGGATTTACGAGAACTAGGTTGTCCTTTAAATTTTGAACCACGATATTGCAAAGTATATTGTGGTTGCGATGGTTTATTTATTATCAGAGTTCGTAAAAATACCGTTGAACGCCACATTCTTTTGTTATGGAATTCCTCCACGGGAGAATCAAATGTTCTTCCCACTCCAGAATTTCCAGTGAAGGATTTTTCTTGTTTGGGATTGAGCTTTGACTCGACTATTGACGATTATAAGATCCTTAAAATTGCCGAGAACGAAAATGATGGTTGCAAAGTACCTGGTGAAATTTTCACGCTGAAAAGTGGTTTTTGGAGAAAAATCGATGATCATCCTCATGTGATTTACAATATGGTGTCTGGTATGCATTCTTTGGCATTGATACATGGGGTATTTCATTGGGTTGGTATTTCAAGAAATTATACTATGGTTTCATTTAATATCTCTCGAGAAGTGTATGGAGAGATATCATTGCCAGAGCAAATCTGCCTGATGAACAGTGTCAACATTGGCATTTCGATAATGGAATGAATGCTTTGTGTTTATTCTAATGTGTATGATCAGGGAAACCACACTTTTAAGTTATGGGTAATGAAAGACTATGGTCTCAAGGAATCTTGGAGTTCAGTATTTACTATGGTGGATCCCGATATTCGTATACCCGTACCGAGATATAGATTTGGAAATGGTGAAGTGTTATTCTGGTGCTTACACTTACAATGTGGGGACAATGCATTCAGGACACGGATAGGGTCCTTTACATTATTGCCTCAAGGTATCGCTCAGAAAGAATTCGCTTTTATCGAGAGCTTGATCTCTCCAAGGTTACTTACTTAGAATTTGTTTTTGTATGATTGATGCACTTTTTCGTTCTTGTTACAATCTCTTTTTATTAGTTTATCTATCGGTTCACAAACCTCTTTTGTTTAAGTAAGAAGATTGATGGATGTTTTAGTATTGTAGTAAGTTCTCTTTTGATCTTTTAATTATATGAATCTTTCCGATGCTTTTATATGAATCTTTTGGCCTTATTATATATATTTAGGAAAAAGTGGTAACTACACGATTTAAGATAACATAATCTCTAAAAATCCCTTTCATTTGAATTAATTACAAAAATCTCCTTTTTCCTTCTCTTTCTTAACATCTCGTATACCTCACTTTCTAATGTATCTGGTATCTAATTATGACAACTTTCATTATGTTTTGGTACCTGATACATACAACTTATAGCTGGAATAACATGAATACATATTAATTTATACTAGTATGTATAATACTCATTTATTTGAGCTATATTATGCTAGTGTGCGTATAATGTATATTATTATGTAAATTACAATTTTATGCTGAAATTGATATCCATCATCGTACTCAATCAACGGAAACAATCAAAAATATATGAGACATAATTTGATAAATATTAGTTTTAATTCAAAATATTTAAAGAATAGAACGAATAAGAGATTTTAGACACATGGAATGAGAGAGATTGAACGAAAGATGATAAAACGAAGAGTATTCTATATTTTAGGCTTAATTTGCTAAGCAATTTATTTGGTTAAAACCATGTCAATTATATGGGGATTTTATTTATGTCAATACATACTGCTCTCTCGGGTCATTATGGAAGGTTCTGTTGAAAAAAGTTGATTGAAAGACATATCACCAAAATAATCATGAGCTAACATATTCGGAAAAAATATATGAGAAAATCGCCTAATTCTATTTTAGTGACCTCTAAAATGCAACAAATATGTCATGGATCATGCTGAGATTACACGTACTGTTCCCCCGAGTCATTTGGAGGATCTCATAATGGTTTTAGAATAAAATTGACCGAAAGTCATATCACCAAAATATTCACGGACTAATACACACGAAAAAAAAGAGAAAATCAGCTAATTTGGATTGAGTAACCCCTAAATGCTATAAATTGTTATACTTGATTTAAGCTAAGACCCGAATCATTCTCCTTATGCGTACAGGACCGATCCCGCTGACTCCTAATTGTACATATGTTTTAATATCAATTCCTAAGTATTTGAAGTATATTAGAGGTGAATTAGGGTCATGAAGAACCTCTAGTACTAAGTTGAGTTCAAAGATCATTTACCGATTGCGTTTTTGTATAAGATTAAATAAGAGTCAAATTCAAACCACCATAACTTTCTGAAATTTAAGAGTTAGGTGTCCCAGGACGTATCAAATTAAAGGTCTTTGAATCCTCTTTTCAACGCCACCGAGTTTTCCTGTCATGCCCCGGGAGGGTACCCTAGGCGCGGCCGTCACTCGAAAGCCATTTCTGGCCTTCAAACGAACCACCTGGTCCAATCACACTTTCATTCAATCACGTTCACTCAGTGGAGGACTCAATCATAAGCATACTATTCATATTATAAAGGCCGAAGGCCAAACACTATCAACTCAACAAAACAAGTATAATAAAAGCTATTCAATATAACAGTCTAACCTTCCCACACTCTGGTCTATGAAGCCTCTATCAAAATCTAGGAGGTGCCAATGACAAGCCCATGCTACCAACAAGCAAGGATAAAGAAAGCAAACAAAACGGTAAAGAAAGTTTGACATCCTCCGAAAACTAGGAGGGCTCACCAAGTATCTGGAGGTGTGTAGATCTTCAACGGTGCGCCGGTTGATGATCTCTGGTACCTGTCTCTGCATCATGAAACGATGCAGGCCAAATGACGTCAGTATGTGGAATGTACGAGTATGTAAAATGGCCGAATAAAACAACATCAGAAAAGGATCAACCAACTCGGAAATCTCAACTCATAAATAAGTAACAACTCACTCAAGTGTCCTAAATCTAACAAGAAATGGTTTAGACGGGACCAAATCACATGCCACTCAACTCAACTGACTCAGAGTACTATCAAGACCTAAATGAGAGTTTTTCTTATCCGACAACCATCACTTATGAGCCAGTGATAGTATAATAAGCTGACGTTGTTGCCACGTCCGTCCATACCTTTCTAGGGCATGAACGCCTCCCTAATCATGGATTCCATAAATTAGTCAAGTACTATCATTTCAGGACAATAAAATGGGAAATATCCGACTTTAACGGTTCGATCCCACGGGAAGCATCCAACTTTAACGGTTCCATCCCTACCTACGCTGGCGGCATAGTTTTTGGGGTTTGAGTATGGACTATACTCTTACCCGCTTCGGTGCTCGATACTCCTTTCATGACTCCATGATCATAAGACTCTATCCAATCATCTCAAACTAGCCCTCACGGCCGGTTTCATTTAGAACCTTGCCAACTCATCAACTCTATCCTCAATTCAACTCAATCGAGTCATAATGGCAAGTCTCATTTAGGACCTTGTCCACTCGTCAATTCTATCCTCCAATCAACTCAATGAAACCTAAATTAGATATGCATTTATAATATCCACAAACATAACCAACCATTCCTCTCCTCATTTATCACATCCTTAGGACTCATCACAACTCTAAGAATTTTAAACCAACAATTCAAGAGGAGTAACACATTTAAGGAAATTGACATATTCAACAAAATCACATGGTTAAGAAAATCAACAAAGCATGTTATACCTCATATCCATCGACTTATGCTAACATGAAGATTTTAGAGATTTCTTAGCTCAACAACATTCATACAATAAGAATCAAATTAATAGGAGACAAGACTCATTCAAACATAAACCTATCAAGAAACTCCATTCTTATGGATATTTAACCTCAAGGAGAGTATAGGGCACATGGGTGGACTTAACCCATGTTTTGAGTAGCCTTACATACCTTAGAATAGATTTTTAAGAAACCTTGTTGTTGGGTCTTCAATGGAAACTTGAAGTCTTGAAGCTCTTGGAGGCAAATCTTGTTGAAGAAGGATTTGGAGAAGAAGAAGAAGAAGAGAGAAATTTTCTAGGGCTTTTTAGAGAGAGAGGGAGAGGCTAAAAATGGTCCTACAACGTTCAAGGCTTGTGTATATATAATTTGGGACAATTCCCAAATTGCCCTTTCTCTAAAATTCTGAAAAATAGGCTAAAACGCTCTTGGCGCGATAGTGGCGCATCGCGCCATTGTAGCGCCAGGTCGATTAGGCCTAAAAACCTACACATATGCTAGTGGCGTGCCACACCAGGGACTAAACTACTGAGGCATGTTCCTGGCGCGTTGCGCCCTTACAGCGCCAAGCCCCTATTTTCTGGGTTCTAGAAAATAAGCTTGAAAACCCTGCACATCTCTTAGTGGCGCACCGCGCCAGGGAACAAACTACTGAGGTATGTTCCTGGCGCGAGAGTGACACATCACGCCACTGTGGTGCCAAGCCGAGTTTCCCAGCAGTTGCAACCCAGGCCTTAAATTCCTGCCGTGCTAGTTGGTCTTAGAATCGTCATATCTTTTGACTCCGAACTCCAAAAATTACATTCTTGGTGGCGTTGGAAAGAAGACTCAATGACCTTTAATTTAATAGGTCATAAGACACCCAGATTGTCGTCTTTCAAAAGATAGGTCGTTAGATGTCGACCCCTTATACGAACTCATTCTAAAACTTAGCCACGATAAATCTTTTGGACTTAGCTTGGTCCTAGGGATCCTTTGTGACCCCATATCACCTCTAACACTTTTCAATTTCTCAGGGACTCATCTTAACTCGTGCATATACTTCACAATAATCAAGTTCGACCCTACACATACACAAGAAGGGTCCGAATCTTAGCAAATTTTTTTGAGGGGTGTTACATTTCCTCATTCCTAATTCGGAGTAAAAGGTCATGACTGTTTTACCAATGACTATCGCTGTAGTAGTTTGGGTGATGGCGTGACACTCCACTATAGCACCAGTAGAGTGTCGAAACTAGCTGCAGTAGCTTTGGCTCGGGCGCGGTGCGCCACTATCACGCATGTAGGCCCCTGGACTGATTTTTTTAAAGATTTTTCTTGAGAAAGGGCATTCTGGACTTTTCTCCAACCTTCCCAAACCTTATCTATTATGTTTTGAGACTAAAAGATCTTCCTCGTAGGGGTATTTTATGCTCATTCACCCTTAGAACTTTGGATAAAAGAGACTAGAGAGAGGAAGAAGAAGAAGAGCTAGGTTTCAAGCCATTCCTTCATGTCTTGATTTTCCTTTGAATTTCAGGTATGTAAGGCTAACAAAATGTTGGATTGAGTTTGTCCATGTGCCCCTTCATCTTTATTGATTCTAGTTGAGTTAGAGTTTTTGAGTTCCTTGAATTGAATTTTTGAATTATCTATTGTCTTTTGAGTTCTTTGTACAAATTTAAAATATGTATTGATGTTGTTCATGGGTTGAGTATTTGATTTGGATGTGTGTTCATGTCTTTATTCACATGAACCATAATTGAAGATTATATTTGATTTTGAGCATTGATTGTGCAAGAGTTTGTGTTTTCACATAAGAATTTTTTCATTATTTTGAACATGAATATCTTTATCATAAATGATGGTTTTGAGACAGAGTTTTTAATGAGTTGTGATTGATTTTCAAAAATATATTTCTGAAAGAACTTGATGATTTGAGCATGAGTCAAGCCCGAGTTGAATTGAAAGAGTCTTTAAGATTTTAACCGTTTTGATCCTGATTTCACTATGCATTATTTTAAGTCAAAATTACATGTTTTAAAGAGATTAAAAGAGTTGAGTATTTAATCTCAATGAGTGGATTGGATTAAGTTGATTTGAAAGAGTATAATAATTGAAAAGGGATTGAGTTTCAATTGGAGTTTAATGAGACTAGTCAAAAGTTTTGATTTAACTGATTTGTTTAAGTTGCATGAGCTTATTGAGTTTTGGGAGTAGTATCGAGCACCGCATTGAGAGAGAGAGTAAAATGTAACAACTACGTAGCCAGTGTAGGAGAGGATTGAACCGTTAAAGTCAAATATTTCCTTATTTCATTATCCTGAAAAGATAGAAGTTGATTGATTGGTGGATCTAGATTGGTCGATTCGTCCTTTACCTTGGCAAGTATTGGACGGACGTGGCAATGACGTCATTTAGGTGTACATTACTTACTTATAGGTGGTAGGATTATTTTCGGTTAAGAGAGACTCCCAAATTGTGCATGAAAGTTTATGACATGTTTTGAACAAGTTGCATATTACTGAGTCCTTCTTAAAGCATTGTTATATTTTATACTTGCATAGCATATTGAGTTGGGTGAGTTTCATTCTATCTTGAGTACCTTTGATATATTATTGTTTTATTCTGCCATATTACATACTCGTACATTCCATGTACTAACGTCTATTTGGTCCTACATCATTTTATGATGCAAGAACAGGTATTAGAGATCATCAACAGGTGCTTCATTGAAAATCTATTTCTTTCCTGATAATTGTGAGACCTCTATGTCTTCGGAGGGATCATATCCATTTTTTTCATTGCTTATGAGTAGTTTTTTGAGGTAGTCATGAATTTGTCATTGGCACCATCTAGGTAGTAGAGATAGAGGCTTTATAGACTAGATAGTAATGGATTTGTTTTGATGTCTTTAACTCTTGATTAGTTTTATTTGAAACTACGTTCTTGAATGGAATAATGGATATTGTTGATTGAGTTAAACTTCTAAGATTGGTTTTTCTCTTAAACTAAGCCTTCCTCTGAATGAATGAATGTGTAATCAGGTCAAGTGGTTTGCTTAGGAGCCAACAATGGCTTCTGAGTATCGGTTACGTCTAGGATACCTTTTCGGGGCATGACAAACTTGATATCAGAGCACAGAGTTCAAATGTTCTAGGGACTCTATGAAGACACGTCTAGTAGAGACCTTATTATTGGTGTGAAGCATGCCACATCCATAATGGGGAGGCTATATGACATTAGGTAGATTAACCTTCTTTTGGTATTCTATTTCGTGCTTCAGAGTTTAAATCTATATAATCCTTTCTAAATCATGTGTTTATGCGTTGTTGTCAGACCATACCTTCAAAATACACAACATCAGGATTTCCTCGCTAGAGATGCCCTCATAATCTGGAATAGGGACTAAGGCTCGGGTAGAGGAGCTTGAGCCTGTTACTCAGCTTAATGTACATGCTTGATGGGTAAAAGAGGATAGAGAGGAACCCTGGGCAAAATGGTTGAGTCGGTAGGACATAAACATCCTCAATAAAAGTAAGGGAATGAAAACAAGTCCTCCTTTTTAAAGAGGTCTTCGAGTTATGCGCCGCCATCAGTGAGGACACCTACGTCTAATAACAGGTATAATATGAGGCCACGTGGTAATCAGAACTTCAAATCAAAATCCTCAATTCAAAAGAATGTGGCCCGAGGTTTTAAAGGAAAACTACCATACGGTACTTATGGAAAACTTCATTTGGGGAAGTGTTGAAAGGTCACTAATGGAGGCTATAAGTGTAGTCAAAAGGGTCACTTTTAGAGAGACTATCTGAAGTGGGCCAGCAAAGCCCAATCTTATACTCCAGCATCACCAGTTTGAGGAAATTAAAGGGGTGCTACTTCTGGTACGAGCAGGGGTATGAACTGTTTGTATGCCATGGGTAGTCACCAAGATCAGAAGAACTCGCCAGATGGTGTCGCTGGGAAGTTATGAATCCTTTCTTATGATAGTTATGATTTGTTTGATCCGAGTGCCACATCTTTTGTGATGCCCATGGATGAGTTTATACTGATTGAGTGAGTCGATAGTGATACCATTTCCATCTATCATAGAGATACCATAGTTGATCTGATTTGAGTTAAATATGATTGATTCTATGTCATTCTAGGCATGGACAGACCTTAGGCTTGTTATTCCACCATTGATGGTAGAATTTGGAATGTCAAGTTTCAGACATTGATCGTACCTATTATAGAGTGGAAAGATAGTAGTATTGATTATTTCCAATAAGGGAGATGATGAGTTCCTCCCAATTCTAATAGCTATGTTGATGATAGCAAACTGAGTTGAGTGAGAATATATAAGGGAGAGTGAGTGTTTTCTGATTATGATAGTTGTGTTGTAGTTGTTTAGTTAAGGATATAGGTATGAAGGAGGAGAGGGATAAGACCATGTGATGTGCAATAGATAGGTAAGAGTATGTTAGTGTGTCTTTGGGTAAGAGATCATACAATAATAAAGGTAGGAGTGTTAAATTAGGCTTGACCATTCTTAGATGTGGTTGAGGTAGTTGGAGCGATAGGCTTGAGTGTGTAGTTGTCCTTATGAGAGTGATAGTAGTAGGCTATTGATGACTGTTGGGTGAAGATTGTAAGTATTTGTAGGAAGTGGTGAGAAGGACTAGTATTCTCTAAGTAAAATGTCCTTATGGAGGTATAGAATATGAATTCGAGGGTTAGATTTGTAAAATTATGATCATCTTAGGACTAGCACCTTAGGAATTAGAGTTACACTTGAACTGGGTAAGAGGAATATTGATGGGAGCATTCGAGGTTGTAGCTCTTCTCTTATCCCTGGTATGATGTCTTCCAGTGAGTGAGTTCCCTATCTTTGAGTGGGTTGGCCAGCCAGACTTAGTTCACCAAGTTATAGAGGAAGTAAAATCCATTCCAGAGAGTGCAGAAATTGAGGTGAGGGGAAAATACTTGGAGTTTAAGGTGAATGATTGGATGTACGTGAAGGGTGGTTGGTTAAGGCATGTAACCTATGTAGCTATAAGGTAAGCGATGGGGTCATAAGTGAAGTCCCTCTTGGTTTTGACTAAAGAGTAGTAAGTATCGTTTAACTTTCATGATAGGAGGTAGATGAAGAGTTTGTTAGTTAGGATAAGTTAGAATACACTTGAACCAATAGAGGAGTTTTATGTTATGGTGTCTTTGTGTTAGTAAAGACCTAGTATAGGTGTTGAACGGAAGGGATGAGTAGTCATGAGATGATAGATCAAGCTAGGCTTATGATTTTGAAGAGAGAGCCTCATGTTATTTAGAGGTATATGAATATAACTAGAAAATAAGGTGTAATGAATGGGTAAATAATACTTGGGTTATGAAAGGAGACGAGGTGATAAATTGTAATTAGACAAACAATGAGACGAGGGTCTATTACTTGTCATGAGGTCTTAGTAGGAGAGTGTTTCTTAATTTTACCTAGTAGTTATAAGTTGGTAAACTAGGCAAGTAGTGTGTGATGTGCATTTTAGTACTACACCCTAAGCTTGAATTTGAGGTGAGTGGTGTGAAGAAAGAGGGAATAGCATCATGAGTGTGATAGTGCTAGTTTTAAGATTTTATTTAGTAGGCTTGAAATGGTGTATGCGCGATATTAAGATATTAACTTGTGAGGAGTATGTGTTACGAATGGGGTTTATGTGACCCTCAAATGTAAATAATGAATTCAGGATAAGTCATTTGATAAGAAGAGACTTAATATGTGTATCCGAGATAGTATAAAGTTGTATGAGGCTAGGAAATAAGGGAAAGCTTGGGCACCAATATATTGGCCTTACCTAAGTGTGAAGAGGATTGGAGATTTCATTCATGAATTGGAGTTACCTTTTGAGTTAGCCGGCATTCGTCTGGTGCTTCATGTCTTGATGATCGAAGGAGTGCTTGGGAGATCCTTTGTTGGTAGTTCCCATTGATAGTGCTGAAATTAAGGATAGTTTATCCTATGAGGATGATATGAAGACCATACATCTATTTCTATTCGTGCCATCAATGATGATATTGAAAGTAACGTCCTATTCTTAATTCAAGTAGATGTCTTCTTTTTTGAGTTTGAAGGTTGATGATCTAAATGTTTGAGTGATTTGATTGATAGAGTTTTGATGTTCTATTCGTGCCTAATGGTGAGAATGTTGAAGCAAATGTCTCTACTCTTGATTTGAATTGATATGTCCATCCTTGAGTTTGAATAATTAATTATTTTAAGCATTTGATTGGTTGAATGATTGAGTCTTGATTTTTATTCATGCCTCGAGTCCATCCTTGGTTTACTTATCATTTGAGGATGAATGATACCAAGGGGGAGCTATTGTTATACCCTAAAAATTCTTTTAAGCTAAGACCCGTGTCATTCTCCATAGGCGTATAGGACCGATCTCGATGACTCCTAATTTTACATATGTTTTAGGATCAATTCCTAAGTATTTGAAGTATATTAGTGGTGAATTAGGGTCATGAGGAACCTCTAGTACTAAATCAAGTTCATAGATCATTTACCGATTGAGTTTTTGCATAAGATTAAATACGGGTCAACTTTAAATGACCACAACTTTTAGACTGTTAAGATTTAGGTGACCTATGACCTATTCAATTAAATATCTTTTCATCCTCTTTCCAACGCCACCGAGTTTGCCTCATTCTGTGTTCGGAGTAAAAAATTATGACCATTTTACCAAATACTATCGCTGCAGTAGTTTGGGCGATGGCGCGATGCGCCACTATAGTGCCAGAAGAGCACCAAAACTAGCTCCACTATCGTGCCTATAGGCCCTTGGACTCTTTTTTTTAGATTTTTCTTGAGGAAGGGCATTTCAGACTTTTTCACACCTTTTCCAAACTTAACCTATTACGCTTTGAGACTAAAAATCCACCTTCTAGGAGTATTTTCTTCTCATTCACTCTTAGAACCTTGGAGAAAAGAGAATAAAGAGAAGAATAAGAAGAGCTAGGTTTTAAGCCATTTTGTAACACCCCAAAAATTTTCACCAAGACTCGAACCATTCTTCATATACGTATACACTTGAACTCGATGAATTCTAATTGTATTTATGAGTTATGATCAATTCCTAAGTATTTTAAGTGTATTAGAAGTAAATTATGGTCATAAGGAACCTCTATTAGTAAGTCAAGTTGGAATATCCTTTACCGATTAAGTATTCATATAAGATCTTATAAGGGTCAACTTCAAATGACTATAACTTTTAGAATATTCAGAGTTAGGTGACCGATGAACTATCAAATTAAATTTCTTTGAAACCTCTTTGTAATACCACTGAGGTTGCCTCATTCTAAGTTTGGAGTAAAATGTTATGACCGTTTTACCATAGACTATCGCTGTAGTAGTTTGGGTGATGGAGCAGTGCACCACTATAGCATCAACAGAGCACCGAATCTTGCTGCAGTAGTTTTGTCTGGGGCGCGGTGTGCCACTATCGCGCCTGTAGGCCCTTGGACCCATTTTTCAGATTTTTCTTAAGGAAGGGCATTCTGTACTTTTCCCCACCCTTGCTAAACCTAACCTATTATGTTTTGAGACTAAAAATCCACCTCCTAGGGGTGTTTTCTTCTCATTTATCTTTAGAACCTTGGAGAGAAGAGATTAGAGAGAAGAATAAGAAGAACTAGGTTTTAAGCCATTCCTTCAAGTCTTAATTTTTTTTGATTTCCAGGAATGTAAGTCTAACACAATGTTGGACTAAGTTCGTCCACGTGCCCCTTTATCTTTATTAATTTGAGTTGAGTTGAGTTGAAGTTTTTGAGTTCTTTGAATTGAATTCTTGAGTCATCTATTATCTTTTTGGGTTTCTTGTAATTATTTAAATACGTATTGATGTCGTTCATGGGTTGAGTATTTAATTTGGATGCATGTTCATGTCTTCATTTACATGAACCCTAATTGAGGATTATATTTGATTTTGAGCATTGATTTTACAAGATTTTGAGTTTTCACATGAGTTGAGTCTGAGGAGTCTCTGAAAGTTTTCATTGTTTTGAACATGAATAATTTGAGCATAAATGATGGTTTTGAGATAGAGTTTTAATAAGTTATGATTGATTTTGAAAATATATTTTTTCCTGAAAGAACTTAATGATTTAACCATGAGCCGAGTCCGAGTTGAATTGGAAAGAGTCTTTAAGATTATAACTGTGTTGTGATCCTGATTTTTCTATGCATTATTTTGAGTCGAGATTGCATGTTTTTAAAGATATTTAAAAGAGTTGAGTATTTAATTTAAATGAGTTGATTTGATTGAATTGATTTGAAAGAGCATCATCATTAAGGATTTAGTCTAGAGCCTTGAACTGTGAATGCATGATTGTGATTGGAATGTGAGGATGATGATAGTATTGATAGTGTTGATGAATTGATAGTCTTGGATGTTGTCATAAATGATTGTCTAAAACCTCTCATAACTAAATGATTTGAGAACAATTGGGAAATTAATTGGTTGAAAAGATTGATTTGATAGAACGAATGAGTTGAAAAAGGGTCCAATGAGACCAGATGAGATGATTTGAATATCTTACATGATAGATCTGAGTATATCGAGTCTTGGGAGGAGTATTGAGCACCAAATTGGGTAAGAGTATAGTCCTCACTCAAATTCTATGAACTACTAGCCAGCGTAGGATGGAGGTTTAAACTTCTTAAGTCCCAAAATTATGGACTATGATAGATTGTAGATCCAATGATAGTTATTTTTCCTTATACTGGAAAAATATTATACAGGTGTGGCAATGACACCGCTTCGTTGTGCATTGCTGGCTCATAAGTGATGGTTGTTGGTTACAGAAACTCCCAAATTGAGTGGATTGTGCATGATGTGATTTATTTGATTGAGATTGTAGATGATTGAGTTGATTTGAAAGGCATTGCTAAATTCCAAGTTGAGTACTCTAAATTGACATGAGTATTTTCAGAGTTGATCCAGATTGGACGTGATAGTACTCTAATGATTGGATTAGATTGTATATGATTGGTCTATGTCTAAACCTTCAACTTACTATAGACTTATGATATCCTAATTGAGCTCCTTACACGTGATTGAGTTACTTGAGCTGATGTTATTCTACCTTATGCATGTTTCATTCTGCCATATTATATACTCGTACATTTCACATACTGGCATCCATCTGAGTCTGCATCATTTTATGATGCAGGAACAGGTATTAGAGATCATCAACATGTGCTTTATTGAAGATCCAGAGTAAATTTAGTATTGCGATGAATGAAGAGGTCGGGGAAGTGAAGCTTGCCACCCAATCTATCCCAAGACAGAAAGCTTTAAATATTTTGGATCTATTATCTAGAGTAGTGGGGACATCGATGATGATGTCACGCACTGCATTGGGGCAACATGGTTGAAATGGAGGCTAGCCTCTAGAGTCCTATGTGATAAGAAAGTACCACCTAAACTTAAAGGTAAGTTCTACAAAATGGTGGTTAGGCCAACATTGTTATATAGAGTAGAGTGCTGGCCAGTAAAGAACTCTCATATTCAAAAGATGCATGTTGTGGAGATGAGGATGCTAAGATGGATGTGTGGACTTATTAGGAGTGATAAGATCAGGAATAAGGTTATTCGGGAGAAAGTGAGAGTGACATATGTGGTCGACAAGATGAAAGAAGCAAGATTGAAATGGTTTGGGCATGTGTAGATAAGGGGTGTCGACTCCCCAGTTAGGAGGTGCGAGTGGTTGGATTTGGGGGCTATGCGGAGGGGTAGGGGTAGATCAAAAAAGTATTAGAGCGAATGATTAGACAAGATATGGCACTGCTCCATATCACCGAAGAAATGACCTTAGATAGAAAAGAGTGGAGGTCGCATATTAGGATAAAATGCTAGTAGAGATAGAATGATGTCTTTCCATGTGTCGGTTTAGGGTGGTCATAGGTCTAGGTGTGCCTTTATAGTTGTGTTGCTATTGCCTTTTATTATCGCAGTACTTTGCTATAATTATAGTTATAGTTATTGTTCGTGTCTTGTAAATTTTGTTTTGTATTTTATTTTTATTTATTTTTATTTATTTTATTATTTAGTTTTATTTTATTTTATTTTATTTCTTTATTATTATTATTATTATTATTATTATTATTATTATTATTATTATTGTTATTATGCTATATAGATTATTTTTTTCTCGTACTTGGAACTGCGATTTTTGAGCTGATGGTCTTTCGAAAACAACCTCTCTACCTCAATGAGGTAGTGGTAAGGTCTGCGTAGATCCTACTCTCCCCAAACCCCATTTGTGGGATTTCACTGGGTATGTTATTATTGTTGTTGTAGTTGTTGTCAACAGGTGCTTCATTGAAGATCTACTTCTTTCCTGCTAGTGGTGAGACCTCTTTGCTTTCGGAGGGATCATATTCATTTCTTTCCATTGCTTATGAGTAATTCTTTTAAGGTAGCCATGAACCTGTCATTGCACCATCTAGGTAGTAAAGATAGAGGCTTCATAGACTAGATAGTGATGGATTTGTTTTGTTGTTTTTAACTCTTTATTAGTTTTCTTTCAAACTATGTTTTTGAATAGAATGATGGAGATTGTTAATTGAGTTAACCCATTAAGATTTATTTTTCTCTTAGACTAAGTCTTCTACTAAATAAATAAATATGTGATCAGGCCCAAGTGGTTCGCTTGGGAGCCAGTAATGGCTTCTGAGTGCCTGTTATGTCTAAGGTACCCTCTTAGGGTGTGACACATTCCTTCAAGTCTTGATTTTTGTTCGAATTCCAGGTATGTAAGGCTAATACAACGTTGGAACAAGTTCGTCCAGGTACCTCTTCATCTTTATTGATTCGAGTTGAGTTAAGTTGGAGTTTTTGAGTTCCTTAAATTGAATTCTTGTGTTATCAATTGTCTTTTGGGTTCCTTGTATATATTTAAAATACATATTGATGTTGTTAATGGATTGAGTATTTGATTTGGATTCATGTTCATGTCTTCATTCACATGAACCCTAATTGAGGATTATATTTGATTTTAAGCGTTGATTTTACAAGATTTTGAGGTTTCACATGAGTTAATTTTGAGGAGTCTCTGAAAGTTTTTATTATTTTGAACATGAATATTTTGAGCATAAATGATGGTTTTGAGACAGAATTTTAATAAGTTATGATTGATTTTGAAAATATATTTTCCTAGAAGAATTTGATGATTTGAACATGAGCCGAGCCCTAGTTGAATTGAAAGAGTCTTTAAGATTTTAACCATTTTGATCCTGATTTCACCATGCATTGTTTTGAGTCAAAATTGCATGTTTTAATGAGATTTAAAAGAGTTGAGTATTTAATCTCAATGAGTGGATTGAATTGGGTTGATTTGAAATAGCATAATGATTGAGATGAGATTGAGTTTCGATGGGAGTTCAATGAGACTAGTTGAAAGTTTTGATTGAACTGATTTATTTAAGGTGCATTAGCATATTGAGTTTTGGGAGTAGTATTGAGCACCGAATTGAGAGAGAGTAAAATTCAATAACTATGTAGCCAGCGTAGGAGAGGATTGAACAGTTAAAGTCGGATGTTTCCCTATTTCATTGTCCTAAAAAGATAGGACTTGATTGATTGGTGGATCCAGATTGATATATTTGTCCTTTACCTTGGCAAGTATTGGACGGATGTGGGAACAACGTCGTTTCATTATACATTATGTACTTATAGCTGCTGGGATTGTTGTCGGTTAAGAGAGACACCCAGATTGTGCATGAAAGTTTATGACATATTTTGAACAAGTTGCATATTACTGAGTTCTTCTTAAAACATTGTCATATTTTATCCCTGTATATCATATTGAGTTGGGTGAGTTTCTATATTGAGTACCTTTGATGTATTTTTGTTTCATTCTTCCATATTACATTCTCGTACATTCCATGTAATGACGTTCATTTGGGCCTGTATCATTTAGAGTTTTGAGTGTCATTTGGAGTTTCAAGTCTCGGAATAAAATTTTGTCGATTCCATCAGCTACCGAATGTGAAATTTGGTCTAGGTGAGTTGACAGAATCAAATTCGGAGTAATATCGTGGATTTAAGGCCTTGAGTTGAAAATTATAGAGTTGACTTTGGTCAACATTCGGAGGTTGGATTTTCAAAATTGAATTTTGATGGCTCCGTTGAATTTGGAGGATGATTTTAGGCCTAGGAGTGGTCTTGATTGAATTTTTAGAGGTTCTAAACTTAATTTGATATTTTGGGGGCCTAAAGTTAGTTTAGTTACGACTCATTGAGTTCGAATCAAGAAGACCTCAAATTCAAATTATAATGATTCCATTGAGTTCGGAATGTCGAATTTAGTATGGTAGGATATAAGGTTTATGTGCACGAAATTTTGAACGAATCCCAAGGGTCAATTAGGAAACTTTTGATGCTGTGTGTTTTCTTATTTTCTGGTGCCTGAGAGTTCTTCTCAGCATTCGCGGAGCCTTGGCCGCGAATGTGGGGCGATAATGGAATTTCTTCTCCGTGTTTCGGAATAAGGCCACGTTCCCAGAAGGGTCACTGTTTCTTCTCCCATTTTCAGAGCTTGTGCTGTGTTCACAGAGGGTCTTTTTGGCTTGTGCGTTTGCGGAGTTACTTGTCCACGTTCGCGGAGAGAATTTTTCTCCTGACCATTAGACATTTTCCAAGGATGGGAAATAGACGTTTTTCACCATTTTGGTGAATTGGGAGCTCGTTGGTGAGGATTTCAAAGGAGAGTTTTGTGAGGATTTGTTTGGGTAAGTAATTTTAATCCATAACCTTCATTACACCCCCCCCAAATGTATCTTGATTTTAGAAGCAAAATTATTTGAGTTCATAAAAAGTGGGATTTTGTTTAAGAACTTGATTTTTGATAAAATGGTGATTTTGAATTGGTTTTAACTTTTTTTTGAATTGGTTTTTGCCAATGAGTTTCAATTACTTCAAAAAAAACTTTCGTATAAAAATTTTCAGATTTAAACTCCATTTTTGAAATTTTATTTTTGAGTCATTTTGACCATTTTACCCGATTTTCATATTTTTGATTTCGTTAGACTCGATTTTTAATTGTGAATCATTATTTGATTAGATTGTGGTGAGTTGGATTTGGAAGGAAAAACCTCAAATACTTGATTGATCAAATATTGATTAAGGCAAGTGAATTTCTAAAACCTCGTAAATCTTGTAGAATACTTGAATTCCCTTTCGTATGTGTGTTGAGAGTAATGGGTACAAGGTTTGGGACTTTAATCATGTGAATTGTGCTTAATGAAAGATTAGGGTTAATAAAAGGATTGTGTGCTATGATTGTGTTTGGAAACATGAACCTTTTGACTTTAACTTGATGAAATGCTATTATAGCCTTAATGTGATTGTAAACTTGATGAAATTGTCATTTGTTCATTATCGATTATGGGAATTGACTTGAAATACTTGCTCACTCAGTGATCCTTATTAATATGATAGTAAGGGGGTAATGAAACGAAGACTTGATGACTTATAATGATGTGAATGTTGTAATTGTTGATGTTGATATACGATCAATAGTGTGACATGAATTGCATTATGACTGTGGACACTATCATTCTCTCATTATTTGTGTGAACATGCTTATTTGCATTGATTTTGGAATACTGTGATGAGACCCGACTGATGACTATGCCGATGGAAAATAGTTTCGACGATTGATACTTATGCTGATGGAAAAGAATTTCGTCAATTGATACTTTTGCCGATAGGAAATGATTTTTGTGATTGATACTTATGTCGATCGAAAATGGTTCCAATGGGTACATAGATCTTGTGCGTCCCCCATGGATTTCGGTATGAGATTCAACGGATGTGTATCATTAGAATAGACATGCGTCACTTTATGTGACATCACATTACATTACATTACATCTTATTTGTCATCGTGAAGTTGTGTATATGCCCTTTGTATCTCTGTGTTTGACATATTTGATACTGATATGAATTATTCGGTGATACTGATGATCTATTATTGATCTATGTGCTATATAAACTGTGTAGTCTAGATTGGGCTCATTTATGGGCAAGTTGTAGTTGAGGAGGTTCGGTTGGGATGAAGGAGTTCTAGTGTCTATTAGATTTACTTTATTTTGTTAGTTGCCTTGCTAAGTACTGTGTTATTTGGTATTCACTCTTTTCTATCTACATTTGAGTTGGTTCCAAGCCCGGATAGTGATTCGGTTTTCCTTCCTTTATCCGAGGCTTTTGAGGAGACTTGAGAGGTAGCTATTCGATGTTGGCGATCTCCCTTGTCCCTTTTATTATGCTTTGTTCTATTTGAGAAATAAAGACATTGAGACTTATACTTATTTTCATTTTCGTTGTATTTGAGGCTTGTACATGTGACAACCAGTCTTTGAGGGTTATTGTTGTTTATTTAGACTTCCACATTTATTTAATGTATGTGTTATTTAAATTACTTCCGTAAATATTGAATTTAGGCTAACTTGTCTAGTGAGAATGGATAAGTGTCATCACACCCGGATTCGGATCGTGACAAATGATCTCTTTTGTACTCACATAATGATTCACATCTTTGAGCCATCATTGTTTGATTTTGTGACACCTTTTAAATGAAAAGCCATTTTTGGATGTGATTTCAAGAATTTTCCTATGTTGCTTATATAGTTTATTCTCTTACCATCATATATTGAGTGTTCTTATTAAAGATATAATAAATAATATTTTGATTATTAAGAAATAATGAACATTATGTATAATGAATATTTTTACAATGATCATTGAATTCTTGAATTTATTTTACAATGAATATTCATTTAACAAATAAATATATTAAAATGAATCATAACATATATTGTACTTTATGTATAATGAATTTATTTTTCATATGAATTCAATAATATGATACATAATTTAGTAAGATACAAATGATTTTGTTGTATTCATTGTACTTTATGTATAATAAATTTATTTTTTATATGAATTCAATAAATATGATACATAAATTAGTAAGATACAATATTTTTGATATAATCAAAATTAACCTTAGTTGAATCTCAAAACACTCTTTAAATTATTAAATATTAATTTATTGATTAAGTTATACCTCTATAAAATAATAATATTTCATGTTCCCACCTATATTAATTTAGTGAGGTTTTACTGTAAGAACAATAGTTTTTTAAGAAATATATTACGTATAAAAATAAATAATAATTATTATGATAATCATCATTACTTTCATAATAAATTTCATGTATGAATATCTAAAAGAAAATCATTAAACTAGTTTTTGTGCATATTTGTTTAAAACATCTAAACGTCAAATATTAGTATACGTATATAACACTCTATAACAATCATAAAATTTTCAGACAAGCGCGGCTATTATACCGAGGTTTGATTGTAGTTTCAAAGTGAATATTATATTTTTAAATTCACTGAGTTATAAGTAAAATGATAATAATGGTATGTTTTGTTGGGCAGTACTAAATAGGCTAGATTATGAAAACCTATCTTATTGGTAATGTATTTATATTATTTCCAGAAATAAATAGAACCAACTTATATACAAGCCTAACATTAACATCCTAGCAATGTAGAAGACGAGAAATCTTAGAATTAAAATCGAAAGCTCAAATCCTAGCATTAAAATTGAAAGCTCCAACTATGGTTAATCACCAACAAAAGAAGTACAAATCAATACTTTCCAATCCAATTGTCAAAGGTATCATACAATTTTCTTTCTTCTATGTGCTTTGATTTCTTAACAATGGTGATGTTTGATTCAATTTTATATAATTTTTAAATGCAGGATAAAAAGTTATGGAGCCATCAAAGAACGCAAAGTCGATGGATATTGTTGATCTGGATCAGGTAAGTTTACAGTGTACCATATTGAGTTCATTTATTGAAGTTTGTTATTGGTTGGACTTAGATTTTATGTTGTTCTTTATTAAAACCGGGGGTTACAAATCCTACCATGTGTTTTTTGTTGCTAGGACCAAAAAATGTCTTTTTCCTGTTCAATTTACTCTAATTGTTAAAAATGTTTTAGACCTAAGGTGTGTTTGGTCAGAAGAAAAATGGTTTCTTAGAAAATATTTTGTTTTAAAATGAATTATGTTTCTTAGGAATATTCTAGTTTTTGGTAAGTAAGTTTAATATTTATTTCAGGAGAATTCATATGTAATCTAGCAAAACACTACTGAGGACCGGGGTAGGATACGGTGGGGAGTGGGTGTTTAGTGTGGTCAAACGGTTGGGGTTGGAAGCATTTGGTGAGTGAGGATGAGACAATAAACTTGGAATAAAACTTATGAAACTTGTTCCTGAGGGGGAGAACTGGAAGAGAGAAGGAAAAAAAGCAAAGGATCGACAAGTCTAATGGGGGAAGAATGGCTGACACATTGATTGTCTTCGATAGACGAAAACAAACCCAAGCGGTCTAACCTAACCCCCAGGGCGGACCCCAACCGAAAGGCGCTAGACGGACTAAGGGCAAGCGAGATAAAGAAAGCAGCTGGTCCTATGTGTAAAACCTTGCCGCGGGAGAGTCTTTCTCCAATGAGAATAAAGAAAATTTTTGGGCAAGACAAGAAAGGAAAATAATTTTCCTCATTTTGAAAATTGATTTTATCCAAACCAAAAGAATACGTCCACTACTGAGAGATAGATTTAACATATAAATTTGATTAATTTCACCTTTAGTTTTATTTTAATCATTGAACTTATCAAACTTTTAAAATCATAAGTCCAAAATTATTGCTATCTTCTAATATATATATGTATATATATATTCATTCTACATTGAAGGTATTGAAATTGGTTTAACCCATTAATTATATGTTCTATAATTTACTATTACTAGTTTCAATATACATTTGGTTTAATCATATAAATTTTGCGGTGATAAATATTCCTTTAATTAGATACGCTCCAGTGTCCACATACTTACCCCTACTCTCACCCAATAACAATATTTCTAAATAGTTATATTATATATTTTAAAGGAAAAATGATCTTTATTAATTAATACATCTTCTTGATCCCACTATATTTGAACTATTACAACAAATAAATTACCTATTACAGCTGCTCAAATTTTCCACTAATAGTGAGTGATTATTTACATTGCTAGCGACTTAGAGTACATTAATTAATTTTTAATCTTGAAAATTAAAGCCAGAACATTAATTATAATACCCCTATTTGGGTTTATCATTTCTAAACTCTTAGTTGAAATTGTATAATATTTGAACACTTCAAGAAACAAATGTCTAATAGCACTTTTTTGTCCTATTTAGGCCATGGAAGTTCACTTTGAAAATGACACGCTTGCAGACATCCTCAGCAGGTTATCTGTGCGATCTACTTTTCTTTTAAATGTGTTTTAAAATTTTGGAAGAATATTGATCGATGAATCATATTTTAGAAAGAAGCATTTCAATTATGCCAAAAATGACCAAAGTTCCCAAAAGATTCTCTTTTACCAACTTGGCCATGAAAAAGATATATTTTCTATTTATTGTGGTTCTTTATCATCGGTTCAACTGGTTGAGGATTTACGAGAACTAGGTTGTCCTTTAAATTTTGAACCACGATATTGCAAAGTATATTGTGGTTGCGATGGCTTATTTATTATCAGAGTTCGTAAAAATACCGTTGAACGCCACATTCTTTTGTTATGGAATTCCTCCACGGGAGAATCAAATGTTCTTCCCACTCCAGAATTTCCAGTGAAGGATTTTTCTTGTTTGGGATTGAGCTTTGACTCGACTAGTGACGATTATAAGATACTTAAAATTTCCAAGAACAAAAATGATGGTCGCAAAGTACCTGGTGAAATTCTCACGCTGAAAAGTGGTTTTTGGAGAAAAATCAATGATCATCCTCATGTGATTTACAATATGGTGTCTGGTATGCATTCTTTGGCATTTATACATGGGGCATTTCATTGGGTTGGTATTTCAAGAAATTATATTATGGTTTCATTTAATCTCTCGTGAAGTGTATGGAGAGATACCATTGGCAGAAAACATCTGCCTGATGAACAGTGTTAACATTGGCATTTCGGTAATGGAAGGAATGCTTTGTGCTTATTCTAATGTGTATGATCAGGAAAACCACACTTTTAAGTTATGGGTGATGAAAGAGTATGGTCTCAAGGAATTTTGGAATTCATTATTTATTATTGTGGATCCCGATATTCGTATACCCGTACCATACCGAGATATAGATTTGCAAATGGTGAAGTGTTATTGTGGTGCTTACATTTACGATGTGGGGACAATCCATTTAGGAGACGGAGAGGATCCTTTGCATTACTGCCTCGAGGTATCTCTCAGAATGAATTCGCTTTTACGGAGAGCTTGATCTCTCCAAGATTACTGACTTAGAATTTGCTTTTGTATCGTTCATCTTGTTACAACCTCTTTTTATTAGTTTATCTGTGCTCACAAACTTTTTTTATTTCAAGTTATGAGTTATGTTTAAGTACACAAGTGTGGTTGCATCTTTAAGGGTTTGTATCATAAGATGCTTTTATATGAATCTTTTGTCCTTATAGGCCAAATTGTTGGGAATTTTGTACTTTGTACATATATTTATAGGCCAATTTACAAATTGAGAGCTTCGAATATTATATTTACAATTATATACGCGCATGTGCGTGTATATATATATATATATAATCCTCACTAATCATATTTTTCCATTAAACTATCTTATGCAACTATTATACCAAGTAAAAACTAAAGCAAAATGTATTACAACCTTCTTACATTTTTAGAATATACATGATTTTGCATTATCTTGGCCAATATAAGAAATATAATGAAGAGGAGTTCAATATTAGGAAAGATAAATTTGTAAAGCAAAAATCATGGAGGGAATTTTTAACTTTGAATTTTGTGAAACTAAATTCATTTAATATATAGGGTTTTTCTATGGCAATGTATGATATGGGTGAAGAATGACACAAAACAACCCAAGTTTAAAAAATGTGACATCCTCAAGTTTCTTTAATCGGTTTAAGATTTTTGAAATGAAGAGTTGGTGCTTACAAATACAATATAAAGACCGTAAAAAGAAAGAGGGTTTTGAGTCAATAAGATGGGTTTGAAGATGTAAATATTCAAAGAACACTGAATGCTATAAAATGTTGTAGATCATGCCGAAGCTAAATATAGTTCTCCCTTCGAGTCGTTACGGAGGGTCTCGCAAAAGTTTTTAAAAAATATTGACTGAAATCCACATCATAATAATATTCATGGGCTAACACACACGAAAAAATAAGAAAATTGCCTAATTCAGCTTGAGTGACCCCTAAATGCTATAAATATGTCGTGGATCTGGCATAAACTATACGTACTGCTCCCCCGGGACATTACAAAAGGTCCCATCGAAGATTTTGGGAAAAAATTAACCAAAACCTTACCACCAAAATAAGCATGGGCTAACATATACAAAAAAATGAGAAAATTACCTAATTTCGCTTAAGTGACCCCTAAATGCTATAAATATGTCGTGGATCATGGCGAGGCTACATGCACTACTCCCTCAAATTATTATGGAGGGTTCCCTAAAGGTTTTGGAAAATAATTGACCGAAAGTCATATCACCAAAATATTCATGGCTAACACATACGAAAAATAAGAAATTCGCCTAATTTCCCTTAATTGACCCCTAAATATTATAAATGATATGTGGGTTGTGTCGAGGCTATACGTACTTCCATCCCGAGTCATTACAAAGGGTATCATAAATATTTTAGAAAATAATTGATCGAAAATCATGTCACAAAATATTCATAACTAACACACACGAGAAAATGAGAAAATTAACTTATTTCCGCTTGAGTGTCCCCTAAATGCTATAAATTAAAAATGTCGTGGATCATACCGAGGCTACATGTAATTCTCCCTCGGTTCATTAAGGAGGGTCCCGTAAGGTTTTGGAAAAAAATAGACTGAAAGTCATATCACCAAAATATTCATGGACTAACACACAAAAAAATGAGAAAATTATCTAATTTGCTTAGGTGTCCCCTCAATTGTAACACCCCGTATTATTCTAGCCTAGACAGAGTTCGAGAGACATGAGAAAAGTTGAGAAAATGAACTGACCTAGTGGACCCCGAGTATCATCTACAATTCATAGAGAGTTATACGAGTCATAGGGGCAATTTGTCGGCCCTTTCAACATTTAGTGAAATTTTAGTCCTAAAGACCCTTCCTACGATTGACCTTATGACTTGTAAGGGTTTCTAAGAGTCATATAAAGGACTCATGAACCCCTTGATACTTAGACAAATTTCAGTAATTGAAGTCATTCCTACGAGTGGAGATGATGACTCGTGAAAGAGTTTTTGAGTCATAGAAATGACTCGTAGAAGATCAGAGACTCAGAGATTCAAGGTTTGGGAAGTTGGATGGATGGGGGTGGGGCGGGGTTTACAATTTGTGAAAAGGTCTACGACCCATAGAAGGGTGGTCGTAGACCCAAGATACAATTTCAAGAATGTCCAACTTTTGGACCTTAGCCTCTATGACTGGTCTTCTAGGACTCATAAGACGACCCTTAGACAACTAGGGACAGTTTTAATGAGGGTTAGTTGGGTTATTTCCCACCCTTTCCAAACCAAAACCCTGACATTTTGGGACTATTTTGAGTCCCTTATCAGTATTTTAAATGCCTAAGCCTTCATTAACACTTAGAATTATATGAGAGCAAAGATTGGAAAGGAGAAAGACACTAGGGTTTAATCGTTCACTTCCATCTTTCAAGTTTCTATTGTTCTTCGAGTTCCAGGTATGCGAGGCTTATCCGAACATTGGACTATGTTCATCCACATGCCCTACATCTTCTTTGTGTTTAATTGATCCTAGAGTTGAATTCAAATGTTCCTATAATTTATTTTTTTCTTGATATATTTATGCTCCTAATGAGTCTTTGCATATACAAATTTGATTATGTCTTAATGATGTCGATGAGTTGAGTAATTGAGATACCCGTTCATGCTTTCGTTCCCATGAACCCTAATTGAGTATTATTCTTAATGTTTTATAATATGATTTAGTTTTAAAGGTTTGATTGGTGAATGTTGAATGATAATGAGTCGAACTTGGGTTGCATATTAGAAGTATTTATATTTACTATCGTTTGAATTAAATATTTCGGAGTCTAAATGATTGTTGATTCGGACTCTTGATGAGTCATGCATGAGTCTTGAAAAAAAGTGTAAGGGAAATAATTAATGAATCGAGATCAAATTGAGTCGATTAGAGTCCAATGTGACTAGATGAGGGAATTTGCATGATTTGATCTAATTTGAGTCTTATAAGCATATTGAGTCTTACGAGGAGTATCGAACACCGAATTGAGTGAGAGTAACTAATAACTCAAACTTAAAAGCTACAGGAGAGGATTGAACCATAAAATTGGATGTTTCCCTTTTATCTCCAAAGAGGACTTGATTTGATTGATTATGGATCCAAAATTGGTTGGTTCATCCCTTACCGTGGCAAAGTATCGGAGGGACGTGGCAATGACGTCGGCTCGTTGTACATCACCGGCTCATAAGTGGTGGTTGTCGGATAAGAGAAACTCCCAAATGTAAAATGAACGGTTTGATTGGCTGAGTTTTATATTACTGAGTCTATTATCTTTAAAAGCATTGTTTTCTCTAAAATTGCATTCTTTAGCGAGTCGAGTTGATTGTAGAGTTGAGTCCCTTGAAGTGAGTTGATTGATGTTGAGTTTGTTAATCGTATTTTTCTCTAGTTATTTTACATACTCATACATTCCATGTACTGACACTATTTGGCCTGCATTATTTTATGATGCAGATACTGGTGCTAGAGATCATCAACATGCGCTCCATTGAAGATCTATTTTCCTTTCCTCATAGTGGTAAGACCTCCTTACTTTTGGAGGAATCATATTATTTCGCTTTACTTTTGATATTGTTTTTGGGTAGCCATGGACTTATCATTAACATCTTCTAGATAGTGATAGATGCTTCATGGACAGATAGTGATAGTGTTAAGTTATTGTTTTGGTTTTCAAAACTATTCTTTGACATGGAGCTAAGTTGAGACTTGGTTTAAATACTTTATTCTTTCTTGAGTTGTTGATTTGATTAGCCCACTTGATTGTCCACATTTCTGTTATTTTAAGTCTTTCATTGAATGAATAAATGTGTGATTGGACCAAGTGGTTTGCTTGGGGACCTGCAATGGTCTTCGAGTGCTGGCCACACCTAGGTTACCTTCTCGGGGCATGATATTAATGTTATAAATATGAAGTGGATCTTGCCGAGACTATACATATTTCTCCCTCGGGTCATTACGAAGGGTTTCATAAATGTTTTGAATTTTTTATAACCAAAAACCATATTACCAAGACATTCATGGGCTTAACATACGAAAAAAAATGAGAAAATTATCTAATTTCTAACCCCTAAATGCTATAAATATATCGTGAATCATATGGAGACTACCCGTACTACTCCCCTGGATCATACAGAGGGTATCGTAAAGGATTTGAGAAAAAATTGATTAAAAGTCATATTACCAAAATATTCATTGGCTAACATACGCAAAATAAATGAAAAAATTGTCTAATTCAGTTTGAGTGACCCCTAAATGCTATAAATATATCATGGATTGTAACACCCCGGAATTATTTTCGCAAAGACTAGAATATTTCTTCACGTGAGTGTAGACTCGGACTGGAAGACTCGTGATATTACACATGAGTTAGTATAAATTCCTAAGTATGTGAAGTGTGTTAGATGTGTTTAGGGGTCATGAGGGATCTCTAACACCAAGTCGAGTCCAAAGAATCCCAATCGATTAAGTTTTTGGATGAGTTCGTATAAGGGGTCAACTTCAAACGACCATGTCTCCAAAAGTAGGAAGTTGGGTGGCCCATGATCTATCAAATTAAAGGTCTTTGAGTCTTCTTTCCAACTCCACCAAGATTGTAAATTTTGGAGTTCGGAGTCAAAAGTTATAACTATCCTAAGATGGACTAATACTGCAGGAATTTCAGGCCTGGGTGGCAACTGCTGGAAACCTGGGCTTGGCGCCGCAGTGGCGCGATGTGCCACTATTACGCTAGAAGCAAGCCTCAGTAGTTTGATCCCTAGCGCGATGCGCCACTAGGAGATGTGCAGGGTTTTAAGCCCATTTCCCAGAACCCAGAAAACGTAGGCTTGGTGCTGTAAGGGCGCGATGCGCCACTATTGCACCATCAAACAACCTCAGTAGTTTGGTCCTTGGTGCGATGCGCCACTATCAGATTTGCAGGTTTTAAGCCTAAATTCGACTTGGCGCCGCAGTGGCGCGATGCGCCACTATCGCGCCAGGAGCGTCTTAGCCTGTTTTCCAGATTTTTTGAGAAAGGACAATTTGGGTATTTCCCTAAATTATATATACACTATCCTTGGATGTTTTTGGGAATATGTTTTAGTCCCTCTCTCTCTCTAAAAGCCCTAATATTTTCCCTCTCTTCTTCTTCTTCTCCTTCTCCAAATCCTTCTCCAACAAAGGGTGCCTTCAAGAGTTTCAAGGATTCAAGCCTCCGATTGAAGGCCTAACATCAAGGTCTCTTCAAAGTCTTCACAAGGTATGTAAGGCTAACCCAAAAATATGGATTTAGTTCTTCCATATGCCCATAGATGTGTTGGATGAAGAGTGTGAAAGATTTGAACCTTCTAGGAAGGTTTTTCTTGAAATTTTTCTAAACCCTAGAATATTTTCATATGCTAGAAATTGATGGATGATTTTAATGACTTAAGTTAAAATAGTTATCTTTCATATTATTGACTACAAATGGATCTTTGCATATAAATTAATATGTATTGATGGTATTCTTGAGTTGAGTCTTGTTGAGAGTATGGATTCATATTTTCTTCACATGAACCCAATATGAGATTTCTTTTTGGTCATAATTTGTCTTGAGTTTGAGATGGATGGTTTGGGTATATGTGTTGATTGGAATGATAAGAATGAATTGGAATAGTTATGAATGTGAATGGCATAAAAAGAATTAAAACGTTGGTAGAGCTAGAATGTCACTTTTGTTTTTATAAATAGAATGTAGAATTAAATAAGGATTTTTGGAGTAGATGTTTGATGATGATGTGATGATGATGTTTGATGATGATGTGAATGATGATGTTTGATAATGATCTGATGATGACGTTTGATGGTGATGTGAATGATGCTATTTAGCGATGATGTGAATGGAGAAGTTATGTTGATGAGGATGTTGTGTGATGAAGTAGATTGGAGTCTAATGTGATTATGTGATATGTGAGTTGCATAATTTGAGTTGATTGGAGTCTTATAAATATTTTGAAAATAAATGATCTTTTGAGAAGGAGCTTTAAATAAATGATTTGTGAACCTTTTTGCATAAACTATTTATACACTATTTTGAGTCTAAATAATGATTATGTTCATCTTTGATTTAAAAAGAGTTTAAGCATGAGTTGAGTTTGAGGAGCCTCTAAATTTTCGTTTTTGAATATGAGTATTTTGAGTATAAATGAGTTGAGCATTTCTACTTTAAAATATCGATTTTTGAGATTGAGTTGAGATTGTATAAATTTTAAAGAGAAGAGTTTGATGATTTGAGATGAGTCGATTTGAAAGAAGGTCCAATGAGGCCAGATTTGAGTTGAGTTTTGAAAAGAGTCCAATGAGACTAAATGAGTATTTTGAGTATTTTACTCAGTTGATAGATATGAGCATATTGAGTCTTGGGAGGAGTATCGAGAACCAAATTGGGAAGATTATAGTCCATACTCGAACCAATAAACTACATCGCCAAACGTAGAAGGGGATGGAACCGTTAAAGTCGGATGCTTCTCATGGGATCAAACCGTTAAAGTCAGATGTTTCTCATTTTATTTTCCTGATATGATAGGACTTGATTGGTTATGGATCCATGATTTGTTGATCGGTCATACCCTGGCAAAGTATGGACGGACGTGGCAACAACGTCGGATTATTGTATTATCACTCGCTCATATGGTGATAGTTGTCGATTAGAGAAACTCCCAATTGAATGGATTGTGCTTGATATGATGGGTTTGATTGTGATTGTAGATGATTGAGTTGAATTGTAAAACATTGCATAATTTAATTTGCATACTTATTGAGTCGAGTTCTTTGAGTTGATTGTTGAGTGGATTGTGTATGATTGGATCGGATTAGGTGATGTGTGATGGATTGAATTAAAGGATATGTGATTGTATTGTGTACGAATGGATTGGATTGTATGATGTGTGATTGGTCTTTGTCTGAAAATGTATTCTTACTTTAGACTTATGACGCCTTATTTGAGTCCCTCTTATCTCTCTGAGTTGAGATATTTGGACCGATGTTATTCTTCCTTGAGGTATGTTTCATTCTGCCATATTACATACTCGTACATTCCATGTACTGACGTCCATTTGGACCTGCATCATTTCATGATACAGAGACAGGTTTAAGAGATCATCAATAGGAGCATCATTTGGGATCTATTCGCACTCAGCGTATTGGTGAGTCCTACCCTACATTCGGAGGACACCGCTTATGTATTCTTGCGTCTAGTTAGCCCTTTCCATTTTGATTTGAGGTAGCCATGAACATGTCATTGGCACCAAATAGATAGTAGTTATAGAGGCTTCATAGACTAGATAGTGATGGGTCGATTGAGTATTTTCTTTCTTTGAATTATTCTTGTCAAACTATTTTTAACTGAGTTCGATTTGTTGGCCCATGGACTTTATTCTTTGAGTTAGATTAATGACTTGAGTTTCCCACTAAATTATTTCTTTATTTTAAACTTCCGTTGGTTGATTGATATTGAATGGGTGTGTGATTGGACCAAGTGGTTCGCTTGGGGACCAGCAATGGTCTTCGAGTGCCGGTCATGTCTAGGGTACCCTCTTGGGGCGTGACATGGATCATGCTGATGCTAGACATACTTCACCCTTTGGGTCATTACGAAAGGCCCCATAAAGGTTTTTGAATTTTTTTTTACTAAAAGTCATATCATCAAAATATTCATAGGCGTTACACGAAAAAATAAGAAAACCGCTTAATTCCTCTTGAGTGCCCCCTAAATACTATAAATATATTGTGAATCATGTCGAGGCAAAACATAATCCTCTCCGGGGTCATTATAGAGGGTCCCATAAAGGTTTTGAAGAAAAAATAACAAGAAGCCATATCACCAAAATATTAATGAGCTAACACAAATGAAAAAAACGAAAATCACATATTCTGCTTGAGTGACCCCTAATTGCTATGAATATTGTGGATCATACTGAGGCTACACGTCATTTCATTATGGAGTGTCTTCTAAATATTTTGAAAAAAATTGACCAAAAGCTATATAACCTAATTATTCATGGGTTATGACACATGACAAAAATGAGAAAATTGCCTAATTCCAATTGAGTGACCCCTAAATACTATAAATATGCCGTAAATTATGTAGAGTCTACACTTACTTCTCCCCAGTTTATTATGGAGGTTCTTCTAAGGTTATGAAAAAAATTAACTGAAATTCATATCACCAAATAATCATGGCTAACACACATGAAGAAAATCACATAATTCTGCTCGAGTGACCCCTAAATGTTCTAAATATGTCATGAATCATGGCGATGTTACACGTACTTCTCCCTCGGGTCATTAAGGAGGGTCCTGTAAAGGTTTTTTAATTTTTTTTATCAAAATTCATATCATCAAAATATTAATGTGTTAACACACATGGAAAATTAAGAAAATTGTGTAATTCTGTTTGATTGGTTCCTAAATGCTATAAATATTCATAGATTGTGCCGAGGAAATGTGTACTACTCCCCCGAATCACTACAGAAGGTCCCGTTAAGGTTTGGGAAAAATAATTGACCTATGCAATATCACCAAAATATTCATGGGCTAACACAAGAAAAAAAAATGAGAAAATTGCATAATTCTGCTTGAGTGGCCCCTAAATGCTATAAATATGACTTGGATCGTACAGAGGCTACATGTACTTCTCCCTGAGTTATTACGGAGGGTTTCGTAAAGAATTTAGAAAACAATTGACCGAAAGTCATATCAACAAATTAATCATGGCCTAAAACACGAAAAACAAAATGAGAAAATTGCCTAATTCCTCATGAGTGACTCCTAAGTGTTATAAATATATCGTCGATCTTGTCGAGACTACACGTACTGCTCCCTCGGGTCATTCCGGAAGGTCCCATAAAGTTTTAGGAAGAAAATTAAGCAAAAGCCATATCACCCAAATATTAATGGGCTAAAACACACGAAAATAAGGAAACTATCGCCAAATTCTGCTTGAGTGGCCTCTAAATGCTATAAATATATCGTGGATCATACCAAGGCTATACATACTTCTCACTTGGGTAATTATGGACGATATCATAAATGTTATGGAAAAAAAATTAACCGAAAGCTATATCACCAAAATATTAATAGGGTAACACACGTAAAAAAAAGAAGAGAAAATTATCTAATTTCACTTGAGTGAACCCCTAAATGATATAAATATGCCCTGGATCATACCGAGGTTACACGTATTTCTCCCCCATGTCATTACTAAAGGTAGGCTAAAGGTTTTGGAAATTGTTTTTGACCTAAAGTCATATCATAAAGAATATTCATTGGCTAACACACACAAAAAAATTGAGAAAATCGTTTAATTCCTTTTGAGTAACCCCTAAATATTATAAATATGTTGTGTATCATGCCGATGCTACACATACTGCTCCCCTGGGTCATGAAGAGGGTTCCGTAAAGTTTTTGAACTTTTTTTGACCAAAAGTCATATTACCAAAATATTTATAGGCTAACACACACGTAAAAAAAAGAAGAGAAAATCACCTATTATGCTTGAGTGATATGCAATTCTATAAATAAGCCGTGAATTGTGCCGAAACTACCCATACTTCCCCTTTGAATCATTATAGAGAGTATCGTAAAGGTTTTGGAAAAACATTGACCGAAAGCCATATAACCAAAATATTCATTAACTAACACGTACGAAAGAAATGAAAAATTATCTAATTCCACTTGAGTGACCCCTAAATGCTATATATATGTCATGGATCATGTCGAGACTACGCATAATTCTCCCATCGGGACATTTAGGAGGGTTACTTAAATATTTTAAATTTTTTTTGACCGAACGCCATATTATCAAAATATTCATGGGCTAATACCCACAAAAACAAATGAGAAAATTGTCTAATTTCTCTTGAGTGACCCCTAAATGATATAACTATTCTGTGGATCATGCCGAGGATACATGTAATGCTCCCCCGGGTATTACAAAGGGTCACTTAAATATTTTTGAAATAAATTGACCGAAATTCATCACCAAAATATTCATGGCTAACACACACATAAAAATGAGAAAATTGCTCAATTCCACTTGAGTGACCCCTAAATGTTATATATATATATTGTGGATCATGTCGAGACTACACATACTTCTTCCCTAGGGTCATTAAGGGGGGATCCTTAAAGCTTTTTAAAAAAATTTGACCGAAAGCCATACCATCAAAATATTCATGGGCTAATACCCAAAGAAAAAAAAAAGAGAATAATTGCCTAATTTCTCTTGAGTGGCCCCTAAATGCCATAACTATATCGTGGATCATGCCGAGGATACACGTAATGCTTCCCCGAGTATTACAAAGGATCACTTAAATATTTTTTAAATAAATTGACCGAAATTCATTGCCAAAATATTCATGGGCTAATACACACGTAAAAATGAGAAAATTGCCTAATTCTGCTTGTGTGGCCTTAAATGCTATAAATATACTGTGAATCGTATTAAGGCTACTTGTACTACTCCCTCAAATCATTATAGGGATGCCATCAAGATTTTGGAAAAAATTTAACCGAAGACCATTACACCAAAATATTCATTGGCTAACACACAAGAAATAAATGAGAAAATCACCTAATTCTACTTGAGTAGCTCCTAAATACTATAAATATGTGGTGGAACGTGCCGACGCTATACATATTGCTCCCCTCGAGTCATTATGGAGGGTATCATAAAGGTTTTGGAAAAAATTGATTGAAAATCATATCATCAAATTATTAATGAGAAAAAAATGAAAAAATCGACTTATTCCATTTGGGTGGACACTAAATGCTATAAATATGCTGTGAATCATGTCAAAGATACCTAGATTGCTCCCCCGAGTCATTACAGAAGGTCTCGTAAAAGTTTTGGAAAATAAATTAACCGAAAGTTATATCACCAAAATATTAATGAGCTACACACACAAAAACAAATATGAGAAAATGGCTTAATTTCACTTTATTGGCCACTAAATACTATAAATATAGTGGATCGTGTCGATGATACACGTACTTATCCTCCAGGTCATTACGGAGGGTCTTGTAAATGTCTTTAAAAAAATTAAGCGAAATTCATATCACCAAAATATTCATGGGCTAACACAAACGGAAATAAATGAAAAAATCGCCTAATTCCGCTTGAGTGACCCCTAAATGCTTTAAATATGTTGTGAATTGTGGTGAGACTACCCGTACTGCTCCCTATATCATTAGAACTGTCCATAAATATTTTTGAAAAAAATTGATCGAAAGTCATGTCATCAAAATATTCATGGGCTAACACATACCAAAAAATGCGAAAATTGCCTAATTCTGCTTGAGTGGCCCCTATATGCTATAAATATACTGTGAATCATGTCGAAGCTATCCGTACTTCTCACACAGGTCATTACATAGGGCCAAGTAAAGATTTTGGAAAAAAAATAACCGAAAGCCAGATCACCAAAATATTAATGGACTAACTCACAAAAAAGAGAAAATAGCCTAATTCCACTTGAGTGGCCCCTTAATACTATAAATATACCGTGGATCATGCTGAATCTACATGTACTGCTCTGTTGGATTAGTACATAGGGTCCTATAAATGTTTTGGAAAAAAATTAATTGAAAATCATATTACCAAAATATTCATGGGCTAACACATAGGGAAAAAAATCTCATAATTCTGTTTGAGTGCCCCCTAAATTCTAAATATATACCGTAGATCATGCCGAGATTACACGTACTTATCCCTCTGGTCATTAAGGGGTATTCTGTAAAGGTTTTGAAAAAAATTGACCGAAAGTTATATCACGAAAATATTAATGGGCTAACACGCACGAAAAAATAAAAAGAATTGCCTAATGCTACTTGAGTGACCCCTAAATGATATTAATACACTGTGGATCATGCCGAAACTACACGTACTTCTCTCTCGGACATTATGGAGGCTCCCATAAATGTTTCAAATTTTTTTTATCGAAAATTATATCACCAAAATATTCATGCCTAAGACACACGAAAAAAAATGAGAAAATCGCCTAATTCATCTAAAGTGACTCTAAATACTATAAATATATGTGGATCGTGCCGAGTCTTCACGTACTGCTCCCCTGAGTTATTACAGAGGATTCTGTTAAGATTTTGAATTTTTTTATCAGAAAGTCATATTACAAAAATATTTATGGGCTAACACAGATAAAACAAATGAGAAAATCACACAATTCTGCTTGAGTGGCCCATAAATATTATAAATATGTCGTGGATCATATCGAGGGTACATGTACTGCTCCCTCGTGTCATCATGTTGGTTCCCGTAAATGTATTGTTAAAAAATCGATCGAAATTCATATCACCAAAACATTAATGGGCTAACACATATGATAAAATAAGAAAATCGCCTAATTCTACATGATTGGTCATTAAAAACTATAAATATATTGTGGATTGTGCCGAGGCTACAAATACTGCTCTCCCGGGTCATTATGTAGGGTCCCATAAAGGTTTGGGAAAAATATTGACCAAATGCAATATCACCAAAATATTAATGGGTTATTACACAAGAAAAAATGAAAAATTACCTAAATGTTATAACTATGATGTGGAACGTGCCAACGCTACACATACTTCTCCCCCGAGTCATTATGGATTGTCCTATAAATATTTTGGAATAAAATTAATCGAAAGTCATATAACCAAAATATTCATGGGCTAACACACACGAAAAATGAGAAAATCACTTAATTTCGCTTGTATGCTCCCTAAATGCTATTAACACATTGCGGATCGTGTCAAGGCTACACATACTTTACCTTGGGTACTTATAAGGTTCCCATAAAGGTTTTACAAAAAATTGACTAAACGTCATATCACCAAAATATTCATAAGTTAATATATACACAAAAAATCAGAAAATCATCTAATTCTGCTTATACAACACCTAAATACTATGAATATGCCGTGGATCGTGTCGAGGTTACACGTACTACTCCCTCGAATTATTACGGAGGGTGCCCTAAATTTTTTGGAAAAAAAACTTGACCAAAATTACAATAATCTCAGTTATGCCAAGAATGACCAAAGTTCCCCAAAGATTCTCTTTTACCAATTTGGCCCTGAGAAAGGTATATTTTCAATTTATTGTGGTTCTTTATCATCGGTTCAACTGATTGAGAATGTACGAGTGTTAGGTTTTCCTTTAAATTTTGAACCACAATATTGCAAAGTCTATTGTGGTTGCCATGGCTTATTTCTTATCAAAGTTCGTAAGAATACCATTGAATGCCACATTCTTTTGTTATGGAATCCCTCCACGGGAGAATCAAATGTTCTTCCCACTCCAGAATTTCCTGTGAAGGAATTTTCTTGTTTGGGATTGAGTTTTGACTCGACTAGTGGTGATTATAAGATTCTTAAAATTACCAAGAACGAAAATGATGGTCGCAAAGTACCTGGTGAAATTCTCACACTGAAAAGTAGTTTCTGGTGAAAAATCGATGATCATTATCATGAGATTTACAATATGGTGTCTGGTATGCATTCTTTGGCATTTATACATGGGACATTTCATTGGGTTGGTATTTCAAGAAATTATATTGTGGTTTCATTTAATATCTCTCATGAAGTGTATGGAGAGATACCATTGCCAGAGCAAATTTACTTGATGAAAAGTGTTAATATTGGAATTTCGGTAATGGAAGGAATGCTTTGTGTTTATTCTAATATGTATGATCAGGGAAACCACACTTATATGTTATGGGTGATGAAAGATTATGCCATCAAGGAATTTTGGAGTTCAGTATTTACTATGGTTGATCCCGTGATTCGTATACCTGCACCAAAATATAGGTTTGTAAGTGGTGAAGTGTTAGTTTGGTGCTTACATTTACGATATGGGGACAATGCATTCAGGACACAGAGAGAGTCCTTTACATTATTGCCTCGAGGTATCGCTTAGAAAGAATTCGCTTTTACAGAGAGCTTGATCTCTCCAAGGTTACTTACTTAGAATTTGCTTTTGTATGATTAATGCACTTTTTCATTCATCTTGTTACAACCTCTTTTTATTAGGTTATCTATCACTTCACAAACTTCTTTTGTTTAAGTAAGAAGCTTTATGGATGTTTTAGTTATGTAGTAAGTTTTCTTTTGATATTTTAATTTTATGAATCTTTTCCGATGCTTTTATATGAATCTTTTGGCCTTATTGTATATTTAGGAAAAATTGTGTAACTATACGATTTAAGATAACATAATCTCTAAAAATCCCTATCATTTGAATTAATTACAAAAATCCCCTTTTTTCTTCTCTCTCTCTCTCTTAACATTTGGTATACCTCACTTTCTAATATATCTAGTTTATAGTTATATATCTATACATAACTATGACAGCCTTCATTATGATTTGGTACCTGATACATACAACTTATAGCTAGAATTGTATGAATACATATCAACTTATACTAGTATGTATAACACCCATTTATTTGAGATATATTATGCTAGTGTACGTACAATGTATATTATTACGTATATTACAATTTTGTGTTGAAATTGATATCCATTAACGTGTTCAATCAATGGAAACAATAAAAAAGCTATGAGACATAATTTGATAGATATTAGTTTTAATTCAAAACATTTAAAGAATAGAACGAATGAGAGATTTTAGACACATATCGAATGAGAGAGATTAACGAAAGATGATAAACGAAGAGAATTCCACATTTTTAGGCTTAATTTTCTAAGCAAGTTATTTGGTTAATAAGTATGTAAATTATATAGGGATTTTATTTATGTCAATACGTACTCCTCTCCCGGATGGTTACGGAGGGTCCTGTAAAGATTTTAGAAAAAGGTTGATAGAAAGTCATATCATCAAAATAATCATGGGCTAACACATGCAAAAAAATGAGAAAATCGCCTAATTCTGCTTGAGTTACCTGTAAATGCAATAAGTATGGTGTCACGTCCTGAGAGGGTACCCTAGGAGTGGCTGACACTTAGAGACTATTGCTAGTCTCCAAGCGAACCACTTGGCCTGTTCACACAATCATTCAATCAACTTTTTTTAAGCGGAAGAATTAACTCATCAAGATGATCAAATAAATACTTATAGAATAAGGCCAAAGGCCAAAAATCTGTCTAATCCAATCAACAAGATTAGTACGAATGAAACTAGCTAAAAGACAATCTCAAATCAACACGTCAATAATCTAGTCTATGAAGCCTCTACTATCTAAATGGTGCCAATGACAGGTTCGTGGCTACCTCAATTCAAATGAAGAAAACTAAACTAAAAAGCTATAAAGATAAATGTGGCATCCTCCGAAAGCAGGAAGGACTCACCAATCAACTGAATATGAATAAATCCTTAACGATGTGCATGTTAACGCCTCTAGTATCTGTCTCTTCATCATGAAATGATGCATGCCCAAATGGACGTCAGTACATAGAATGTACGAGTATATAATATGGCAGAATGAAACATGCATAAGGTAGACTTCTATCAGCTCAGATAACTCAAATCAAGAAGTAAGAAGCTAGATCAAGATGTCATAAGTCTAAAGCAAGAGTAAGGTTTAGACAGAGACCAGTCATGTACAATTTATTCCAATCCAATCAAATTACTATCAAGACCTATATGAGAGTTTCTCTTATCCGAAAACAATCACTAATAAGCCAGTGATCGTACAACAAGCTCGTTGTTGTTGCCACAACCGTCCAGTACTTTGCTAGGGTAAAGGACAAATCATCCAATCATGGATCCAATCAATCAATCAAGTCCTATCTTTTCAGAACATTAAAATAAAGGAAAACATCCGACTTTAACAGTTCAATCCTCTTCTACGTTGGCTACGTAGTTATTGAGTTTGGGTTATTACTTACTCTTACCCAATTCGGTGCTCGATACTCCTCCCAAGACTCAATTCTCATAAGGAAATCAATTCTAATCAAAAAGTCTTATATAGACTCTTATCAGTTCATCCAATCAATCCTTTCAACCAATCAATGTTCCAATCATTCTCAATAATTTATTTAAGAGTAGTTGGGACAATTATTTATGAAAATATTTAGTTGAGACCATTTAATTGGGTTCAATAATGAAGATACAAGGACTATCAATTTTCATTAAAACTATCATTATGCTCATATGACAATCACAATCATGCATTCACAAGTTCAAGGTTCTAGACTCAATTCTAAGGTATATACATTCGATGTTAGTCAAAATATTACTAGGGTTTGTGGAATAAGTAGTTTAAATCATTTGTTCAAGAAACAAGTTCATAGAAAAGCATCAATTTCACAATAGTAGGTAAAATATGTAAATTTAAGGAAAATCTCTTGAAACACAATCATGGGGACTCAAATCATTCACAAATCAACCTATCACAATCATGGGGCACATGGAAGAATAATTTCATGCTTTAGTTTAGCATTACATACTTGGGATGAAGACAGGACAATCAATCTTGTAAGAGTTTTCTTGAATGTTTAGGATCCTAGCCTTTTCTCCACTCTTTAGACCTAATTTTCTAGTTAGAAGGAATGTTTAGAAACTCTTTTTAAGGTAAAAAATGACCTATATTAGTTGTGGATTAAGTATAGGAGGGGTAGGGAAAAGTATGGAATGCCCCTCTTTGAAAATAATTTCGTGCAGAACATTTTGGCCTATGGGGGAACAAGTGCGCAATGTGGACCTATCCCTCGTAGTTCATTTTTTTTACAAAAACTTTCGATAAATGTCTAGGACCATCGAAAATCAAAAAAAAAAATTTAACCTACTTTTGGGCGTACCGCAGACCTTTCGCGAGTACTTTTCTATTTTCTGCAGTTTCACTTCGAAAAGTTATTTTTTTATCCAATTGACCTAAAATTCGATTAGGACCACTGACCCACTCAATTTTTTATGCTAATCGATATTCCTGCCTCAGATTTGAAAAACAAGGTTTGGATAATGCGTTATACAGGCAATCTCTCATCTAGAAGTATTTTGGTAATTTCTAGGGTCTAAAAACTTTAGAGGTTCCTTGTGACCTTAAACCACATCCAATACACTTCAAATACTTAGGAAAAGAACTTAACACTCATATGGAAGGTTATAATCACTTGATAAGATCCCATATACATAAGAAGGATGGTTCGGGTCTTATCTTGGAAAATTTCAGGGTGTTACAGTATCTCTCCCTTGGAATTATTCGTCCTCGAATGAAGAGTAAACTAGATATGGACTCGAGGCACAAATTACAACCAGGACTCAATTAAATCAACCAATCTAGACAATCAACTATTCAAACTCAAGAATAGACAAATCAGTTCAAGTCAAGAGTAGGGACATTACCTTTAACATTCTTGTCATTAGGAATAAATAGATGTGGGTATCTAGATTTCATATCTTCCTCATCTTACCATGTGGCTTCCTCAACAAATTGATTCCTCCACAAGACTTTGACTGAGTCAATCTTTTTGGTCCTCAACATGCGAACCTAACAATCAAGGATTTGAACTGGAATCTCTTCATAGGACAGACTATCTTTTACTTCAATACTATCAATGGGAACTACCAATGAAGGATCTTCTAAGCACTTCTTTAACATCAAGACATGAAATACTAGATGAATGACGGCTAACTCAGAAGGTAACTCTAACTCATAAGCGATACTTCCAACCCTTCTCACAATATGAAAGGACCAATGTATCGGGGACTAAGATTTCCCTTCTTTCCAAACCTCATGACGCCCTTGTTGAGATACACTCAAGTACATCTAATCATCTACCTCAAACTCTAAGTCTCTCCTTCTCACATCGGTGTAAGATTTCTAGCGGCTTTGGGCTGTCTTTAGCCTATCTCAAAGACCTTCTCCATAGCTTGGTGAAAAAAATCAGGCCTAATCAACTCAACTTCGCCAACTTCAAACCGCCTAATTGGTGATCTACATCTCCTTCCATACAAATCTTCACATGGAGCCATCTGAATACTTGCATGATAGCTATTATTGTATGCAAACACAATGATAGGTATATGATCATCCCAATTTCCTTTGAAGTCAAGTACAATTCCCTCAACATATCCTACAATGTCTGAATGGTGCGCTCTTCTTGGACATCTGTCTGGGGATGAAAGACTGTACTAAGATTCACCTTTGAACCTAGTCATTTCTGAAAAGATCTCCAAAATTGGAAAGTTAATTGAGCTCCTTTGTCTGAGATGATAGACAAAGGAACCCTATGCAATACGATAATCTCTCGAATATACAATCTTGCATAATACTCTGCGGTGTCAGTAGTCTTAACTGTCAAGAAGTGGGATGATTTAGTCATTTTATCCACAATCACCCAAATTGAATCATGTTGCTTTTGAGACCTCAGAAAACCTATAATAAAGTCCATATTGATCATCTCCCACTTCTATTTCAGAATCTCTATATTCCAAGCTAACCTACATAGACATTGATGCTCAATTTTAACCTATTGGCAATTCAGGCACTTGGAAATAAATTCAGTGATATGTCTCTTCATTCTACTTCACCAATAGACTTTTCTCAAGTTATGATACATCTTTTTAGAACCCAAATGAATAGAGTATCTGAAATTATGAGCTTCATCCATAATCCTTTCTCGGCCATCATCAATATTTAGGATACATAATCTATTCTGGTACCTCAACACACTATCTCCCCATTTAGAGAAAACCATCACCTTTTGTTTATGAACAACTTTCTTTAACTGAAAGAGGACAGGATCTTGGTCTTGCTTCTCTTTCACCTCTGCCATAAGGGATGATGTAGACCCATTATGAACATTAACTACGCCTTCATTATTCTCCTTAAGATAAACTCCCATCGAGCTAATCTATGCACCTCTTTACCTAATTCTTTTTTTCCCTCCTCTATATGGGAAGTGCTACCCATAGACAACCTTCTAAGAGTATCTGCAACAAAATTAGCTTTACCTGGGTGGAAGAGAATGCTCATGTCATAATTCTTGAGCAACTCTAGTCATCTCATCTGCCTCAGGTTGAGTTCTTTCTAACTGAAGACATGTTACACGCTCTTGTGATCGGTGAACACATCAACATGCACTCCATACAAATAATGACACCAAATTTTAAGAGCAAATATCACAACTTCCTCTGTAGTTCATGAGTTGGGTAATTTGTCTCATGAATCTTAAGCCATCTCAAAGCATAAGATATCACTTTTCCCCTCTACATTACCACACATCCCAAACCAACTCTAGACATATCACAATAGATTACAAAATCTTTTTTTCCATTGGTAAGGTCAAAATAAGAGAGAACGTCAGTTTGGTTTTCAATTTCTGGAAAATCTCCTCACAAGCATCGGACTATTAAAAATTAGCCTTCTTTTAGGTCAACTTAGTCAATGGGGATGATATGGATGAGAATCCCTCGACAAATCTACGATAGTAGCCAGCCAAACCCAAGAAGCTCCTGATATCAGTTAGGGATGTGGGTCTGGGCCAATTTTTCACTGCCTCAATTTTCTGGTATCAACCTGAATACACTCTCCAGATATAGTGTGGCCGAGGAAAGCCATTGACGCTAGCTATAATTCACATTTGAAGAACTTTTCATATAACTCCTTGTCTTTCAGAGTCTGGAGGACAACTCTAAGGTGATAGGCATGCTCTTCCTCATTCTAGGAGTAGACCAAAATATCATCAATGAAGACAATCACGAACATATCAAGATATGTCTTAAACACCCGATTCATGAGATCTATAAAGGCTACAGGTGCATTAGTTACCTAAAGAAAATGACCAAAAACTCAAAATGGCCATAACAGGTCCGAATGGCTGTTTTCGGGATATCACATTCTCTCACTTTCAAATATAGTAACTTGATCTGAGGTCTATCTTTGAAAAATAGGAGGCACCCTGAAGTTGATCAAATAAATCATTTATCCCAGGGAGAGGATACTTGTTCTTCATTATGAACTTGTTCAGCTGCCGGTAATCAATATCCATTCTAGGGGATCCATCTTTCTTTTACACAAATAGGACAGGAACACCCCAAGGTGAGACACTCATCCTAATGAAGCTCTTATCTAACAAATCTTTCAATTGGTCTTTCAATTCTTTCAACTCAGCAGGAGGCATTCTATAAGGTGAAATAGATATAGGCTCAGCATCGATATGAACATCGATCTCAAAGTCGATCTCCCTATCAGGAGGGACTCCAGGTAGATCTGCATGAAACACTTCAGGAAACTCATTCACAATTGAAACTGACTCAAGAGTAGGAGACTGAAAACTATCATCCTTAACCCTAACAATGTGATAAATACACCCTTTAGAGATTAACTTTTTGTCCCTAAGGCAGGAAATAAATTTACCCTTAGACACAATAGGACTATCCTTCCACTCTAAGATAGGCTTATTTGGGAATTGGAACTTAACAATCCAAGTCCTACAATCAACAGAGGTATAACAGGCATAAAGCCAGTCCATATCAAGAATCAAATCAAAATCAACGATGTCTAACTCAACTAAGTCAGCCATGGTATACTTGTGATAGATTGACACAGTGCAATATATATAGACCTTCTCAACTAAGATAGACTCACCAATAGGAGTAGACAAACTGAAAGGCTCAAGAAGACACTCAGTAACTTTATCAAACTTATTAGCCACATAAGGAGTTACAAATGATAAAGTGGAACCTGTATCCAATAAAGCATAACAATTAAAGGAAAAGACTCGAATCATACTCATAACAAAATTTGGGGGGTTCTCCTGATCTTAGCGACTACCCATGGCATACAAATGGTTTGTACCCCTACTCGTACCAGAAGTAGCATCCTTCTAATTACCTCAAACTGGTGGAGCCAGAGTAGAAGATTGGGATTTGCTGGCCTACTTTGGATAGTCTCTCTGAAAGTGTCCCACTTGGCCATACTTATAGTACCCATTCCCTCCCTCACAATATTCTACCATGTGAAGTTTGCCATACTTACCATATGGTGGCTTACCTCTAGAACCTTGAGCCATACTAGCCTGTGACTAAGATCTCTGGGCTCTTAAGTTTAAGGAACCCTATTCATTTCTGATCTAAGGAGCAGACGCACTAGCAGATGATGGAGCTGGGCCAGATGGCCTTATCTGAAAATGACTCTCATTCTCATTCCCTCTCTTACCAACCTCATGGCCAGATGTCTTGGCCCTCTTTCTCCTAAACTCCTCTCTATCCTGCAGCTCCTCCTCCTTCGTCTGTTGCACATAAGTCATCAACCTACTAATATTCATGTCTCCAATCAGCAGTGCTCCCCTTTCCTCTTGCTTTGTTGAATGACCCAGTTGAGCCACATATAAGCTCATCCTACTCCTCATATCAGCAACCGTCTCAGGAGCATAACGAGACAGTTATGTGAACTTGAGACTGTACTCTTGAAAAATCATAGATCCCTATTTCAAATTCAAGAACTCTATTACCTTATCCTCTCCCAGCTCCTTCGAGAAGAAATGACCCAAGAAAGCTTCCTCAAATACTGCCCAAGTCAGCACTGGTGCACCTTCTGCTTTATTCTTTCTCCACTGATCAAACCATAGTCTGGCTACACCCTTGAGCTGGTAGGCAACCAACTGAACTCTATCAATATCAGCAATATGCATCACCTGAAATACTTTCTGCAGCTCCTCATTATAGTTCTCCGGGTCCTTATTGGGTGTAGACCTTGTGAACTTGGGCGGGTTCATTCTCAGGAACTCACAGACCCTAGATGTGTTTAGAGCATCCTGTCTACCTGCTCCCTATCTAGTAACAGGTGTTGTCACTGCCTGAACCAAATTCTTAATGACTTGGCTAAGCATAGCATTTGTGATGTTAGCATGTGGGGGCTACGCTATAGGCACCAATCCTCCTTTTTCCCTCAGGCACTTGCTGTTTAGGTTGGTTAACATTTTGTTTGAATGGGCATCCTCTGCCCCTAACTGGTTTGACTTCTCTTCTTGGAAGCATGATCTGAAACCAACACGCGAACGTATAAATTAAAATAAATTTCTTAGAGTTTTAAACTCTATCGTACGAATTCATAATATGAAAAAGTGAAACAATTTCTAATATCCTATAGACTCATAACTATAAGTGTGGTGCACAACACACCTGTAAGCAAGACTCTATGAGACATGGCTTCATAGACTTCCTAGGACTCTTGAACCATATGCTCTGATACCAATTTTTTCATACCCTAGGCGTGGCTGACACTTAGAGACTATTGATAGTCCCTAAATGAACCATCTGGACTATTCACACAATCATTCAACCAACTCTCTATTAGCAGAAGACTTAACTCATCAAGATGATCAAATAAATACTTATATAATAAGTCCAAAGCCTAACAATCTGTCTAATTCAATCAACAAGACTAGTATGAATGAAACTAGCTAAAAGACAATCTCAAATCAACATGTCAAAAGTCTAGTCTATGAAGCCTCTATCACTACTATCTAAATAGTTACAATCTTATATAAGTAGATCTCATCTCATGAAAATATAGTTTTCAAAACAGACTCAAGTAATATATCAATTCCAATCTATGCAATCTAAGTCTATGAAGGCTTTATCAACTGTCAAGAAGGTGCCGAGACAAGCCCACGACTATCTCAAAAGAAACTACTCATAAGTAATGACTTAAATAAATGTGATTCCTCTGAAAGTAAGGAAGTCTCACCACTATCAAGAAGAGAAGGATCCTCAACGAAGCGTCTGTTGATGATCTCTACCACTTGTATCTGCATCATTAAATGATGCAGGCCAAATGGCATCAGTACATGAAATGTATGAGTATGTAAAATAGCTAGAAGGATAAGCGGTCAACAATGCTCAATCAACTCAACAATAAAATTGAAAGACTCAACTCAATAGGTATGGAAATTAAAATTTTACAATGTTTTTCAAAATGACTCAGTCATCTAAAATCTTAATCAATCCAATCATATCATGCACGATCATATCCTATTTAGGAGTTTCTCTAACCGACAACAATCACCTATGAGCCACTGATGTACAATGATGCAGTGTCGTTGCTACACCGTCTGATACTTTGTCAGGGTAAGGGACGAATCACTATTATTAGATCCATAATCAATCAAAGTCCATCATTTTGGGACTTAAGAGGTTTAAACCTCCATCCTATGCTGGCTATGTAGTTTATGGAATTCGAGTAGTAACTATACTCGTACCCAATTCAGTGCTCAATACTCCTCCCAAGATTCAATATGCTCATAAGTCAAATCAATCAATTTATGCAAGTCATTCAATCTAGCCACATTGTAATCTTATCAAACTCAATCTCATCTCAATCATCGAACTCTTTTATTTAAAGCATGCTTTTAAACTCATTCGTATCCCATCAAAACTCTATCTCAATACAATCATCTGTACTCAAAATACTTAGGTTTAAATAATAATACTTTTAAAGACTTCTCATACTTAATCTATTCTTATTCAAGACATTTACTGTAACACCCCTCAAAAATTTTTCCTAAGATCCGGGCCTTCTTTGTACCCATGTGGGGCCCATCGTATTTATTTCGAAGTACGTGTTTGAGTTAAGATGAGTCCCTGAGGAGTTTAAGAGCGTTGGAGGTGAGGTGGGGTCATTGAGGACCCCTAGGACCGAGCTAAGTCCAAAGGATCCGTCGTGGCTAAGTTTAGGACGAGTTCACGTAAGGGTCGACTTTCAATGACCCTATTGTTTGAAAGACGTCAATCCGGGTGGCCCATTACCTATCAAATTAAAGGTCGTCGAGTCTTCTTTCCAACGCCACCAAGAACGTAGATTTTGGAGTTCGGGGCCAAAAGATATGACGATCCGAAGACGAACTAGCACGACAGGGATTTCACTTTGGCTTGGGTTACCACTGCTGGAGAAATGGCCCTGGCGCCATAAGGGCGCGATGCGCCACTATCGCGCCAGGAACATGTCTCAGTAGTTTGGTCCCTGGCGCGACGCGCCACTAAAAGTGTGCAGGGTTTTTGGGGCCAAATCCCCAGAATTTGGAACAATAGGCCTGGCGCTGTAAGGGCGCGATGCGCCACTATCGCGCCAGGAACATGCCTCAGTAGTTTGGTCCCTGGCGCGACGCGCCACTAAATGTTGTGCAGGTTTCAGGCGAAATCGGCCTTGGCGCTGTAAGGGCGCGACGCGCCACTATCGCGCCAAGGGCGTTTTAGCCTATTTTCAGAACATTTTGAGGAGGGGTAATTTGGGAACTTACCCAATTATATATATGTAGCCCTTGGCCTTTTGGGAACTCATTTGGCAGCCCTCACTCTCTCTCTAAAAATCCCTAAGAGCTCCTCTCCCTTCTCTCTACTCTTCTTCTCCATTTCCAACAAAGGAGTCCAAGAAGCTTCAAGATTAGAGTCCTCCATTAAAGACCCAACCTCAAGGTTTTCTTCAAGTCTTCACTAAGGTATGTAAGGCTAACCAAATCATGGGTTGAGTCCACCCATGTGCCCTATTCTTGTTTTGAGGTTAGATATCCATGAAAATGGAGTTTCTTGGTATGGTACATGTTTGAATGAGTATTGTTCCCATCTTATCAAATTATTGATGTGTTAATGTTGTTGAGCTAAGAGGTTCCTAAAATGAGTCCTTATGTGAGTATGAGATGATGAGGAATTGAGTTGCTAAATATGTTTTGTTGGTCTTGTTAATTATATAGATTCTATAAAGTATACTATTTTCTTAAAAATGTTGCCTATTATAAGAATGTCGATTTGAAGTCTTGGAGATGTGATGTGTCATAAAGATTTTTCTCAAATAGATGGAGGTAATGATTGATTTTATATCTAGATGATGTTATATGTGCATTTAAAGCTTCCTTGAAGATATGATTGAGATTGAGCATTGAGATTGAGATTTGATTGTGATAGAGTTGATGAGTCGACAAGGTTGTAATGAGACTTGTTGATATGAGTTGATTAAGTTGAGTTGATGGAGTTTTATGAGCATTGAGTCTTGGGAGGAGTATCGAGCACCGAATTGGGCAAGAGTATAGTCCATACTCGCACCCAATACCTGTGTTGCCAAACGTAGGGGGGAATGAACCGTTAAAGTCGGATGCTTCCCCGAGAGCTTTTGTCCTGACATTATAGGACCTGGTTGGATTGGATCCATGAGTGTTCGTCGTTCATGCCCTGGCAAGGTATGAACGGGCGTGGCAACGACATCGTTTCATTGTACCTTCACTGGCTCATAAGTGTTGGTTGTCGGTTAAGAGAAACTCCCAAGTAAGTCTTGATAGCACTCTGAGTCAGATTGAGTAGAATTGTATATGATTGGTCCAGTCTAAATCATACTCTTGTTTAGACTTAGGACATTTGATTGAATTGTCATTCCTTTTGAGTTGAGCTCCCGAGTTGGTTGAATTATTCTTCCTTGATGTTCGTTGTATTCGGCCATTTTACATACTCGTACATTCCATGTACTGACGCCATTTGGCCTGCATCGTTTCATGATGCAGAGACAGGTACTAGAGATCATCAACCGGCGCTCCGTTGAAGATCCACTTACACTTTCAGCCAGTCGGTGAGTCCTCCTAAATCCCGAAGGATATTGGGCCTTCCTGTACAGTTTTTGATTGTCTTTTCTTTATTTAGATTGTCGGTAGCCATGGGCTTGTCATTGGCACCTTTTAGACTTGAATAGAGGCTTCATAGACTGAGATGTAAGGAGGTCGAGCGGTCATCCTGAGGATTCCTATTTTGATTATCGTCTTGATTGTAAATGTCTAGCCTTCGGCCCTTATGATATGAGAAGTCTTTCTTAAATTGAGTTTTCTGCTGATAGAATGTGCTTGAATGAATGAGTGATTGTAACAAGTGGTTCATTCGGAGGTCAGAGATGGCCTTCGGGTGCCGGTTACGTCTAGGGTACCCTCCCGGGGCGTGACAACATGGTATCAGAGCACAGAGTTCAAGTGTCCTAGGGAGTCTATGAAGCCGTGTCTAGTAGAGTCTTGCTTATGGGTGTGTTGTGCACCACACTTATGAGCAGGAGGCTATAGGACATTAGGAATTGTTTCCCTTCTTTCATACTCTAAATTCGTGCGATGGAGTTGAACTCCATGAAACTTCATTTCTAATTCGTGCGTTCATATGTTACAGATAATGCCTCCTAAACGTACCGCTAGCCAGAGGAATATTGATAATGCAGGGATGCCACAGTCAGAGGCACGTCCAGCAAGGGCTAGAGGCCGACCCGCGAGATATGCGGAGGCACCTCAAGTGCCACCTACTCCACCCGCACCCACATCAGAAGCTGAATTTCGAGGGGCAATTGCCATGCTCACTCAACTAATGGCCACCCAAAGCGGCAATCAAAGCTCGACGACTCTCAGCTTTAGTTCCCTGGAGCCATCTGCTGCCGCTAGAATTAGAGACTTTCTGAGGATGAACCCACCGGCATTTACGGGTTCTAAGGTTGATGAAGATCCGCAGAATTTCATTGATGAAATGTGGAAGATTCTAAAAGCTATGCACGCTACCGAAATCGAGGGGGTCGAGTTGGTGTCTTATCAACTCAAAGATGTGGCAAACATTTGGTATAACCAATGGGAGCAGAGTAGAGATGAAGATGCTGAACCTGCTAGATGGGATGAATTCGAGGGGGCTTTTCTTGACCACTTCTTTCCTCGAGAATTGAGGGAAGCAAAGGTGGAGGAATTCGTTATTCTGAAGCAGGAAGGAATGTCGGCTAAGGAGTATGGCCTAAGGTTCATCCAGTTGTCCAGGTATGCTCCAGAAATGATTCTTGATGTGAGGTCGAAGATGAGAAAGTTCGTCTCCGGATTAGGGAGGCATGTGAAGAAGGAATGCAAGGCAACATTATTGATCTCGGATATGGACCTTTCCAGATTAATGGTATATGCTCAACAGGTAGAGGAGGAAAAGAGAAAAGACAGAGAAGAGCACCTGAGCAAAAAGGCAAGGTCATCTGGGCATGAGAATGAGCAGAGGCAAGGCAAGGGCAACAGGTCCTTCTTCCAGAAGAGACCTTCCAGCTATGCCTCATCTACCACCAGCGCACCGATGCCGCAGGACAGGTATGATCGACAGGGACAAAGTCGCCAAAATTTCAGACCTCAGGTTTCTCAATCCCCGGCCAGTGTAAGTCAAGGTTCGAAGGGAAAGCCACCATGCAGCAAGTGTGGTAGGCTCCACTTGGGAGAATGCAGAGCAGGAAGGGTTGGTTGCTATAAATGCGGCCAAATGGGCCATCTTCTGAGGGAATGCCCAACATGGGGGAATAGGGCCCAGTCCTCTGCCACCGCACCACCAGCTAGAGGTAATCAGAGGGGCGCTACTCCAGGTACGAGTGGAGGTACAAACCGCCTATATGCCATGGGTAGTCGCCAAGATCAGGAGAACTCTCCAAACGTCGTGACGGGTATGATTTGAGTCTCTTCTTTTGATTGTTATGTATTAATGGACCTAGGTGCCACCCTATCTTTTGTGACTCCTTATGTGGCTAGCAAATTCAATAAAATTCCTGAACGTCTTCTTGAGCCTTTTAGTGTGGCCACTCCTATCGGTGATTCTGTCCTAGCTGAGAGAGTCTATAGAGATTGTACCGTGTCAATTCATCACAGGGACACCTTGGCTGACTTGGTTGAGTTAGATATGGTTGATTTCGACGTGATCCTTGGCATGGACTGGCTTTATGTCTGTTATGCCTCTATTGATTGTAGAACTCAGATTATCACGTTCAAATTCCCGAATGAGACTGTCATAGAGTGGAAGGGTAGTCCTGTTGTGCCTAAGGGTAAGTTTATTTCATACCTTAGGGCCAGGAAGCTAATCTCAAAAGGGTGTATTTATCACCTTGTCCGAGTGAAAGATGACAGCATTGAGTCTCCATCCCTTGAGTCGGTCCCGATTGTCAACGAGTTTCCGGATGTCTTTCCTGAAGATCTGCCTGGAGTCCGTCCTGATAGAGAGATCGACTTCGGGATTGATGTTCTTCCTGATACCCAGCCTATCTCAATTCCTCCATATAGAATGGCTCCGGCTGAGTTGAAGGAGTTGAAGGAGCAGTTGAAGGACTTGTTAGATAAGGGATTCATTAGGCCGAGTGTCTCGCCATGGGGTGCTCCGGTCCTATTTGTGCGAAAGAAGGATGGGTCCCTTAGAATGTGTATCGACTACAGGCAGTTGAATAAAGTCACTGTGAAGAACAAATACCCTCTCCCCAGAATAGATGACTTATTCGACCAACTTCAAGGTGCCACTTGTTTCTCAAAGATAGACTTGAGATCCGGCTACCACCAGTTGAAGGTGAGAGAATGCGATGTTCCGAAGACTGCTTTCCGGACTCGTTATGGCCACTTTGAATTCTTGGTCATGTCTTTTGGGTTGACTAATGCTCCCGCCGCTTTTATGGATCTCATGAACTGGGTATTCAAACCGTACCTTGATATGTTTGTGATTGTATTCATAGATGATATTCTGGTTTACTCCAAGAACGAAGAGGAGCACGCCTATCATCTTAGGGTCGTTCTACAAACTTTGAGGGACCAGGTATTGTATGCAAAGTTCTCTAAATGTGAATTTTGGCTTGCATCGGTGGCCTTCTTAGGCCACATTGTATCTGGAGATGGTATTCAGGTGGATGCTCAGAAAATAGAAGCTGTGAAAAATTGGCCTAGACCCACATCCCCAATAGAGATAAGGAGCTTTCTGGGCTTGGCCGGGTACTATCGAAGGTTTGTAGAGGGATTCGCATCCATATCATCACCATTGACTAAGCTGACCCCAAAAAAGGCTAAGTTCCAATGGTGTGATGCTTGTGAGGAGAGTTTCCAGAAATTGAAGACCAAGCTAACCACTGCTCCTGTTCTAACCTTGCCCGATGGAACAGAAGGTTTTGTGATTTATTGTGATGCCTCCAGAATTGGTTTGGGTTGTGTGTTGATGCAAAGGGGGAAGGTGGTAGCCTACGCTTCAAGACAGCTTAAGCTCCATGAGACGAATTACCCAACTCATGACCTCGAGCTGGCAGCTGTGGTGTTTGCACTTAAAATCTGGCGCCACTACCTGTATGGAGTGCATATCGATGTATTCACCGATCACAAGAGCTTGCAATACGTCTTTAGCCAAAAGGAACTCAACCTTAGGCAAAGGAGATGGCTTGAGCTACTCAAGGACTATGATATGAGCATCCTCTACCATCCAGGTAAAGCTAATGTTGTTGCTGATGCTCTTAGCAGGTTGTCCATGGGTAGCACTAGCCACGTGGAGGAAGGAAGGAGGGAATTGGCGAAGGAGGTACACAGATTAGCCCGATTGGGAGTTCATCTGGAAGAGAATAATGAAGGCGGAGTTACCATTCAGGATGGGTCTACATCCTCACTTATGGTAGAGGTGAAGGAGAAGCAAGACCAAGATCCCGTCCTTCTCCAATTGAAGGGAGGAGTTCACAAACAAGAGGTAATAGTTTTTACCCAAGGGGGAGATGCTGTGTTACGGTACCAAAATAGATTGTGCGTGCCGGATGTCGATGATGTTCGAGAGAGGATTATGGCCGAAGCACATAGTTCTAGGTACTCTATTCATCCGGGTTCCACAAAAATGTACCATGACTTGAGGGAGATCTATTGGTGGAGTGGGATGAAGAAGGATATTGCGGAATTCGTTTCCAAATGCCCGAATTGTCAACAAGTGAAGGTTGAGCATCAGAGACCATGTGGTCTAGCCCAAAACATAGAAATTCCAGAATGGAAGTGGGAGGCGATCAACATGGACTTTATTACAGGCTTGCTGAAGTCCCGAAAGCAGCATGATTCCATTTGGGTGATTGTGGATAGAATGACGAAATCAGCTCACTTCTTGGCGGTTAAGACTACCGACACCGCAGAAGATTATGCAAAGCTGTATATACAGGAGATCGTCAGATTGCATGGGGTCCCTTTGTCTATTATCTCAGATAGAGGAGCCCAATTCACTTCCCAATTTTGGAAATCCTTTCAGAAGGGATTAGGTTCGAGGGTGAATTTGAGTACAACATTCCATCCCCAGACAGATGGCCAAGCAGAGCGCACAATTCAGACATTGGAAGATATGCTGAGAGCATGTGTGCTTGACTTCAAGGGAAATTGGGACGATCACTTGCCTCTTATAGAGTTCGCATATAACAATAGCTACCATGCAAGCATCCAAATGGCTCCTTATGAAGCCTTGTATGGGAGGAGGTGTAGATCGCCCATTGGGTGGTTTGAAGTTGGTGAAGCCGAATTGATTGGGCCTGACCTCGTTCATCAAGCCATGGAGAAGGTACGAGTTATCTGAGAGAGGCTAAAGACAGCCCAAAGTCGCCAAAAGTCTTACACCGATGTGAGGAGGAGAGACTTAGAGTTTGAAGTGGATGATTGGGTGTATTTGAAAGTGTCACCCATGAAGGGGGTCATGAGGTTTGGAAAGAAGGGTAAACTTAGTCCTCGATACATTGGCCCGTACCAAATTTTGAGGCGGATCGGGAGTGTCGCTTATGAGCTGGACCTACCCTCAGAGCTAGCTTCTATTCATCCGGTGTTCCACGTTTCAATGCTGAAAAAGTGCTTGGGCGATCCCTCATTGGTAGTCCCTATTGGGAACGTTGGAATTAAGGATAGCTTATCCTATAAGGAGGTCCCAATCCAAATTCTTGATCGCCAAATCCGCAAATTGAGGAACAAAGAAGTCGCCTCAGTCAAGGTTCTGTGGAGGAATCAATTTGTTGAGGAAGCCACGTGGGAAGCGGAGGAAGCCATGAAATCTAAATATCCACATTTATTCGTGCCTACCGAGGAGAATATTGAAGGTAATGACCGTTCCCTTGACTCGAATTCATTTGTACCTTTTTGAGTTTTGATTGGTATTTGATTGAAAATTTGATTGATTGAATGACTGAATTTTGATTGTGATTTGTACCCCGAGTCTATTCTTGGTTGCTCATCATTCGAGGACGAATGGTCCCAAGGGGGAGATAATGTAACACCCCTCAAAAAATTTTCCTAAGATCCGGGCCTTCTTTGTACCCGTATAGGGCCCATCGTATTTATTTCGAAGTACGTGTTTGAGTTAAGATGAGTTCCTGAGGAGTTTAAGAGCGTTGGAGGTGAGGTGGGGTCATTGAGGACCCCTAGGACTGAGCTAAGTCCAAAGGATCCGTCGTGGCTAAGTTTAGGACGAGTTCACGTAAGGGTCGACTTTCAATGACCCTATTGTTTGAAAGACGTCAATCCGGGTGGCCCATTATCCATCAAATTAAAGGTCGTCGAGTCTTCTTTCCAACGCCACCAAGAACGTAGATTTTGGAGTTCGGGGCCAAAAGATATGACGATCCGAAGACGAACTAGCACGACAGGGATTTCACTTTGGCTTGGGTTACCACTGCTGGAGAAATGGCCCTGGCGCCGTAAGGGCGCGACACGCCACTATCGCGCCAGGAACATGTCTCAGTAGTTTGGTCTCTGGCGCGACGCGCCACTAAAAGTGTGCAGGGTTTTTGGGGCCAAATCCCCAGAATTTGGAACAATAGGCCTGGCGCTGTAAGGGCGCGACGCGCCACTATCGCGCCAGGAACATGCCTCAGTAGTTTGGTCCCTGGCGCGACGCGCCACTAAATGTTGTGCAGGTTTCAGGCGAAATCGGCCTTGGCGCTGTAAGGGCGCGACGCGCCACTATCGCGCCAAGGGCGTTTTAGCCTATTTTCAGAACATTTTGAGGAGGGGTAATTTGGGAACTTACCCAATTATATATATGTAGCCCTTGGCCTTTTGGGAACTCATTTGGCAGCCCTCACTCTCTCTCTAAAAATCCCTAAGAGCTCCTCTCCCTTCTCTCTACTCTTCTTCTCCATTTCCAACAAAGGAGTCCAAGAAGCTTCAAGATTAGAGTCCTCCATTAAAGACCCAACCTCAAGGTTTTCTTCAAGTCTTCACTAAGGTATGTAAGGATAACCAAAATATGGGTTGAGTCCACCCATGTGCCCTATTCTTGTTTTGAGGTTAGATATCCATGAAAATGGAGTTTCTTGGTATGGTACATGTTTGAATGAGTATTGTTCCCATCTTATCAAATTATTGATGTGTTAATGTTGTTGAGCTAAGAGGTTCCTAAAATGAGTCCTTATGTGAGTATGAGATGATGAGGAATTGAGTTGCTAAATATGTTTTGTTGGTCTTGTTAATTATATAGATTCTATAAAGTATACTATTTTCTTAAAAATGTTGCCTATTATAAGAATGTCGATTTGAAGTCTTGGAGATGTGATGAGTCACAAAGATTTTTCTCAAATAGATGGAGGTAATGATTGATTTTATATCTAGATGATGTTATATGTGCATTTAAAGCTTCCTTGAAGATATGATTGAGATTGAGCATTGAGATTGAGATTTGATTGTGATAGAGTTGATGAGTCGACAAGGTTGTAATGAGACTTGTTGATATGAGTTGATTGAGTTGAGTTGATGGAGTTTTATGAGCATTGAGTCTTGGGAGGAGTATCGAGCACCGAATTGGGCAAGAGTATAGTCCATACTCGCACCCAATACCTGTGTTGCCAAACGTAGGGGGGAATGAACCGTTAAAGTCGGATGCTTCCCCGAGAGCTTTTGTCCTGACATTATAGGACCTGGTTGGATTGGATCCATGAGTGTTCGTCGTTCATGCCCTGGCAAGGTATGAACGGGCGTGGCAACGACGTCGTTTCGTTGTACCTTCACTGGCTCATAAATGTTGGTTGTCGGTTAAGAGAAACTCCCAAGTAAGTCTTGATAGCACTCTAAGTCAGATTGAGTGGAATTGTATATGATTGGTCCAGTCTAAATCATACTCTTGTTTAGACTTAGGACATTTGATTGAATTGTCATTCCTTTTGAGTTGAGCTCCCGAGTTGGTTGAATTATTCTTCCTTGATGTTCGTTGTATTCGGCCATTTTACATACTCGTACATTCCATGTACTGACGCCATTTGGCCTGCATCGTTTCATGATGCAGAGACAGGTACTAGAGATCATCAACCGGCGCTCCGTTGAAGATCCACTTACACTTTCAGCCAGTCGGTGAGTCCTCCTAAATCCCGGAGGATATTGGGCCTTCCTGTACAGTTTTTGATTGTCTTTTCTTTATTTAGATTGTCGGTAGCCATGGGCTTGTCATTGGCACCTTTTAGACTTGAATAGAGGCTTCATAGACTAAGATGTGAGGAGGTCGAGCGGTCATCCTGAGGATTCCTATTTTGATTATCGTCTTGATTGTAAATGTCTGGCCTTCGGCCCTTATGATATGAGAAGTCTTTCTTAAATTGAGTTTTCTGCTGATAGAATGTGCTTGAATGAATGAGTGATTGTAACAAGTGGTTCGCTCGGAGGTCAGAGATGGCCTTCGGGTGCCGGTTACGTCTAGGGTACCCTCCCGGAGCGTGACATTCACAAATCATGCTTTAACACTCAATCAATGCATATAGTATTTAAATGTCAAAACTTAATTCTTATGAAAACTCAAACTCATTTAAAATTAATACTTATTCTCAAATCATCAAGTTCTTTCAGTAAAATATGCTTTCAAAAATTATTCACATCTCGTCAAAACTCTTCCTCGATTTCAATCAATCATGTTTGACACTCATACTCATTTAGACTCAATAAATAATATATATATATTATGTTAGTTCAAATCACTCTCTTCATCAATGCACAAAAGCCATCATCTTTACAAAAAATAAGTATGTAAAAGTCATGCCTATCAAATCAACTAGGGTTCACGGGAAAGTAGCCATGAGCAATAATTCTAATCAATTGAGCGGTAGAAAACAACAATGATCTCAATACATAATTATATGGAGATGAATAGAAGAAGAATTAACTCAATTGAAAATCAAGAAACTAGGTTAGACTCAACTTAACTGTTTAACAATAAAATTTAGATGTAGGGCGCGTGGATGAACTCAATCCAAAACTATGATTAACCTTACATACCTGGAAGATTTATATTACAATCAAAACTCAAAAAATAATAGATATCTTGGATAAAACCTTGATCTTGGAACTTCGATGCTTGCCCTCAAGAAAAAAAACTCTTTTATGAAGTCCTTAGAGTGGAAGAACTTGGGAAAATTTTGTACGGAAAGTTTTTCTTCGTATTTTGAATTTTTTTTGACTTGAAAGACTTAGGGTTCTTGATGAAGGAGAGGATCCCTAGGTTTTTTTTGAGAGATTTTTTTTGAGACTAGATGGTTTAGATTGATGATTATGAGAGGTAAACAAGTTAGTTGGATGATATACTCAGTTAAAACACTTAAAGACTTAGAATAGGGCTAAAGAGCTTGGGGAAGGAACAAAATACCCTAGAAGACGTGTAGGAATTTTCTGAGAAAAGTACTTCTACGGTTCATCATTTTTTCTACGGGTTGTAATACCCATTCTACTAGTCGTAACTACTTATAATCTTGCAACCTCCAGTAAAATTGTCATAACCTTTTGGTCCGAACTCAGAATGAGATAAACTAACTGGAGTTGGAAAGAAGACTCAACGATCTTTAATTTGATAGGTCATGGGTCACCTAATTCTTTATATTCTAGGAGATATGATCGTTTGAAGTTGACCTAAGTAAAATCTTTTATTGAAAATCAATCGGTAAGGAAGCTTTCAACTCAACTTTATGCTAGAGGATCCTTACGACTTTAATTCATCTCCAAATCTATTCTCACACTAAAGAATGAACCTTCACACATTCACACAATTATGAATTATTTTGTACAAACCCATACCCTAATGAAGGATGGCTCGGTCTTAGCTAAAAAAAATTTGGAGTGTTACAATATCCCCCCTTTGGATAATTCGTACTTGAATGATGACCAAGCTAGGAAATTGCACAAGGCACGAGTGCAAATCAAGAACTCAGATACTCAAACACTCAAACAATCAATCCATCATTACTCGGACTCAAGAATACTCATCATATACTTAAACTCGGAATGAACATCAATCTATGATAGAAAAAAGGAATATTACCATCAATACCATCATTGGAAGGCATGAATTCAATGCAAGAACTCAAAGACTCAAGCTCGTGAATAACTCACTCAATTACTCAAACTCAAGAAGGTACTAACTCAGAGATTGTAATAGGAACATTACTTTCAACATCGACACTGAAGCAAAAATGAGAGGAGGGTTATATTCTCCAATGCTTTAATCAAAATTTCTCAACTTCGAGAAAGAGGCTTATGAGACCGATTAAGAGTATGACCACTATGAATAAAACGACATGACTAATAGCTTTCGAGCTCAAATACTCTCCTTTCTAAATACAACTCTTTCTCGGCTGCAACTCATAACATCCATAAGGATACATATGAATACCTTCACCAAGGCCTAGGACTCCAAGTATAACTGCATTCTCTTATTATGTTCAAGCCTAATGCTAAGTCACGGGGTACTACACGTAATATAATAATGCTAATCTAAACCACAAGCCTCATGTTTTATGTCTCTATGGAGAACCTCATCTCAAGAGTACTACTTCTTTCCATTACATTCAACCAAGCTCGAGTCCAAATCAAAAAGCACCTAATGCATCGTGCATTCATCCACATGCCATCAATACCACATTCAAGCCTAGTTCTATAACCATCCTAATAAATTTACTTGAAAACTTTACAAGAGGACATTACTAGCCTACTGCAATCACTCATATAATGACAATCACTCATTCAAGCCTATTATTCTAATCACTTTATGGCTTCTTTGAAGTCAACATCTCTTAAGAATTTTCATGTCAATCTTAGCATCTGTACACTGTCAATTGCATTAACTTCTACCAAGAGGTATACCAATATACTCTTACCTATTTATTACACACAACAAGATCACATCTCTCTCTTCCTCCATTTCTATAACCTTAAATGGAATAAACATACCACAACTATCACAATAAGGAACACCCACTCTCTCTCATATGTCATAACTCATCTACTATCATCAACATCGCTATCAGAAAGGATCACTAGAAGTCTTAGAGAAAAAGATCATAAGCATGATTCATTCAGGAAATCTAATAAGAGAACATTTATGGTGGAACATGATTTCTCTATCCCTTTAGGGCCTATCATGAGTTCATGGAACTGAACATAGGTGTGAATCTGTCTGAAGAGTATAAGCATAGATCATGGACATAATACTAATATACATGACATCAATAGGACATTATAATGATTAAAATTTAAGGAATACACTAGAATAAGAATGGATTGATATATTACCATAACTCTGTCTGGACATATCACTATCTGATCCTCAACACTCGACTTGGTTCTTCAACTTATCATCTCCCCCTTAGGCTTGAAGCCAACATTATAAGGATATGGACCTATTCCACATTCTCTAAACTGGTCTATATTCACTTTACTCTAAATGCTCAGAAAATGCTAATCTCATGTCTATCGAACTCTCCAAGTGCATGTGCTAAGATTCCTTCTAGGGCTTCTTTCTGAGATACCTGAATTGAATCGATGCCAACTATTTTACAAGTTGCATTATTGTCCATTACTACAGTTCCTCCATTTGTCTCATAGCTATTGAACCAATCTTTTCAAAATGTCATATGCAGAGTACAACCAGAGTCTAACATCTATTTGTTATCATAGACTCCACTATTGCATGATGTTGTTAGTACATATTCATCATCATTAGAATCATGTACCTGCTCAACAATGGATGAACTCGTATTTTCTTTGGACTTCGACATAGGATAATTTTGTTCAAAGTGTCCCTTCCCGTGATAGTCCCAACACTCTGTGTTCTTCTTGTTGACACGAGACTTTGATCTGTGCTTTGATTTGCTCATTCTCTATTGGCTAGTAAAACCTCTCACAAAGAGCCACTAGCTTCATCATCTTTGTCTCCTTCAAAATGCCTTTGCACATCACAAGAGTTAAGTGTTTGCCGCACTTGCTCAAGAGTGATAGGCACCTTGCTATAAATCATTGAATTCTCAATATCACGATATTTCAAAGTCAATAAAAATAGCAAAGCACATGCAAGCGTCTCCTTATCCTTCTTAATTCAGTAATCTGTAAGTCCATCACAAGTTTATTGAATGCATCTAGATGGTCTTGCAATAAAGTACCTGACTCCATCTTAAATGTGTGAAGACGCCATTGTAACAACATCCTTGTTGTAATCGATTGGTCATGGTAAAGCCCTTCCAGCCTATCCCATAATTGTTTGGTCATCTCCTCGGTACTTGTACTCACTTCACAGAGCACATTAGGTGCAAGAGACAGTTGAATTACACTCAATTCATCTCCTTCAATCTTCGCCTTGTCAGAAACCAATGTGGTATCGGGGTACTTTTCGTCAATAGCATGGATTTAACCTTTTCTCTGCAGTAACGCCATCATCTGGATTTTTCAGATATTGAAGTTGTTGCGCCCACTAAACCTATCAATTTCAAACTTTATGGAACTCATTTTTACTTGTTCTTCCTCTTCTACTACAAAGTATTTGGAAATACAGGAAACCAAAGTAATTTTTCTAATGTGGAAGTTCATACTGTGCTGCAACCACAAAGCATACTCAAACAGAACCTTGGCTCTGATATCAATTGTTAGCGGAAATGTGAAAATATAAAGGACAAGGAAGAACAATAATATTTAATGTGGTTCAGATCAGAATGATCATACGTCCACGAGAGAACAATTGCCTTTATATTAACAAAGAAAGGGGAGAGATCCCAAATACATCTAAGAGAATTGCTCTATCAATTCTCTACTCTTCTAATGTATTTTACAAATGTCTTAGAATATGAGAAGACAAGTGAGAGATGTGATGAGAGGTGTGTTTCAAATGAATCAAGAGATACCTATTTATAGGTAGAATAGATGTCAAAGTTTACCAAACTTTTACCTAGAATCTTGTCAATTTTAACAAAAGCTCTAAGGCCCTTTGGCACTTTAAGTGCAAAACGTAAATAAAGAGTGAGCTTTAATGAAAAAAGGTGCAAACGGAGAAAATATTCAAATATATATATATATATATATAGAGAGAGAGAGAGAGAAAGAGAGAGAGAGAGAGACAGAGAGTCCAAGATAATAATTATTAGCATGAATGACAAATATATGAACAAAAAAATTGAAAAAAAGTTACGATAAAGTGAAATAGCTATTGTTTAGTGTCTGCCTCTTCAAAAAAGGCTCATTTGCAAGGAAAAGTATGTCTTCATCCCTAGATGACGGCACTAAAGTGCACATTAAGCGAGACGAAGCGCTCAACACGTTTTGTGCCACACTTCAAGGCTTAAGTGCGCCTTTGACAACACTTATTCTTAATTGTGAATTTTGGTGTCCAAGATACCTGTCTCTTATTGAATAAAGCCTATCAAGAACCTGTCTCATATTCATTCTGTCTTGTGGATGTTCTGCTGAACATGTTACTCCAGTTTGAAGAATAGAAACCAAAGATTCAATCCATTCAGTCTTGAATTCTCCCTGGTATGCTGCTTCTTCCAAACCTGATTGATCAACAATCTCTAGCACGCGATTTGGTAATGAACGTTTGACAAAGTTGTGAATGTTTAAATCATCTTGAAATGTTATATCGAGGGGACTTTTTCCAGTGAACAACTCCAACAAGAGAATACCATAGCTGTAGACATCTCCCCAGGTTGATGCAGCACCTCCCATGCCATATTCTGAAGAAAAAAAATGCATTAGTGCTACCTTACGAATTAATTCCTATCTAAAGTGATGTTCATAAGAATACGAAAGTATATAACCTGGAGGTGTATATCCAATGGTTCCTTTAACCACTAGGGAGCTGAAATGATTGGCATTAGTTTCCCTGTTGGACTTTACAAGCAACCTTGCTAAGCCAAAATCACTAACATGAGCTGTTAGATCATTGTCAAGAAGGACATTGCTAGGCTTTAGATCACAATGAATTATCGGCGTTGGGCACTGGTAGTGAAGATAATGCAATGCACAAGCAACATCTACTAAGACGTTTATTCTTTGAAGAATGTTTAAACTTGAGGATCCACCTTGTCCTACTTGAGGATGCAGCCACTTATCCAAGCTCCCATTTGGCATAAATTGGTATATAAGAGCCTTGAAATCGTTTCCTTGGAAATCAGAACTTGAGCATACACTTAGAACCTTCACGAGGTTCCTGTGGCGAATGTTCCTTAAGGCTTGGCATTCAGCTAGGAAGCTTTTGGAAGCTCCTTTCTGCTGGAGATTAAGAACCTTAACTGCAATAGCTACTTCACTTGACGGAATAGCTCCTTCGTACACTCTTCCAAAGTTACCGGTCCCAATCAAACTCTGTGATGAGAATCCACTGGTTGCATCATGAAGTTCCTTGTATGTTACTTTTGGGTGGAAGTGGATATCCTCTGGTGATGGCATTGGAGGAAGTTCTGTTCTTGAGTTTTTCTTCTTCTTTTTCTTCAGGTACGTAAAGGCTAATGCGGACAACACCAGAACCAAGAAAGAAAATGCAAGGACAACTGCTAGCGTGACCTTAAGTGCAGCATCTTTCTTTCTTGGTTTCCCTTTGTTCTTTACTAGGCATGGATGTAAATGCATCTGTGGAATTCCTCCACAAAGATTGTTTCCTTTCACTTCAACTGCGCTTCCGTTCTTGAACACACCATCTAAGGGAACGTCGCCTTCAAGATTGTTGAACGACAGGTTCAGATTAAGTAAAGAATGCAACTTTACCAAATCCTGAGGTATCGGACCACTTAACTTGTTACTCGAAAGATCTAAGTACTGAATACCTTTCAACTGTCCCATATTCGGAATGGTTCCTTGGAACAGGTTGGATTGAAGATAGAGCTTATTTAAAGAAAAACATTGGCCTATCTTATTAGGTATCTCACCGGACAATCTGTTGTATGAAACATCAAATGCAGCCAAAAGTTGCAAGTTTCCAACATCACTAGGTAATACACCAGTCAAGGAATTGTGTGACAAGTTTAGTGTTCTGGAAAGGGTGGAAAGACCGATAAATTGTTTTGGAATGGTCCCGTTTAACCTATTGTCAGAAAGGTCAATTTCTTGCAGAAACTTGAAATTACCAAAACCATAAGGTATGATTCCTTCTAGACTGTTATTATGCAAGTATAGATACAATAATTGTGTAAGGTTGCCTAAAGAAGAAGGGATTTCACCAGTTAATTGATTTGAGGCCAAGTAAAGTTGTTTCAACGTCGGAAGTTTTCCAAGTGAAGCTGGAATATTACCTGTCAAGAAGTTTAGGCCTATCCCCAACGCGTCTAAACCAACAAGATTTGCAAACTCTGGAGGAATGCTCCCATGTATAGAGTTATTGTAAAAGTTTAGCCACCTCAACTTGGATGATAAGTTACCGATTGAGCCGGGGAACTCGCCAGTAAACTTGTTATTGGCAATATCAAGATACTGTAGCTTGCTACAATTTGTTAAAGGAGTAAGAAAGTTCAAATCATCACTCCTGAGTTGATTAGAATGGACAATAAGCAAAAGGAGAGACCTGAGTTTCCCAAAACTCAAGGGAATGGATCCAGTGAGCTTGTTTACTGATAAATCTAGCTGGACAAGATTTGAAGCATTGGACAACGAAACAGGTATCTCACCGGTGAAACCATTACCACCCAAGTATAGCCTCTGAATGTTAGGTAAAATAAGCCCCATGTCCTCCTTGAGGTCACCATGAAAATTGTTTTGAGTGATTGAGAGAAGTTGAAGTGATGAAAGATTGTAGAGTGCAGGTGGGAACACGCCAGAGAAATGATTCACCGCCACTCTAAAAACGGTCAAGTTTCTCAAAAGGGAAACAGTAGATGGGATTTCCCCTTCAAGGTAGTTATAATTCACACTAAGTTCTTGGAGGGATGAAAGATTTCCAAAAGAAACTGGGAAGTTCCCGGTGAGGTTGTTGTTGTTGAGATATAATTTTTGAAGCTTTGACAATGACCCTAGTTCTGAAGGGACTTGTTCTATAAGATAATTGTGATTCAAATCAAGATTAATGAGATTTATGCAGCTAGACAGATTGGATGGTATATTCCCCTCAAAGAAGTTAAAGCTTAAGTTCAATCTTTGGAGCCTTGTCAAGGAGCCTAATTCTTGAGGTATTACAGAAGTGAATGAATTGTCTGACAGGTAAAGTGTTTCAAGAAAAGAGAGATTACCAATTCTTCGCGACACGGTTCCAGACAACTTCAGCCCTGTAAGATCCAGCCTAACCACCCTTTGGATACTTGGATCACATGTGACACCTCTCCAGTTGCAGAAATGTATCGAATCGTTCCAAGACGATACGACTTGTAGAGGATCAGCAGTTAATTTTGATTGGAAATCAACAAGTGCAAGTTTGTCTGGCTCATTATTACCAAGAATGGCTGCATAAGCACTTTGTGATATGAACACATTGAGGAATATTATGACAATAAGTACATGAAAGTTTGAAACATAGAAATCCATTAGAAAAATTGAAACTGGCTTAATATTAGAGAACCTTAAAACTGTTCGTTTGAGAAAAAAAGTTTCTTATGTTAGTCTCTAATTGTAGTGTGAAATTTGAAAAGCTACTTTTACAAGTGAACTTTGTCCCTCATTGGTGAGAGAGAGGAAGATTTGTGTGTTAATATATAGGAGCACATCTTCTAACTCATAAATTGTTGAGAAAATAGTCTTCCCTTGCACTGTTGTTATCGCTTGGATTTGAATTGATAATTACTTTTTAACTGAAAAGACATTGCCTTTCACGAAAAAGTAAGTGTCAAGTGTGATATACGTTTATTGAGTTCGGTGAAGTTCTACAATTTCTATTGTAGAATAGTGTTCCATTCTATCTCTGAGAGAAATTAATCCAAGTCTTGAGCAATTGTGAGGGAATTAAATTTGTTAAGGAAACACATAAATTCTGTTGACTCGAAACTTAGTTAATCTATTTTAGTATATATATATTTTGAAGTAAGCAATTAGCACATAAATATTTTAAAGAGCATAATACTAGAGATTTATTTGACTATGAGAATTCAGGGTACTGTCTCTAAGTGTTAATCTTACAATTCTTACAGTTTCTCACAAATTCTTTTAAATATAAGAGAAATCCCCTAGTGCCAGTTGTGCATGATTCGAAACTCGATGGTCGATGCATAATGCCAATGCCCTTCTTCACTTGAATAACAGGCTAAGCTTTTATCTACAACAGGGGTACAACTGATGACCTATAGCCTTTATTATAGAAACTATATGGTAACTGAAAGACTACAAAACAAAGTATTAACTTCTAGGAAGTTGCATAACCACTAACGTGCACCTAATACACAAATCACGACCCGCTGCAATCTTATCACTAGATCAAAGTCCTAGGGGCTTCCTAGCTCACAAATTTTCTGCCAGTTCTTTGACATTTCATTAGTTATGATTCTTCTTTTGACCATAAATTACAATTTAAAGCACATAATTGGATTAGCCAGCTGAAAATTAAAGATAATCTAATCCTCCTACTTTCCTGTTGACATTGCACATTAAAGACATTAATTTATTTGACAAAGAAATGTACAAAAATATTTATTTAATTGAAATGACAAAGAAATCTACAGAATGATTTTGATTTAACCAGCATAGCCTGGCAGGAAAATAGTTTTTTATGGTTATAATTTTATTACACATTTGTTCCAATCATCACAATTAAATAATATGTCATTCTGGTCATTGCAACCCTGATATTCTTCCAATATACCATTTATAAATCTAAATAGTTTTGACTTTGGAAAAAGAAAAACATCTTGAGCTATAATTTTTTAAAAATAAAATAGTGTTGATAAGCAAGAAGGGGGCCCTTGATCCATATCAAATTAGTTTGTCAACAATAATAACTATGCCTCAATTTCAAGTTGGTTGTTCTATTTGTAGACCAAACGAATTTATTATGTGTGTTCGATATGAAGGAAAACATTTTTCAAAAAAATAGATCAACCAAACATGGGAAAACTGGAAAATATTTTTTGTACACGTGACATCCTTACTATAAAATTACTTAATGGTGTTCAATTTTTCGTGTAACTTGATTATTTCAACGAATAATCAAGTTATCTCATACTGATATAAATATCGAGTAACTTTAACAAGGTGAGAACAAAACACTTAACATTTTTTCTCTGCTGAAATTCTGGTCTCCAAGAATATTACATCCACTTCGTTGATCATTAAGTTGTTTGCACCAGCTCATCGATCATTAAGCTATTCTCTTGGATGATCTCAGGCTTAATATTATATAAATACTTTGGTCAAATTTAGACTCACACATAAAAAAAACACATATTAAACTGCCTGAAACATGATGTAGCTTCTTTATTAGCTGTAAGAAACTTTTGTTTGTGTTAAAAAATAATATCTTTTTGAATATTTGAATTTGACTATGATGCAAGACTGATGGAGAATTTTTTATTTTATTTGGAAAAAACACAATGTTTCTATTAATTTCTGGATTTCGTTTTGACAATGTGGCCCAATTCAAAATTCATGTTGGTTGAAGATAAATTTAAATGGGGAAATATGATCATTGATAATTCATATAATCAATCAGATTGAGTGTAATTAATGTTGTCTTTGTGAAAAATTTATCGTCGAATAAACAAATTTTGTAGTGGTTGATATTTTGAAGGTAACTAATCCAAGAAAAAATTTATACCTCAAAACTAGTGTGATATTATCTTATCTGGTAGGTTGGATAAATTAGACACAGAATTATAATTTTAGAATAGCTTTATCTGCGAACCAAATGTTTCCTAATATTAATAACAACTACCACAAAGGTGGTATCACAAAGCACCACTCAACATTAATGACAACAAGTCATATGATTATAAGTGATTTCATAGAATTGGTAGAATTTTTATTCAAGGATTCTTTAGATTGTATACTTCTAGGTGCTAATTTTGGAAGACTTTGTAGAGAAAGTTGTGTACTAAATTGTTGTACCCTATCAATTGTCACCCACATATTGATGGTTAGACTGAGATAGTTATTAATAATGCATGAAATACTAGAGGGGAGTGAATTGTTTTAATTTCATTACTAAAAAAGTAACAATTGACGACGAATAAATTTTATAACTAAACAATAAATTTTGTCACTAATCCTATTTAGCAATGAATTATTAATATGATATGATGCCTCGCCATAATATTTTCTTCTCTCTTCCCTCTTTTGAGTACATAATAAATCACTATAGTGAAAATACAATGTTTGTTTAAGAATAGAACAAATAGCTTGATTATGGATAGATTGTTTTATTATTCTTCCATTACCTTAAATATATAGCTTCTGAATTTGAACATTGGGGAGCCTCTTTCATAACTGAGTTGATTGGATAGAGATGGCAACCCAAGGGTGTTGATCCTAGAAAATAACTTGATTGAGATTCTTTTTAGCAATAAGGTTAGAGCTTTGATTCAAGGTGTGTTCTCTATGAAGGAAATTGTTTTTCATGAAAAATAAGTGATTTTCTTATTTATTTTCTAAAGTTCAGTTAGTAAGGAGAATATATTTTCCTAAGGGCATTTAGATTTAATATATGCAAGTATAAAGACCCAGAACCCAAACCTATGTCCTGACCCAACTCAGGTTCCGACCCCAATATCGACTCGTGATATGACCTTGACCTTGACCCTAACATTTTACCCAACCGCAATGCCGACTCGAGACCCGACACCTGAATCCAGATCGATCTTGAGACCTGAGATCCAATCATAACCCACGATCTTGTAACACCCCTCAAAAATCTTTGCTATGATTCAGACCCTTCTTGTATAAGGGTAGGGTCGAACTCGAGTATTGTGAGGAATACGCAAGAGTTAAGGTGAGTCCCTGAGAAATTAAGTTGTGTTAGAGGTGATGTGGGGTCATCAAGGGACCCCTAGGACCGAGCTAAGTCCAAAAGACCCGTCGTGGCTAAGTTTTAGAACGAGTTCGTATACGGGGTCGACTTCTAACAACCCTATCTTTTGAAAGACGATAATCCGGGTGGCCCATGACCTATTAAATTAAAGGTCATCGATCCCTCTTTCCAACGCCACCAAGAATGTAATTTTTGGAGTTCGGAGTCAAAAGATATGACGATCCTAAGATGAACTAGCACGGCAGGAATTTTAGGCCTGGGTTGCAACTGCTGGAAAATTAGGCTTGGCGCCACAGTGGTGCGACGCGCCACTATCACGCCAGGAACATGCCTAAATAGTTTGGTCCCTGGCGCGGTGCGCCACTACGAGATGTGCAGGTTTTTCAAGCCTAATTTCCAGAACCCAAACAAAATATGGCCTTGGCGCTGTAAGGGCGCGACGCGCCACTATCGCGTCAGGAACATGCCTCAGTAGTTTGGTTCCTGGCGCGGCGCGCCAATACGAGATGTGCAGGTTTTAGGCCTAATCGACATGGCGCTGCAATGGCACGACGCGCTAGTATCGCGCCAGAGCGTTTTAGCCTATTTTTCAGAATTTTTGAGAAGGGGCAATTTGGAAATTGTCCCAAATTATATATACACAGCCTTGGGACGTTTTTAGGATCATTTTTAGTCCCACACTCTCTCTCTAAAATCCCTAGAAAATCTCTCTTCTTCTTCTTCTTCATCATTTCCAACAAGGATTTATTCTAAGAGCTTCAAGATTCAAGCTTCCCAATTGAGGACCCAACAACAAGGTTTTCTTCAAGTCTTCACTAAGGTATGTAAGGCCATTCAAAACATGGGTTGAGTCCACCCATGTGCCCTATACCTTCTTTGAGGATAAATGTCCATAGGAATGGAGTTTCTTGCTAGGGTTGTGTTCAAATGAGTCTTGTCATCTATTAATTTGATTCTTGCATTGTTGATGAGGTTGAGTCAAAAAACTTCTAAAAAGAGCCTTTATGTGAGTATGAGTTGATGAAGATGATTTGTTAAATATGCTTCATTGATTTTCTTAACTATGTGGATTATGATAAGGGATGTTATTTTCTTAAAATGTTGTTTATCTTGAATTGTTAATTTAAAGCCTTGAAGTTGTGATGAGTCTCAAAAATTGAGTAAATGGATAGAGGAAATGATTGGTTATGTTTACATGTTGCTATAAGTGTGCATTTAAAATTTACTCTTGAAGGATATGATTGGGAGATGTTTGATTGTGATATAGTTGATGAGTTGACAAGGTTGAAATGAGACTTGTCGATATGATTTGATTGAGTTGATTGGATGGAGTTTTATGAGCATTGAGTTTTGGGAGGAGTATCGAGCACCGAATTGGGCAAGAGTACAGTCCATACTCAAACCCAATAACTACGTCGCCAAACGTAGGAGGGGATTGAACCATTAAAGTCGGATGCTTCCCCAAAATTATTGTCCTGACATTATAGAACTTGGTTGGATTGGATCCATGATTGGTTGATTCATTCATACCCTGGCAAAGTATGAACAAACGCGGCAACAACGTCGGTTTGTTGTACTGTCACTGGCTCATAAGTGATGGTTGTCGGATAAAAGAAACTCCCACATAAGTCTTGATAGTACTCTGAGTCGGATTAAGTTGAATGGTATGTGATTGGTCCTATCTAAACTGTATTCTTGTTTAGACTTAGGACACTTAATTGAGTTGTTATTTCTCTTGAGTTGAGTTTCCGAGTGGATTTGATGTTTCCTTGATGTTTGTTTCATTCGACCATTTTACATACTCGTACATTACATGTACTGACGCCATTTGGCCTGCATCATTTCATGATGCAGAAACAAGTACTAGAGATCATCAACCGGCGCACCTTTGAAGATCCACACACTCCCAGCTAGTTGGTGAGTCCTCTTAGTTTCCGGAGGATGTTGAGCTTTCCTGTATAGTTTTTGTGTTGTTTCCTTAATTTTGATTGTTGGTAGCCATGGGCTTGTCATTGGCACCTCCTAGACTGTAGATAAAGGCTTCATAGACCGGAGTGTGGAAATATTGGATTGTTCTTTCGAGTAATTCTTCTATAACTGTTGTTGATTTGAAAGTTGTTTGGCCTTTGGCCCTTAAATATGAATAGTATTTCATTAATTGAGTCATCCGCTGAGATAATGTAATTGAATAAATGTGTGACTGGACAAGGTGGTTTGCTTGGAGGCCAGAAATGGCTTTCGAGTGCCGGCCATGCCTAGGGTACCCTCCCGGGGCGTGACAGGTCTACCACATATTTATCGCATTTAGGGGCCACTCAAGGGGAATTAGGCGATTTTCTCATTTTTTTTCTTGTGTGTTAGCTCAATATTATATTAGTGATATGACTTTTGGTTAATTTTTCCAAAAACCTTTACGAAATCCTCCATAATAAATTAGGGAGCAATACGTGTAGCCTCTGACATGATCCACGGCATATTTATAGCACTTAGGGGACACTCAAGCAGAATTAGGTGATCTTCTCATTTTTTCCGTATGTGTTAGCTTATGAATATTTTGGTGATATGGATTTGGTCAATTATTTTCCAAAACCTTTACGGGACCAATCTGTAATGACTTAGTGGAGTAGTACATCTAGTCTCATCACTATCCATGTCATATTTATAGCATTAGGGGCTACTCAAGCGAAATTATGCGATTTTCTCATTTTTTCGTGTGTGTTAGCCCATAAATATTTTGGTGATATGACTTTTGGTCAAATATTTTCCAAAACCTTTTGGGGACCCACTGTAAAGACTTGGAGGAGCAGTACATATAGCCTCGTCACAATGCACGAAATATTTATAGCTTTTAAAGATGATTCAAGCGGAATTAGGTGATTTTCTCATTTTTGATGTGTATTAGCCAACGAATATTTAACACCCCAATTTTTTTTGGTGAAGACTCGAACCATTCTTCATATGCGTATAGAGTCAAAATGAATGACTTGTAATTGTATATATGAGTTAGGATCAATTGCTAATTATTTGAAGGGTATTAGATGTGGTTTAGGTTCATGAGGAATCTCTAACACCAAGCCAAGTCCAAAGAATTTCTATCGGCTAAGTTTTCGAATGAATCCATATAAGGGTCAACTTCAAATGACTATAAATTTTACAATATTAAGATTTAGATGACCCGTGACTTATCAAATTAAAGTTATTTTAGTCTTTTTTCCAACGCCACCAAGATTGCATTTTTTGGAGTTCGGAATCAAAAGTTATAACCATTTTACTATAGACTATCACTGTAACGATTTCAGGCCTGGCGCTGGAGTGGCGCCCAGCGCCACTATAGTGCCCGAAACTAGCTGAAGTAGTTTGGCATTTGGCGCGGCGCGCCACTATAGTGCCTATAGGGTTTGAACTCATTTTTCAGATTTTTCTTGAGAAAGGGCATTCTGGAATTTTCTCCACCTATCCCAAATATAACCCTAGCCATTTTGGGACTAAAAATCAGTTCTTCATAATACCCAAAGAGAGTTTTCTCCTCATCTTAGGCATAGAAGACTTGGAGAGAAGAAATTAGAGAGAAGAAGAGTTAGGTTTCAAGCCATTCCTTCAAGTCTTTATTTCTGGTGAGATGATCTTCATTCCAAGTATGTAAGGCTACTCACACACGTGCCTTACATCTCTATTGAATCAAGTTGAGTTGAGTTTTGAGGTTCTATGAGTTGAGTTCTTGAGTTATCTATAATTTCTATTGAGTTTTGTATATAAATTCATATGTTTTAATGATGTTCTTGTGTTGAGTTTTGTTGACAGTATGGATTCATGTATTCATTCACATGAACCCAAGATGAGATTTCATTTTTGTCATAATTTGTTTTGAGGTTGAGATTGATGGTTTTTCATGATAATTAAAATATTGCTTTCAAAGTGAGGTGATGCATATTTTAATGAGTTTGATGAAATTGAACATAGAGTTAAATAAGGATTTTGGAGCAAGATGTTTGATGATGATGTAAATTATGTTCATCTTTAAAAAGTAAAATGGTTGATGAAGATGTAATGTTGATGATGATGTTTTGAGATGTAATGAATTGGAGTCTAATGTGACTACATGATATGATTTGCATAATTCGATTTGATTGGAGTCTTGTGAGTACTTTGAGTATAAATGATTGTTTGAGAAGGAGTTTTAGTAATGATTTGTGAATGTTTTTGCATAAATTATTTATGCACTATTTTGAGTTTAAAGAGTGGTCATTTTCATCTTTGATTTAGAAAGAGTTTGAGCATGAGTATTTTGAATATAAACGAGTTGAGCATTTTTACATTAAAATGTCTATTTTGAGTTTGACTTGAGGAGTGAAAATTATGTTTTAAATGCATTTAATATTTATTGCATGATTGAGTTGAAAGCATGTCTTAGACGAAAATATTAACGATTATTGATTTGGAGTCCCGATGAGTCATGAATAAATCGTGAAAGGATTGCCTAATTGAATGAAGTGATGATTGAAATTGATTGAGTTTTAAAAAAAGGTCCAATGAGACCAAATTGATTGAGTTTTGAAAAGAGTCCAATGAGACTAAATGAGTTGATTTGAACTAAGTCCAAAAGAGACTAAATGAGTATTTTGAGTATTTTACTCACCTGATAGATATGAGAATATTGAGTCTTGGGAGAAGTATCGAGCACTGAATTGGGTAAGAGTATAGTCCCTACTCAAATTCCATGAACTGCGTAGCCAATTTAGGAGAGGATTGGACCGTTAAAGTCGTATGTTTCCCTATTTCATTGTCCTGCATGATAGGACTTGATTGATTATTGGATCCATGATTGGTTGATTCGTTCATACCCTGGCAAAGTATGGATGGGCGTGGCAACAATGTCGTATTGTTGTACATCACTGGCTCATAGGTGATGATTGTCAGTTAGAGAAACTCCCAGATTGAGTGGATTGTGCATGATATGATTGGCTTGATTGAGATTGTAGATGATTGAGTCAAATTGTAAAACATTGCTAAATTCTAATTTGCATATCTATTGAGTTAAGTTCTTTGACTTTATTGTTGAGTTGATTGTATACGATTAGATTGGATTGGATGGTATGTGATTGGATTGTATACAATTAGATTGGATTGGATCGTATTGTATATGATTGGATTGGATGGAATTGCAAATACTTGGATTGGAATGAATTGATTGTACATGATTGGATTGGATTGGATTGTATACGATTGGATTGGATTGTATATGATAAGATTGGATTGAATTGTAAATGATTGGATTAAATTGGATTGTATATGATTGGATTGGATTGTATATGATTGGTCTCTGTCTAAACTGTATTCTTACTTTAGACTTATGATACCTTGATTGAGTCTCTCTTATCTTTTTGATTTGAGATATTTGGACTTATATTATTCTACCTTGATGTATGTTTCATTCTTCCATATTACGTACTCGTACATTCCACGTATTATCGTCCATTTGGACCTGCATCATTTCATGATGCAGAGACAAATTTAAGAAATCATCAATAGGCGCACCATTGATGATTTGTTCACACTCAGCTTATTGATGAGTCCTCCCCTACATTCGGAGGATACCACTTATGTTATTCTTGCGTTGAGTTTAGTCTTTTCATTCTGATTTGAGGTAGCAATGAACCTGTCATTGGCACCAATTAGATAGTAATGATAGAGGCTTCATAGACTAGATAGTGATGGGTCGATTGAGTATTTTATTTTTTTGAATTGTTCTTGTCAGACTATTTAATGATATAGATTAAAGCTTGATTTGTTGGCCTATGGCCTTTCTTCCTTGAGCTAGATTGTTGATTGGAATTACCCACCTAATTATCTCTTTATTTTAAGTCTTCCGCTTATTGAATGAATGAACGGATGTGTGATCAGGCCAAGTGGTTCTCTTAGGAGCCAGTAATAGTTTCTGAGTGTCGGCCACGTCTAGGGTACCCTCCTAGGGCATGACAGAATATTATGGTGATATGACTTTCGATCAAATTTTTTTCAAACTTTTTACGGGACCATCCGTAATGACCCAATGTTATAGTATGTGTAGTTTTGGCATAACCCGCAACATAATTATAACATTTAGGGGCCATTTAAGAGGAATTATGCATTTTTTCATTTTTTCATGTGCGTTAGCCCATTTATATTTTGTTAATGTGGATTTCGGTTAAAAAAAATTCAAAACCTTTATGGGACCCTTCATAATGTAACGGGGGAGAAGTATGTCTAGCCTCACACAATCCACGACATATTTATATCATTTAGGCTCCACTCAAGCGAAATTAGTTAGCCCATGAAAATTTTGGTGATATGATTGTCAATCAATTTTTTTCCAATACCTTTAAAGGTTCATTCATAATGATCTGGGATCAGTAGTGTAGGCTCTGCATGATCCACAACATATTTATAGTATTTAGGGGCCATTAAAGCGGAATTAGGCGACTTTCTCTTTTTTTTTTCTTATGTGTATCCCATGAATGTTTTGGTAATATGACTTTTGGTCAAAAAATTTAAAACCTTTACAGGACACTCTGTTATGAGTCAGGGAGCAATACGTATAGCCTTGTCATGATCCATGCCATATTTATAGCATTTTGGGGCCACTCAAGCATAATTAGGGGATTTTCTCATTTCTTTCGTGTGTTAGCATGTGAATATTTTAGTGATATGACTTTCGATCAAAAAAATTTCAAAACCTTTTTAGGACTTTTCATAATGAACCGGGGGAGAAATACGTCTAGACTCAACACATCCAGGTCATATTTGTAGCATTTAACGGTCTTTCAAGAGGAATTATACAATTTTATCATTTTTCGTGTGTTAGCCCATGAATATTTTGGTGATATGATTTTTGGTCTATTTATTTTTTAAAGTCTTCACAAGACCCTCCTTAATGACTCGGGGGATCAGTACATGTTGCCTCGACACAATCTACATCATATTTATAGCATTTAGAGGCTTCTAAAGCGGAATTAGGCGATTTTCTCATTTTTTTTCATGTGTTAGCCCATGAATAATTTGGTGATATGACTTTCGGTCAGTTTTTATCCAAACCTTTTACCATACCCTACATAATGACCCAGGGGATTAGTACGTGAAGCCTCGACATGATCCATTACATATTTATAGCATGTAAGGGGCCCTCAAGCAAAAATAAGGAAATTTTCTTATTTTTTTCATGTGTGTTAGCCCATTAATATTTTGGTGGTTTGGATTTTGGTCAATTTTTTTCTAAAACCTTTACTGGACAATTTGTAATAAATCGGGGGAGACTACGTGTAGCCTTAACATTATTCACAGCATATTTATAACATTTAGGGGTTACTCAAGAGGAATTAGACGATTTTGTAATTTTTTATGTGTGTTTGGCCATTTATATTTGGTGATATGGCTTTGTGTCAAACCTTTTCCAAAACCTTTTAAATGACTCTCCGTAATGATACAAGGGAGAAGTATGTGCAACCTCGACACAATTTATGATATATTTATAGCATTTAGGGATTACTCAAGCAGAATTATGTAATTTTCTCATTTTTTTGTATGTGCTAGCTCATAAATATTTTATTTATATGGCTTTTGGTCAATTTGTTTCCAAAACCTTTACGAGACCCTCTGTAGTGACCCGGGGGAGCAATATGTTAGCATCGGCATGTCACGACCAGAAAATTAGGTGTGATGGCACTTGCCTAACCCACCAAAGGCAATTCAGCCTAAGAGTCTAAGTAAGTCATTAACCAAAGTAAAAGCAAAAGAATAAAGTCTAATAAGATATATACAAGCCACTATCTTATTAGACTTTATTCTTTTACATACGAATAAGCGAAAGATAAGTCGACACTACCCAAGACTTGGTGTCACATGTACAAGCCACTATCTCAACAGAAATGAAAAAAGATACAAGTATATATGTCTCAGTCCTCCACTAGAACAAAGCATAAAGTAAATGGACAGCGAAAGTCTACCGAAGAAGACAAGTTGTTACCTCTCCCGCGTCTAGAAGATTGGTCCGATCAACAGAATGCTAAGAGCAAGAGGCCCCGGTCTCAAATCCTACACAAGTGTAGAAGCAAGGAGTGAGCAACAACAACAGGTACTCAGCGAATGGGAACTAAACCCTAAGTAAAGCAATGCGGAATACAGGTACTCCTGACATCCCAACCACATACCTCCATAACTACACACCTGTACTCAAGCAACCTAGTCTATACAGTTTATACAGCAGATATAGTAGAAATACCAAATAGTCCACAAATATAAAGTACATATATATTCTCATCACCACACTGAGGTATACACAGGAAATCTCAATCATATATAACCACAGGATGAAATAGATGCAAATGCAATTTCAAATTATCATGATGCATTTCTGTCCTACGATACACATTCGTTGATCACCTCAGATCGGAACCCATAAGACCATATATCTATCATCATTTCCAGAAGAGACCTCGGGCATAATATCCATCAAAAAAGACCTCGGCCGCCGACAAAGACCCCAGCAAATCATCTTAACCGGTAGAAATTTCGATCTCAATATCTAGTATCTCACTTATATAACTTTCTCAGCCATCACAAATAGATATATATAATAAATAATCATAATATAGCACCGTATAGTACACAATCACACAACAGTCAATAACTCAAGATTTTACAACACTTACACCATTGTCTACACCCAAATTCCACAATCAAAGCCTCATAATAAATGAATCACAATCAACCGACTATCACAATTACACCCTAACTCCCATCCATAGAAAAGTACAAGGTTCAACATACTTAACAAAATGTTAGAATTCCATTTGCCTTAGCTAAAGTCATGATTAACCCAAAGTCATAGCTTTTACTCTACGATGATACTACAAATCACCATAATCTAATCAAATATAGACTCACAATCACATTTCAAAGCCAATGACACTAAAATCAATTAATTTGGGTGAAAGGGGTAAATTAGTCCAAAATCTCAGGTCGGAAAACGAATTCAAAATCTTAATATTTTTAGATGAAAATATTCTTCAAGTAATCATGAATCTAATGGTAAAAATCATTTAAAAAACAAGGTGAAAATGAGTTCAAAATCCCCGCTTTTCTTTCAAAAGTTCATGTTCAAGAAAACCTCAAAATCTCCAATTTAAAATCTAAATTTTTGAAGTTATAATCCATAATTAATCAATGGGAATTTAAGTATATAGTTAGAAATACGTTACCCAAGAGTTTTATCATGAAACATTTCAAAGAAATTGCCGAACCGAGCTTGGAAAGTTCAAAAATGGTGAAAACACCTGAAACCTCGTTTAAAACCCCGGATCTAGTTTATAGACATCGATTACTCATCACGGGGAAATCAGATTCATATAACCCAAGGAATGAAATGGTCAAGCACCCATCTAGCAAGAAGTACCTCCAAGCATACAAAACCTCCAACAATAATATCAAACCTGCCAAACATCTTACCCTACCAAGAGGGCATGGATCGGCACATCCAATTCACCACTAGGAATCCATCCGCGGGAGTGTAAACATATATGGGCATAGACATGGAGTCATACTCCAAATCATGTTTGAAACAAAGTAGGTGTTCACATAAGAGTGTACATGACCAAAGTTGAACAACACAAGATGATCCTTCCATAGTGGCTATAGGACACATTCCCATTCATCTGACTTTGAAATCAACCAGCCCGGTCTCATAACAATCATAAACATACTCGATATATTAACTTCCACACACTTCATACAGTACTCCACTGAAGCCAACACTCTTAATACTATCATAACGTCATGATCACACCGGCCAATTACGTTATTCTCAGACCGTCGCTAGTATCCAGGTCCTCTTAGCAATACATTATTGTCTTGAAATTCCAAACTATAGACCTCTCTCTTCCCATTTAAGCATTCCATGACAGGTATTAACGAATTGTTAAAACTCCAAATTTTGAATCTCACAATACTTTTCTATTAAGATAAAATGACTAAATCACGACCAATATCAATTCCACGTAATCTGTCACTTACCCAATTTCAACTACAATTCAATCATTATGTACATCATTCCAAACTTGGAGGAACCCTTCATAAACCCGATAATTCTATATACTACGAACATGTCACCCATGGAACGCACCACAATAGCCTATGTAGTCCCACCCATAGAGTGGTATTAATCCTACTTGAAATTCGTAATAACCATGTAGAACTATATATCATCCTAAAATGTATTCATAAGTCGCATACCATCATGTGAGCAATCCAACCCCACCTAAAACACAAAATCTTGGATACCTTACTATATGTCACCTAAACTAAAACCAAACCAAACCTTCAGAAAGTCGTTAATGACCCATAGTACATCCGTGTTGAATCAGCCCACCTTGCATTATCATGTTTGAACTCAAAGTCAAAAATACATACAACCTTTAACTTTGAACTAAGGGATCTACACCTGAGGTCTTATTCCTTCACAATTCTTAGCTTGTATCTACCACGTAATATTGCCAGGACCTTCAAACTCTTAACTCATACTCATGACCCAATATCAAATGCTTGAACTCTTTGACACACCAGACTCGTATTCCTTTCATTAACTCATTTATCATCGTTATTTCTTGGCAAAACATCCACATCATGTTACCTTTTACCTTAAATCAAACTTCTTAAATGAAGGATTCATCCAGCTCTTTTACAGCCGAAAGTAATAAAATCCACAACTCTAACTATGCACAAGTTCTTCCAAATGCTCAACAATTAACACAAGCAATCCTTCCTTACCTTGACAAACACCAACCACCACGAATATAGACTTATGATGCAAAACTTGAACTTTTCCATTCAAGTCATGTAATCGAATTCCTTTATTAAACAACATTAGCCCATACATTGAAGATTTTGGACAATCACATATATTAGCTTATCATCAAATGCTTTACATCAATCTTACCATGTCCCTCATTAGGAACCCAAATCGTGCAAGTCGTCAAACTCGCGACCACTATAGAACTTAGCACAATACTAGAGCTGAACGTCTGTAGACTCCAATATCGAAGCATGTACAACCCAGCTGATAAACACTGGATACTATTCCCATAGCCAGAAAAAAATGGATGGAGCCACATTTTCCTGAACTTAACTTTTCTAACATCCCTGAAGTTAAATCCTTGAACTCTACAATCAAAGTAAGTATTCTTGCCCTTGCCTTATTCTGAAGGTCAAACTGCATTCCACTAATTCTCCCATCATAAGTTGAAACTCTTTTCAATTCTACTCGAGTGGTTCCCAACACATCATATATTTTCCATATAACTACGCTACTCTTCAGGTGGTAGCAACAGCAACCTTACATACTCACAAGTCATCATCATCATACTGGATCCTCTTAATCGAAAGCCATCACCACATAGTTGCATCCTAATTAAAGTACATCCTGAACTACTATTACCATGCTCAGCCACCCTTATCATTATCATAGAGTTAACCTTATCATCCACGTGATACCTTAAACTTGTTACACTATCTAATCCCGTGAATTAACCAATTCCCATATTTATTCTCTTACTAGTATACTTACTGGCCTTCACGCAAGTATACTTGAGAAAACTTTCTCCACCCATAAGAAATGTCAATTCACTCCTTTTGGCTCATAAAGAACACACCAATACCCAATTAGATCCTCAAAATACATGTCATCATTCAAACACATTAATTCCCTAATAAAGATCCACCATTATAATTTTTCTTATAAACCATGCCTAACTCCAACATCCATAGTAATAACCAGTTGGTTTCTCAAATGCGAAAGGAACATCGAACTTCAGTACCTGAGTAGGTAAAACAACTGATAATTCCTCAGTAGCTAGCATTCGTGCTTGCCAACCGATGTCTTCATTCCCATATATCACTAGTACCATACCATAAGAGCCCGACAGATCCACCATTAGAATACATCATACCCACTGGAGAGATTATTCCCCAATGGTCCATATCTTTCTACCCATTACGTAACCACCCTACATTACCAAAATATTCCAAACTCCAATCGAAAATGATATGCACCTTTTATAGGTCAGGTTGATAGCAGAAGAAACACAACCTATAATCTCACTTAAGTAAACACAGGTATCACAACAATGGACGTATCATAAGCCTTCCTGATATACACTCAATCTACAAAACCGTCGTAGAAATTCTTGTGTCAATTATAGTAGCTTCATCATTATCATACATTATATAACCCATTATCTTATGATGAATTTCATAGACCGCAGTCCCCAAAGTCACAATTCTCACAACGTAGTCATTCCCCCAATTATACCATTTTTCGTTGTCAAACCACTTTAGATATTGAATAAGTCTCACAAGTGTTATTTCCATTGCTGAATAACTAACCCAACTGAAAGGGAAAGACGTTCATGGAGTCTCCTGATCAGTGTTCATCCTTTTAAACCATAGCCTCAAAACATATCACTAGACCACAACCTTACTCACTTATTTCGAACAATGGAGCATTTCAAGTCTGACCACACATTTCTTCCATAATCTATCAGTTCCGCCTCAAAACCATATCTACCACCAAAGCAATGTGATGACATATCAACTGCACACACGCATGACCAAGCATGAGTCATCACTATAGGAGAGAGGATAGAGTAAAGATCTTTCCTAACAGTCTTCATAGCCTCTCGAAGATAAGTATAGACATCTCTTTGGCAATCCTCAAAATCTACTTAGACTTGACTTGTGCACGTGAGACTTATGAACCTGACTCTAATACCAATTTTTCACGACCCTAAATTAGGTGTGATGGCACTTGCCTAACCCACCAAATCCAATTCAGCCTAAGAGTCTAAGTAAGTCATTAACCAAAGTAAAAGAAGAAGAGTAAAGTCTAATAAGACATATATACATATAGAATAAGCGAAAGATAAGTTCACACTACCCAAGACTCAGTTTCACATGTAGAAGCCACTATCTCAACAGAAATAAAAAGGTACAAGTATATATGTCTCAGTCCTTAAGTAGAACAAAACATAAAGTAAATGAGCGGCGAGAGTCTGTCGGAGAAGACAAGATGCTACCTTTCCCACATCCAGAAGCTCAGTCCGATCAACTGAATGCTAAAAGCAAAAGGCACCGGGCTCAGATCCGACACAAGTGTAGAAAAAAGGGTTGAGCACCAACAACACGTTACTAAGCAAGTGGAAACTAAACTCTGAGTAAAGCAATGCGGAATACAAGTACTCCTGACATCCCAACCATATACCTCCAAAACTACACACTTATAGTCAAGCAACCCAGTTTATATATTTTATACAACAAATATCTCAGAAATACTAGATAGTCCACAAATAAAAATTACATATATATTCTCATCACAACACTCAGGTAGACATAGGAAATCTGAATCATATACAACCATATGATGAAATAGATGCAAATACAATGTCAAATAAACATGATGCATGTCTGTCATACGATACATATCCGATGATCACCTCAGACCGAAACCCATGGGACCGTCACATAGACCATGTATCTATCATCATTACTAGAAGAGACCTCGGCCATAATATCCGCTGAAAAAGACCTCGGCAAATCACTACGATCGGTAGAAACCTCGATCCCAATATCTAGTATCTCATTCATATCTCTTTCTCATACATCATAAATAGATATATACAAAAGTAATGTGTGAATATAGAATAAATAGTCATGATATAACACTGTATAGTCCACAATCACATAACAGTCAATTACCCAATATTTTACAACACTTACACCATTATCTACACCTGAATCATAATCAACCTACTATCACAATTACACCCTATCTCCCATATGTAGGAAAGTACAAGGTTCAACACACTTAACAAAAGGTTAGAATTCCACTTTCCTTAACCAAACTCACGATCAACCTAAAGTCACAGCTTTTCCTTTTCGACGATACTCTAAATCATCACAATCTAATTAAATATAGACTCATAATCACATTTCAAAGTCAATGACACTAAAATCAATCAATTTTGGTGAAAAGGGTAAAATGGTCAAAAATTTCATGTTAGAAAAAATGAACTCGAAATTTGAATAGTCTTAGATGAAAATATTCTTCAAGTAATCAGGAATCTAATGATAAAAACCATTTCAAAAATAAGGTTAAAATGAGTTCAAAATCCCCATTTTTGTTTCAAAAGTTCATGTTCAAGAAAACCTCAATCCCCAATTTGAAATCCAAATTTTGAAGTTATAATCCATAATTAATCAGTGGGAATTGAAGTACATAGTTAGAAATACGTTACCCAAGAGTTTTGTTTTGAAAGATCTCGAAGAAATCGCCTAAATCGAGCTTGAAAAGTTCAAAAATAGTAAAAACACCGTAAACCTCATCTAAAACCCCTCTCAAATGTCGCTAAAGCGACATGGGGTCACTAAATCGGACCATCGCTTTGGCGATCCGGGATTCGCTTGAGCAAACCCCGCTTAAGTGGTCTCCCTCGCTAAAGCAATCAGTGCATCGCTTAAGTGGAAGTTGATAAAGTGATAGGATCTCGCTTAAGCAATCATTGCTATAGCGACACTCCCTTGCTAAATCAAGGACACCAGAGATCAGCAACTTCAAACTTTACTAAGTCTCTAAAACTTCTGAAATGACCCTCGGAATTAATTTGAAATCCCGTATACACAACCCATATATGCAACCCTACTAAATTCCATGTTCCAAACTCAATGGAATCATCAGAATTTGAGTTCAAAACCTCCTTGACCCGGAATTTGATAAGTCACAATTAAACTAGTTTCGGTACTTGCAATACCCAAACTACCTTCGGGACCTCTAAAAATTATAACGAATCCATTTCTAGCATTAGAATCATCTCTCGAAACCATTGGAAGGATTAGAAATCCAATCTGAGCACCCGAACCCCAAATATTGACCAAAGTCAAAATTAGATCAAACTTTAACTCAATTTCCAATAACCCTAAAATCCACGTTTCAACTCCAAATCTGGTTCTGACAACTTTCCTATAAAAATTTCCACATTTCGGGACGGATGGAATCGACAAAATTCAGTTCTAAGACTCGAAACTCCAAATGACTCCAAAACTTGAAATTTGACAACTTAAGCCTTTAAAACCCATTTTTCTAGCAAAACCCCAACTTTTCACAAGATTTCCAAAAACCAACTTTCAGAACCAACCAAAAGTGACTCGGGGCAACTGATGGGAAGGGTGAAATAGTAATTTTATTGAAAATATCAAAAATGACCTTCAGGATCATTACACTGCACAATCCACAACATATTTATAATATTTAGGGGTCACTCAAGTGGAATTAGGTGATTTCCTCTTTTTTGTGTGTGTTAGCTTATGAATATTTTGTTAATATGGCTTTCGATCAATTATTTTCCAAAACCTTTAACGGACCATCCGTGATGACCCAAGGGAGAAGTATATGTAGCCTTGAAATGATCCATGACATAATTATAGCATTTAGGGGGCACTCAAATGGATTAAGTCAATTTTATTATTTTTTTGTGTGTTAACCAATGAATATTTTGATGATATGACTTTCGATCAATTTTTTTCAAAAAAGTTTATGAGACCATCTATAATGACCCGATGGAGCAGCATGTGTGGCCTCGACATGATCCACAACATATTATAGTATTAGGAGTCACTCAAGCGGAATTAGATGATTTTCTCATTTTTATCGTGTGTGAACCCATGAATATTTTGGTGATATGAATTTCGATAAAAACAATTTCAAAACCTTTCCAGGACCCTCCGTAATGACCTGGGAGAGCAGTACATGTAGTTTCGACACTACTCATGGCATATTTGTAACATTTAGGGGCCAATCAAGGGAAATTAAGCGATTTTCTCATTTTTTTCGTGTGTGTTAGTGCATGAATATTTTGGTGATATGAATTCTAGTCTTTTTTTTAAAACCTTTACGGGACCTTCCATAATGACTCAGGGTAGAAGTATGTGTATCATCAACACGATCCACAATATAAATAGCATTTAGGGGCACTCAAGCAGATTTAGGTGATTTTTTATTTTTTTTGTGTATGTTAGCCCATGAATATTTTGGTGATATAAATTTTGATTAATTTTTTTGTAAAATCTTATTCGGGACATTTTATCTAAATGGCTTGTTGATGTGAAAAATTTGTCTACATATTATAATCTAGGAGATATGATGACTAAGACAGCCCTGACCAATAAGTTTAGGCATTGCCTAGACTTGATTGATCTGCCTTATACTCAGTACGCCTTTTGGAGGGCTCAGGGCAAGGAAGAGAGACAATATTCTTATTGATGAAAGGAATTCAATCCATGGAATAGATTTGTTAATTATGTCTTAAATGTTTCCCTTATATATTTTGGGAAACTCATAATCTCTATTGGTTTAGAAGACCCCTTGGCCTAATAGATTTGAGAAATGAAAAATTGTCCTTCTAGGATTGGAAGAACCTTTTCTCTATACGTTTGCGGCTACTTGAAATCTATATATAGGGAAAATTGTTAGGGATTCTACAAGATTGAAAAGGATCCACTATTTAGTCCTATAGACTTGAAATGATTTGTACACTACTTCTTTCGTTTTTTTAATAGTGGAAAATTCCCTCTGCTTTTGCTTGAAGGATTAGGCCTAGCCGAACCTCATTAAATCCTTGTGTTATTTTTGTTCTCTATTTTCTTTGTTTATGATTGAGTGCAACTTAATAAATGATATTTCCTCAACATATAGGCTTCAGTAGTACTTTCACTGCTACACCCCGAGGTGACAACAAAATGTTCCTCTACAATAACAATCAAAGGTTCCCAAAATACATCAACAACATGTTAAAGTTGTACAACATCAGTCTTGTTTTTTACTTTGACCAATTCTGCACAATAGCTAATTTTTAACTTTAAGTTGTTAGTTTGATGTTTCTTTTAGTACGTGATTGTTTTTTAGTTTGTAGAAGTGCAGATAGTTTTTCCTATAGTTTAGGAGTGTTTTGGTTAGTGGAATATGTTAGTGGTTTAATGGGATTATGAGTCTAACAAATTTGTAACTCTATATAAGGCCACTAACTGATTGAATAAAAGTGCAGTCCATTTTTTTCTCTGAATACTACATCTTTCTCTTCTGCTACAATTCTTTTGTATAGAACTTATTACTCTCTTAAGTTCTTTATTTGGTATCAGAGCAAGGTTGTTATGCTGAAAATCATTTACTGTAGTTGTTCCTTTCTTTTGGATTTCAATTGTCGATGCAATGATGGACCTATAAGTTGTTGGTGGAATGAAAAAGCTCAACAACAACAACTACAGTACATGGTCAACTTGTATAATGTCTTATATGCAAGGGAAAGATCTGTGGGAGGTTGTCAATGGAAGCGAGGTGACACAACCAGAAGCAGAAGTTGCAACCAGCATGTTGCGGAAGTGGAAGATAAAAGCAGAAAAGGCCATGCTCACCTTGAAGACAATGGATGAAGAGGATGTGCTAGAGGACATATGAGATGCCACCACCCCAAAGCAGGCTTGGGATACATTCGTCAAGCTATTTTCAAAGAATAATGATACGAGGCTCCACCTATTAGAGAGTGAATTGCTCTTGATAGAACAATGCAACATGACAATTGCACAATACTTTCATAAGGTAAAGATGTAATGTCGAGAGATTTCTGAATTAGATCCCCAAGCTCCAATTAGAGAGATGAGGATGAAGCAGATCATCATCCATGGTCTGGAGCCTGAATATAGAGGCTTCACTACTTCTATACAAGCATCGCAAAATCAGCCATCAATTGTAGAATTTGAGAATTTGCTAGGAGGTTAGGAAGATTTGTCCAAGAAAATGGGAGGAACTTCACTGAAGGGTCAATAGGAAGCACTCTATGTCAATAAAGAAAGTTAGAATTCCAAGCAGTATGGTACCAGTGGATCTAAGAAGAATGAAGACGAAGTGGAAGGTCATCAAGGCAAATGGAGCACTCATGGAGGAGGTGGTTGGAAGAATGAAGGTCGTGGCAAAAGGTTTGAAGGGAAGTGCTACAATTATGAGAAGAAGGGACATATGGCCAAAGATTGAAGGTCAAAGAAAAAGATTGTGGAAAGTAATGCTGCCACTTTCAAGGTTGAAGATGAGTGGGATACTGAAGCATTCTTTGCTGTAGAACAAGAGGAACCTCTAAACAAATTGACTATGACTGGATTTTTGACTCGGGATCTATGCTCAAACCATATGACTGGTGACAAAGAGAAGTTGCAAAATTTGTCCGAGTACAAGGGAAGTCGTGAGGCAGTGACAACCGACAACACAAAATTACCGATGTAATATATAATGATATGGAGATTAAAGAAGAGACAGTAATAAAAGGACAAAGATTGAATTTCTTCTATGTAATATCGGTAGAAACCGCATATATATGTCACACCTCAAGAGAGTACCCTAGGCGTGGCCGGCGAACATTGCTGGTCTCCAAGAGAACCACTTGGTCCGATCACATATTCAATCACTCAGCGGAAGACTCAACATGAATTTAAAAGACATTCAAGTGGGCTAATCAACTCAACATTTCGAGAAGAATAATGTGTTTTAAAAAATCTCAAATTAACTCCATATCATAAGGAATGATAGATTTGAAGACCAAAATATCTACTCGACACTATCATCTATCTGTCTATGAAGCCTCTATCACTATCAAAGAGGATTTAATGACAAATTCATGGCTACCCTAAAGAAAATACTCAAAATAAAAGATAATAACTCAAGAGTGCCTCCGGATGCAAGGAGGACTCACCAAAAGCTGAGAGTAGAAATGATCTTCAACGATGCACCTATTGAGAATCTCTAATACCCGTATTTGCATCATGAAATAATTTGCGTCAGTACACGGAATGTACGAGTATGTAATATAGATAAAAGGAAACTTACTCAAAGATATTCAACTCAACTCAAGGGACTCAACTCTGAAAATAACTCAACTCAATAAAGATTCAAGTTCAAAAATATGCAATGTCTTTCAATCGACTCAATCATAGTTTTTCAAATCGACTCAACTGTATGCAATCTCAATTAAATCAAATTATTCATTTTGTATTATTATTAGGGAGTTTCTCTAATCAACATCCACCACCATATGAGCGAGTGATGTATAACGAAGCGGTGTTGTTGCTACACCCCTACAATACTTTGCCAAGGTATGGGACAAATTACTATCATTAGATCCATAATCAATCAAAGTCCATCATTTTAGGATTTAAGTGGTTTAACCCTCCATCCTACACTGCCTACGTAGTTCATGGGATTTGAGTTATAACTATACTCTTACTCAAATCGGTTCTCAATACTACTCTCAAAATATATGATGCTCATATCTATCAAGTAAAATATTCAAATCATCTCATCTGGTCTCATTGGACCCTTTTCAAAACTTAGTCTCATATCAAATTGTCATGCTTTTTCATTTTAAAAAAACATGCTATCAAGTTCAATCTAATCTCCTCAAAACTCTATCTTAAACAATCATTTATACTTGAAATACTCATGTTCAAAATAATAAAAGTTTAAGAACCTTTCAAACTCAACTCATGTTTATTTAATACTTTCACAAATCATGCTTTAAGACTCAATAAATTCATGAATGACTCAAGAACTCAATTCATATTAAAACTCAGCCTCATTTGAAATCAATGCTCATGCTAAAATAATCAAGTTCTTTTAGTAAAATATGCTTTCAAAATCATTCACATCCCATCAAAACTCTTTCTCGATTTCAATCAATCATGTTCGAGCTTCATACTCATTTAGACACTATAATATATATATATTTATATATATATATATATATATATATATATGTATAATAGTTCAAATCACTCTCTTCATCAATGCATAAAATCCATCATCTTTACTCAAAAATATGTATGTAAAAGTCATAATTATCAAATCAATTAGGATTCACGGGAAAGTAGCCATAAACAACAATTCCAATCAATTGAGAGGTAGAAAACAACAATGATCTCAATACATAATTATACAGAACTCAATAGAAGAGGAATTAACTCAATAGGAATTCAAGAGACTAGGGTAGACTCAACTCATTCTCAATAATCGATAGAATTAGATATAGGGCACGTGGATGAACTCAATCCACATTATGAGTAGTCTTACATACCTAGAAGATTGATATTACAATCAAAACTCGAAAAAAAATAGCTTTCTTGGAGGAAACCCTTGATCTTGGAACCTCGATACTTGACCTCGAGAAAAGAAACTCTTCTATGAAGTTCTTAGAGTGGAAGAACTTGGGAAAACTTTGTATGAAAAGTTTCTATTTGTATCTTGAAATTTTTAACTTGAAATCCTTAGGGTTCTTGATAAAGAAGATGAACCCTAGGTTAGTTTTGAGAGAGTTTCTTCAGACTAGATGATTTAGATTAATGATTATTAGAGGAAAACTAGTTAGTTGGATGATATACTCAGTAAAACCACTGAAAATCGACTTAGAATAGGGATAAAAAGCTTGGGAAAAGACCAAAATAGCTCTGGAGGACGTGCAGGACTCTGCTGAGGATTTGACTCCTACGACTCGTAGAAAACTCTACGGGTCGTAGAGTTGAGTTGTAACTCTTTTGGGCTCTGGTAGCCTCTAGTAAAACAGTCATAACTTTTTACTCCGAACTCGAAATGAGGCAACTTGGTGGCGTTGGAAAGAGGACTCAAAGACCTTTAATTTGATAGGTTATGGGCCACCAAATTCTTTATATTCTAGGAGATATGATCATTTGAAATTGACCCAAGTAAAATCTTTTACCGAAACTCAATCGGTAAGAAAGCTTTCAACTAGACTTTGTGCTAGAGGATCCTTATGACCTTAATTCATCTCCAAATCTATTCTCACACAAAAGAATTAACCTCTACACCTACACACAATTATGAATCATTATACAACCCCATATACATATGAAGGATGGCTCGGTCTTAGCTAAAAAAAATAATCGGGGTGTTACAATATAGACAAGACAAGGAAGAATGAAACCGCAGACTTATGGCATATGCAGTTGGGTCACGCCAGCTACTCTAAGCTTAGTGTCATGATGGAAAATTCAATGTTGAAGGGTCTTCCTAAACTTAGGGTAAGGACAAATATAATATGTACAGGCTGCGGGTATGGTAAAGCGCATCAGCTACCTTATGAGGAGTTAAAATATAATGCCAAGGAACCATTATGTGTGGATTTATTTTTTAAAGGAAAATTCTGGCACAGTTTCAAAATTTGAAGAATTCAAAAGGTTGCTGAAGCAAAAGTTGGAAAATTCTTTCCCTGCGAACTGATAATGGTGGGGAATATACCTCATATGAATTTTCTGAATTCCTTCGACAGTGTCAAATACATCATCAGTTCACATGTCCAAATACACCACAACAGAATGGTGTAGCAGAAATGAAGAACAAACACCTAGCAGAAATTTGTCGTAGCATGCTTCACGCGAAAAATATTCCGGGACAATTTTGGGCGGAAGCTATGAAGACTGCAGCTTTTGTGATCAATAGACTTCCTCGACAAAGGTTAAGTTTTCTTTCACCTTTTGAGAAGTTGTGGAGCATAAAACCTTTAGTAAGCTATTTTCGTGTTTTCGAATGTGTATGCTATGTATTTGTACCTAATCATTTACTTAGCAAGATAGACAAGATGGTTGTTAGGTGTATCTTTGTAGGGTATGACAGTCAACGAAGAGGGTGGCGATGCTGTGATCCAACAATGGGGAACTGTTACACTTCTCGGAATGTAATATTTGATGAAGTTTCTTCATGGTGGTCTTCAAATAAGGAACTTCTACCTGATTCAGATGATCTCAAAGATGTATTGGACTCTTCTCATATCCAGTTGAGTCTAGACAAAGATGAAGATGAAGCTAATGAAGATAATGTTGAAGAAGACATGACTCAAAATCCCTGGAAAACTGGTTTGTACCAACAACCAAGTGAAGAAGGTGAGCTAAATGGAGAAAACACCCCCCCCCCCCCTTCACTTAGAAGGTCAACAAGGATGATTAAGCAAAATCCGAGGTATGCCAATGCTGCCATAGTTGAAGAAGAAAATGAAAAAGAACCAGAGACTTTTGAGGAAGCATTCCAAAATCCAAAGTGGATTAAAGCTATGGAGGAGGAAATTGGTGCACTAAAACTGAATCAAACTTGGGAGCTCGTGGCAAAGCCAAGAGATGTCAAACCTATTTCTTGTAAATGGATTTACAAGATAAAGCGTCACACAAATGGGTCAATTGAAAGGCACAAAGCTCGTCTTGTAGCCCATGGATTTTCTCAGCAATATGAAATAGATTATGATGAAACGTTTAGTCTAGTGGCAAAGCTTACTACAGTCCGGATTCTACTTGCACTTGCATCCAGTAAAGATGGGAACCTATGGCAGATGGACGTAAAGAATGTCTTTTTGCATGGAGAGTTGGATCGGGAGATCTACATGTGTCAACGAATGGATTTTCAGATTCAAGATCATCCTGAGTATGTATGTAAGCTTGGAAAGGCGCTATATGGATTAAAGCAAGCGCCGAGGGCATGGTATGGTAAGATTTCTGAATTTCTTACTTATAGTGGTTATTCAGTAGCATCGGCAGATTCTAGCCTGTTTGTGAAAGTTGTTGGAAGAAAACTAGCTATTGTAATAGTATATGTGGATGAATTACCTAACAGGGGATTGTGAAGAAGAAATTCTTCTAACTAAGAAGAATCTATCAATTCGCTTCCAGATGAAGGAACTCGGACAACTCAACCATTTTCTTGGCATGGAGGTTGATCGTAATGAAGAAGAAATTTGTTTGCATCAGAAAAAATATTCCAAAGATCTGTTGAAGAAGTTTGGGATGTTCAATTGCAAACCAATTTCAACACCGCTGGAGCCGAATGTGAAGATGTGCTCTCATAAGGGGAAAGACTTGCAAGATGCAACAATGTATCGACAATTGGTAGGTAGTTTGATATGCTTAGACCTGACATCTCTTACACAGTTGGTGTGATCAGTCGTTACATGCAAAATCCAAGAAGTCTCATTTGGAAGGAGTTCGTCGAATCTTGAGATATGTGAAAAGTACACTTGGCTATGGTATTTTTTATAAGAAAGGTGAAGATGGAAAGCTATTTGGTTATTGTGATGTTGATTATACAGGAGATAATGATACTCGACATTCAACTACTGGATATGTATTTATGCTTGCATCGGGAGCAGTCTCATGGTGCAGCAAAAGGCAGCCAACTGCGTCTTTGTCAACAACAGAAGCGGAGTATCGGGCAGCAGCAGTTGCAGCACAAGAAAGTACATGGCTTATGCAGTTGATGAAGGATTTACAACAGCCACTAGACTATGCAGTTCCTTTGTACTGTGATAATCAATCAGCAATTTGCTTAGATGAAAATCCAGTTTTCCATGCAAGGACTAAGCATGTGGAGATACATTACCACTTTACAGGAAAAAAGTGTTACAAGGAGAGATTGGCTTGGAGTATATTAAAACAGAACATCAAATTGCAGACCTATTCACAAAAGGTTTAAGTGTCAACAAGTTGGAAAGCTTCTGCCAGCAACTTGTCATGGTTAAGACTGGGAACTGATGTCGAGAGGGGGTGTTAAAGTTGTACAACATCAGTCTTGTTTTTTGCTTTGACCAAGTCTGCACAATAACTAATTTTTAGCTTTAAGTTGTTAGTTTGATGTTTCTTTTAGTACGTGATTGTTTTCTAGTTTGTAGAAGTGCAGATAGTTTTTTCTATAGTTTAGGAGAGTTTGATTAGTGGAATTTGTTAGTGGTTTAATGGGATTATGAGTCTAACAAATTTGTAACTCTATATAAGGCTATTAACTGGTTGAATAAAAGTGTAGTCCATTTTTTTCTCTGAAAACTACATCTTTCATTCTTCCGCTGCAATTCTTTTGTATCGAACTTATTACTCTCTTAAGTTCACTTCACAAACACTACAGATATCACAAATGTCGAGTGTAGATACAAAGCTAAAACCTCAAGGATGAAGAAACTTGTTGATATAATGGCCATAAATATACTCAATTTGTTTGTCATAGTTTTCTTTTTAATCCGTTTACAAAAAATATTTTTTTCCTTTTGTGGTAATTCTTCAATTTTAACTTTCACATGACATATTTAATTAAGACAACAAGATTCAAAAGTCTTCTTTACTTTTGTAATTACATCCTCTTGTTTTTAGCTTTTGATACTTTTGTAGAAGGCATATATCATCAAAACCTTGCTCACAAAAAAAAAAAAGCAGAAAGAAATTTAATTTGACGTACTATTATTAGGTTAAAAAAATCTATTATAATTTATATCAATTTATAGTCACATAGAAGGACAATGTCATATAACATAATTCCTAAAAAGTAAGAAATTTTATAATTCAATCAAAATAAACCATTGAAATAATGAGGTTATGATTAAAATATGAGTCAAAATAATTTAAACTATCAAGATTAATATTATAGATTATATGGCATGAAATTGACTCGTTAAGATATTAATGTATATAGAGACGAGAAAACATCTTTAAGGTATTTAAATGTCGAATGGGAAAAATTGAATGAATAATAATAATAATTTATTTACCTATTTTATGATAAATAATTTTTTTTTTACTAAGATTATGTTTTTTTTGTATGCTTTTAAGATTGAAAGATTTAGTTTAATTTTGACTTTTGATCAAATCTAATGTAAAGCAACATATATAGAATGTCAAGATTCCAAAATATTATCTTATAAAAACACCTTACACAAACTATAAAATTGTACCACTCAATCATGTTAAAGAACAAGTGTTTCTTCGATCTTGCTCCACTTTTGTTTTTCACGTTCTCTGTATTTTATTTATTCCACTAAAAGCATATAAACTGTCTATTTCTTTGGAGGATATAAAAGAAAATTGAAAATATGATCTCCAAAGTTGAGGACATGTGTAGAGAGAATATAGAGAAAGTAAAAAAATAAAATTTTACATGTTATTGAAGTTAAAAAAATAATTTGATGCCACAAGTTCAAATTATACATGTTGATAACTAAAGTTAATGAAATCCTAAAACAATTCAAGATAATCATGAGGACAGAGTTTTTTCAATGATGTAGGTATTTTTGCACTGCTCAATTTCCTTTTGCTTTGCTTGAGCTACCGCCAATCCATTTTAGTGTATCTGTTGATAATAAGGAGTGCACTCACCATAGGCTCATAATGAAATTGGATGGATCCAACTACAATCTTAAATATTTTATTTTAGCTCTTTACTTTATAATGAATCTGTTATTGAGGCATTTAACTGGGATTATCCCATGTAAAACTTCGATGTAGCTTTACGGATTGTGGAGTTATGTCTATAAATTGATTTGTCTTGCAGCACATTGGACAAGAGACTTATTTATATGGAATCCAACAATTAAAAAGTACATGAAATCGCAATTTCTTGGATTCCATAAAAACAAGTCTATTGTCTGTTGGGCTGCAAGACAAATTAATCCATTGAGGGGAGAAAGCACCATAACTAAAGTTTGATATGATAATAAATAATGAAAATAAATTGGACACGAGAATTTTACGTGAAAACCACCTCAAACAGATAGAGGGGAAAAACCACGGGGTAGAAGGATTTTACTATGATAATATGAGAGTACACTGTTCTCAAATACAAGGAGAAAACAACAATTAACACTTCTCTCTTGTAAAAGGAATAACTACTAAAGAGGACATTCAAGACTACAATATTTATCTTGGTGTATAACTCTCTTTGTATTTTTACTCTCACTTTTTCTGAATTTTTGGGATGATATAAATGAGGGCAAAAGACCCTTTATTTATAGGAGAATAAAAACGCGTAAAAGGATTTTACGCATTTTCATGTTTCGAGGAAAAACGCGTGCTCATGTGTTCAAGAGGCCCTTTTGTGACTTTCTTTAATTCTCCCACTTGAAGATTTAATTGAGAATCAATTAAGTCTTCACACCATTCTATTGTAACACTCCAGAATTTTTTTCGCAAAGACTCAAATATTTCTCCACGTGTGTGTGGACTCGAACCGAAGGACTTGTAATTATATATATGAGTTAGGATTAATTTCTAAGTATTTGGAGTGTGTTAGATGTGTTTAGGGGTCATAAGGGATCTCTAACACCAAGTCGAGTCCAAAGATTTCCAATCGATTAAGTTTTCGGAGGAGTTAGAATAAGGGTCAACTTCAAACGACCATATCTCCTAGAATATAATGAACTGGGTGGGCCACGACCTACCAAATTAAAAGTCTTTAAGTCTTCTTTCCAACGCCATCAAGATTGTAATTTTTAGAGTTCGGAGTAAAAATTTATGATCATTTTACTACAGACTTGTACTGCAGGAATTTTAGGCCTGGGCGACCACTACAGGGATTTTAGGCTTGGCGCTCCAGTGGCGCCCGGTACCACTATAGCGCCAGAAAACAGCATCAGTAGTTTGGTCCTTGGCGCGATGTGCCACTATTAGATGTGCAGGGTTTTAAGCCTATTTTGGCTTGGCGCTGCAGTGGCGCGACGCGCCACTATAGCGCCAGCAAGAGTTTTGCCCAGTTTTCCAGATTTTTGAAGAGGGGCAACTTGGACTTTTTCCCTAATTATATATACCCTCACTTGGAATGTTTTGGGATCATTTTCAGTCCCCTCACCTCCCAAAAACCCTAATCTTCATCTCCTCTTCTCTTCCAAACATCTCCAACAAGAATTTACCCTCAAAGGCTCAAGGATTCAAGCTTCCCATTGAAGACCCAACAACAAGGTTTCCTCAAAAGCTACTCTAAGGTATGTAAGGCTAACCTAAAATATGGATTGAGTTTTTCCATATGCCCATAGATGTGTGGGATAGAAGTTGTGAAAGATTTGAACCTTCTATGAAAGTTTTTCTTGAAATTTCCTAAACTATAGAATATTACTAAAATATGTTAATGATGTTCTTGAGTTGACTTTGTTTAGAGTATGGATTCATGTATTCATTCACATGAATCCAAGATGAGATTTCTTTTTGGTCATAATTTATCTTGAGGATGAGATTAATGATTTTTATGTATAATAAAAAAAATATTTTTTTATAGTGAAATGAGGTATTCTTTTACTTGAGTTTGATGAAATTGATTTTGAGTTATATGAGAATTGGGATAGCTACAATGTGAATGTCATAAAAAGAAATGAAACGTTGGTAGAGCTAGAATGTCACTTTTGTTTCTATAAATGAAATATAGAATTAAATAAGGATTTTGGAGTAGATGTTTGATTGTGATGTGACGATGATGTTTGATGATGATGTGAATGATGATATTTGATGATGATGTGATGATGATGTTTGATGATGATGAGAATGATGATATTTGACGATGATGTGAATGAAGAGGTTATGTTGATGAGGATGTTGTGTGATGATGTGGATTGGAGTCTAATGTGATTATGTGATATGTGATTTGCATAATTTGAGTTGATTGGAGTCTTATGAGCATTTTGAAAATAAATGATCTTTTGAGAAGGAGTTTTAAATAAATGATTTGTGAACCTTTTTGCATAAACTATTTATACACTATTTTGAGTTTAAAGAATGATTATTTTCATCTTTGATTTAAAAAGGATTTTAAGTATGAGTTGAGTTTGAGGAGCCTCCAAATTATCATTTTTGAACATGAATATTTTGAGTATAAATGAGCTGAGTATTTTTACATTAAAATATCTATTTTGAGTTTGAGTTGAGGAGTTGGATTATATTTTAAATGCATATAATATTTTCTACATTCATTGAGTTGAGATGGTATAAAATTTGAAGAGAAGAGTTTGATGATTGAGATGACTCGATTTGAAAGAAGGTCCAATGAGACCAGACTGATTAGTTTTGAAAAGAGTCCAATGAGACTAAATGAGTTGATTTGAAACTAAGTCCTAAGAGACTAAATGAATATTTTGAATATTTTACTCACTTGATAGATATGTGCGTATTGAGTCTTGGGAGGAGTATTGAGCACCGAATTGGGTAAGAGTATAGTCCATACTCAAATCCCATAAACTACGCCACCAACGTAGGAAGGGATTGTACCGTTTGAATATTTTCCTATTTCATTGTCCTGAAATGATAGGACTTGATTGATTGACGGATCTATGAGAGGTTGATTCGTTCATGCCCTGACAAGTATGAACGGACATGGCAATGACATGGCTCGTTGTGCATCACCTATATATAGGTGGTGGGATTGTTTTCGGTTAGAGAAACTCCCAAATTGAGTGGATTGTGCATGATTTGATTGATTTGATTGAGCTTGTTGATAATTGAGTTGGATTATATCACGTTACTAAGTTCTAATTTGCATATTTATTGAGTTGAGTCCTTTGACTTGATTGTTGAGTTGTTTGTTGAGTTGATTGTATATGATTGAATTAGATTGGATGATATATGATTGGATTGGAGTAGGTGATATGTGGTGGATTGGATTAAATGATATGTGATCGGATAGTGTACGATTTGATTGGGTTGAATAGAGTGGTATGTGATTGGATGGGATCGAATTGTAAATGATTTGATTGAACTGTATTATACATGGTTGGAATGGGTTGTATGGTATATGATTGGTCTTTGTCTAAAACTGTATCCTTACTTTAGACTTATGACACTTTGATTGAGTCTCTCTTATCTTTCTGAATTGAGATATTTGAACCAACGTTATTCTTCCTTGAGGTATGTTTCATTCTGCCATATTACATACTCGTACATTCCATGTACTGACGTCCATTTGGACCTACATCGTTTCATGATGCAGAGACAGATTTAAGAGATCATCAATAGGAGCACCATTGAGGATCTATACACACTCAGCGTATTGGTGAGTCCTCCCGTACATTCAGAGGACACCGTTTATGTTATTCTTGCATCGAGTTAGCCCTTTTCATTTTGGATTTGAGGTAGCCATGAACATATCATTGGCACCAATTAGATAGTAGTGATAAATGCTTCATAGACTAGATAGTGATGGGTCAGTTGAGTATTTTCTTTCCTTGAATTATTCTTGTCAAGCTATTTTAATGACAAAGATCAGAGTTTAATTTGTTGGCTCATGGCCTTTCTTTCTTGAGTTAGATCGTTGATTTGGATTGCCCGCCAAATTTATTTCTTTATTTTAAACTTTCTGCTGATTGATTGATATTGAATGGATGTGTGAATGGTCCAAGTGGTTCGCTTGGGGACCAGTAATGGTCCTCGAGTGCCGATCACGTCTAGGGTACCCTCTCCGGGTGTGACACCTTTCTACCTAATTACTGCAATATTATGTTTTTGCTAGGCCAATAGAAGATCGACACCATATGAACTTATTACTGTTGATCGTCTTTGTAAACATATCTGCTAAGTTGTCATTAGTGTGAATTTTCTGAATATCTACACTACCTTATTCCATCTTCTCACGAACAAAGTGATACTAAACTCGTATGTGCTTTGTCCTTGAATGAAATGCTGGATTCTTTGCAAGATGCAAAGCGCTCTGACTGTCACAAAACAAAGTAACCTTCTCTTGTTTGTGCCCGAGATCCTCCAGTAACATCTGCATCCATATTGCCTCTTTGCTAGCTTGTGTAGCTGCTACATATTATACTTCCGTCGTAGATGTAGCCATGATAGATTGCAGTTTTAAAACCCAGCTTACAGCTCCTCCAACAAGAGTAAACACATAACCTGTGTTGGACTTGCTTTTATCAAGATCACCTGCATAATCTGAATCAACATAACCTTTAACAGTAAAGTCTGATCCTCCATAACACATTATAACATATGAGGTACCCTTGATATATCTCAGGATCCTCTTAACAGTATTCCAATGCTCTCTACCAGGATTAGCCATGTATCGACTGATCACTCCCACTACTTATGCAGTGTCAGGTCTTGTACATACCATGACGAACATTAAAATTCCCACTATTGATGCATACAGTACTCGAGATATCTCTATTCTCTCTACTTCATTGCTAGGACTCATACTTGAGGATAACTTGAAATTAATAGGAAGTGGGGTAGAAATTGACTTACAATCTTGCATCTTGAAGCGTCTCAAGATTTTCTTCAAGTAGTTCTTTTGAGAAAGACAAATCTTCCTATTATTTCTGTCTCGGTGAATTTGCATTCCTAGAATCTTGTTTGTTGGTCCTAAGTCCTTCATTTCAAACTCCCTAGCCAACTTTGCCTTTAAATTTATGAGACGATATCTATTGGGGCCTGCTACCAACATGTCATCAACATACAACAGCAAAATAACAAAATCATCATCACCAAATCTCTTGTAATAAATACAAGGATCTGAACTATGTCTGTTGTATCCAAGGCTTATAATGAAGGAATCAAATCTCTTATACCAATATCTCGGCACCTGTTTGAGACCATATAGAGATTTATTTAACCTGCAAATTAAGTTCTTTTTTTCCTATTCTTCAAAAACTTCTGGTTAGAGCATGTAAATTTCTTCTTTAAGTTCTCCATGAAGAAATGCAGTTTTGACATCTAACTGCTCCAAGTACAAGTCAAATGTAGCACACATCTCCAAGACCACTCGAATTATTGTGATTCGGGCCACTGGAGAAAATATCTCATTAAAGTCTATACCTTTTTTCTGAGTGAATTCTTTCACCACCAATCTTGCACGATACTTCTCCACTTGATCATTACCATTGCGTTTGATCTTGTAGACCCATTTGTTTTTAATGGCCTTCCCATATTTTATTTTTATGAAGAGCTTTAATTTCTTCTTGCATTGCTGCCAACTACAGAGATGATTCTTGGCCTTTCATAGCCTCGTGAAAAATTGAAGGCTCTCCATCTTTTGTTAATAGACAGTATGCAATATTGCTCTCCATAGAATAATCTGAGTGCCAAGCTGGTTCTCTTCTCTCCCTAGTTGACCGTCGAACTTCTGGAGTTTCGATCTCAACTTGATCTTGTTCTTCGTACTCTGATGTTGCTTTAGAAGAAATTGAAACTTCTTTTATTTCTTCAACTTTAACTATAGTAGTCTCTGATATTTCTTTTGAAGTGATTCCTTCTTTTGCTTGTATCTTATTTTCAACAAATACAACATCCCTACTGATTAACACCTTGTAGGCAGTGAAATCCCACAAACGATACCCCTTGACTCCATCAGCATACCCTAAGAAAATGCATTTCCTGGATTTTGGATCCAACTTTGATTTTTCTTGGGTGTTGTACGTAACATAAGCAGGACTTCCAAATATATGTAAGCAAGAATAATCAACTGGTTTTCCTGTCCACATCCCATTGGCATTTTCAGATCAATTGCGGTTGATGGTAACCGATTGATCACATAACAGGCGATTTTGACTGCTTTTGTCCAGAATTGTTTTTCCAATCCTGCAGTTGCCAAAATAGCTCTTGTTCGTTCTAACAAGGTTATGTTTATCCGCTCTGCTACTCTATTTTGTTGTGGAGTATATTCCACCATGAACTGCCTTTTAATACTTTCTTATTTACAAAAGTTATCAAATTCATCATCAGTGTATTCTCCTCCATTATCTGTCCTCAAACACTTGATCTTTTTCTCAGATTCAAGTTTCACCCGCGCTTTGAACTGTTTGAAAACTGGAAAAACATCTACCTTTCTCTTGATTGAATACACCTAACTTCTCCCGGAGAAATTGTCAATAAATGACACAAAATATTTTGCTCCTCCTAGGGACTCCACCGGTACTTGTCAGACATCATAGTGGACCAGATTTAATATTTCCTTGCTTTTAGCAGAGGAACTGCTAAATTTTAATTTATTTTGCTTACTGGTAACACAATGCTCACAAAAGAGTAGTGAAATTTTTTTGAGCCCTGGAAGAAACTTTTGCTCAGCAAGAATATTCAAACCTTGTTCGGACATATGGCCAAGTTTACGATGTCATATCATCATTGATTCTTCAAATGAACTTGTTGATGCAGTTGATGCTTCTTCTTCTTGGTGTGTTTCACCTTTAAGCACATATAGATTTGCAGCAAGTTTTTCCGCTTTCATCACTACAAGTGCTCCTTTGGATATTTTCATGACTTCATCATGAATCTTATATGAACATCCATTATTATCTAATTGTCCCAAAGACAATAGATTCTTCCTCAAGTCTTTTACATGTCGTACCTCCTGGATGGTGCATATCGTGCCATCATATATTTTTATTTTGATGGATCCAATACCAATAACATCCAAAGCATGATCATCTCCCATGAACACAGACCCTCCTGAGATAGGATTATATTGATGGAACCATTCTCTCTAAGAAGTCAGTGCCATGTTGCTTCTGTTTCCATGATCCAAACATCAGTGAAATATTTTCTGCCTTCATTATTTGATATTGCTTCACTACATAAAATATCGCCATCATTCGAGGTACATGCAACATTCCCTTGAGCATTTGATGGCTCAGGGTGTTCACTCTTTTTTTTGAACTGACAATTTTTCTTGAAGTGCCCTTTCTTGCCATAGTTGTAGCACTTAATATTCTTCTTACTTCTTAATTGAGATCTACCATGATTGTGACTCCCACTGGGGCCACGTTCCGTTGGTCTTCCTCTCACCATCATCAAAGCTTCAGCTTGCTGTGAACTTGCTTGTCTGTCGTTCTTATTTTTGCGCCAATTTTCTTCTTCTAAGACAGCGACAACATTTTCATCGAAAACTAGACTGTCTGTATTGTTCATCAGGTTGATGATAAATTGATCATACGAGTCAGGCAGACTTTGAAGTAGAAGCTCCGCACGTTCAGTCTCCTCTATTTTGCAACTCATTGTTGTAAGTTGCGAAACAGAGTATTCAAAGTATTGATGTATTCAGTAACTGACATGGACTCTGCCTTTCGAAGAGTATACAATCTTTTTTTTAAGAAGATTTTATTATGCAAAGACTTGGCCTCATAAATCCTATAAGAGTATCTCATATTTCCTTTGTCGTCCGCTTTTCAGCCACACTAGACAACACTTGATCAGCTAGTGCCAAGTGTAGATCAGCAACTGCATTGCTGTCTATGTCGTTCCACTTACTGTCATCAACAAAGTCTGTGGATCTGCCTTCAATTGCAGCTAAGCAATTGTCTTTTCTCAGTATCGCTTTTATTTTTATTTCCACAATGAGAAATTAGTCCCATTGAATTTTTCAACGTCAAACTTTGTTGTATTCGACATTGTTATTTACTTCATACCCTTCTAGATCATTTTTGAATATTTTTGCAAACAATCGTGACAAATTGTACCATCACCAAAATTTACCATTAATGTGAATAGTACTTTTCACCGAATCTACTATTTACGAATAGTACCTTCGCATAAATTAGATAGAATAACTGAGGGCTATGATACCACTGTTGGAGGGAGAAAGCACACAACTAAAGTTTGATATGATAATAAATAATAAAAATAAATTGAACGCGAGAATTTTACGTGAAAACCCCTCAAACAGATAGAGGGGAAAAACTACGGGGTAGAAGGATTTTACTATGATAATATGATAGTACACTGCTCTCAAATACAAGGAGAAAACAATAATTAACACTTTTTCTCTTGTAAAAGGAATAACTACTAAAGAGGACACTCAAAACTACAATATTTATCTTGGTGTATAACTCTCTTTGTATTTTTACTCTTACTTTTTCTGAATTTTTGGGATGATATAAATGAGGGCAAAAGATCATCTATTTATAGGAGAATGAAAAGACGTAAAAGGATTTTACACATTTTCATGTTTCGAGGAAAAACGCGTGCTCATGTGTTCAACAAAAACTGCCTACCTACCAAAACATGTTTTTTCTTCTTTTTTTCTTCCTTTTGCAGCCTTTTGTGACTAACTTAACTTTTCCCTTGAAGACTTTTTTTTGCAACCTTTTGTGACTTTCTTTCAATAATTCCAATGAGATGTCTCAATAACATATTTGTTATAAAGTAAAGAGCTAAAAGAACAATCTTCAAGATTTTATTAGGTCCATCCAATCTCATCATGAGCCCATGGTGTGTGCACTCCTTATTATGGAGAGATAAAGTAAGATGGGTTTTGATTAAGGTGCCAAGTTTTTTCAGCTTTGCTTTTGTAACTTCATGGATTTTTTTTCACCATGATTCAGATGCTCTTCTTCATGTTCGAGATTAGCTAAATCTATCTCTAGATCTTCTATTTTCTTCTTCAAAGTTTCCTTGTTGCAAAAGAAGAGTTTGCTGCCATTAAAAAAAATGAGAGAAAACAGAGAGAGCATATATTGAGGGGTAAAAAATTAAGGAACAAAAGAAGGATTTTTATAATTGGCGTGAGATGTTTTTACAAGATAATATTTGAAAATTTTATAAATAATATTCTATATATATTGATTTACATTATATTTGATCAGAAGTCAAAATTAGACCAAACCGATCAAAAATATAATCTTCGCAAGAAAATTAATATCATAAAATATGTTATTGTTAATTCATTTTTGTGGAATCAACGTTTAATAACTTTAGGCGGTTTTCTATACACTAATATATTAACGTGTCAATTTCTTAATTTGAAATATATAAATATTATTAATCTTGAAAGTTTAAACTATTATAACTCACCTTTTAGTTATAACCTAATCATTTTATTGGTTTGTCTTGATTGAGTTATATATTGATAACAACGAGATTGGGAAGATCCCAAATTTAGAATTGAATATTTAAAAGTGCGTAGCAAAAAAGGAAAGAATCTTTAAAAAAAGGAATAAAGGTATGGAAAATTCGAAGAACAATTCAAGAATTTTCAAAAAACGTGAAGTTCTAAAATCTTGACAAGATCCAAGTTATAATGTGTAGATTTATGATAAGAAATCTAACGCCTTTACTTGAGAAAATGAATCAAAATGATAGATTCGGATCTTGACCGCGTTATGAATAACTTAAGACAACGAGTAGTACCTAGAAATCAAGCGCCTTCTAATGAATATAAGAAACAAAAATCAAAGATATCACAAGAAAAATTACCTTATACCTTGAACTATGTAACTAGTAAAGTTTGAAAGACAAAGAAGGGTTCTGATTAAGGTGCCAAGTTTTTTTACCTTGGCTTTTGCAACTTCATGATTTCTCTTTCCCCGTGATTTAAACACTTTTCTTCATGTTCAAGGTTAGCTAACTCTATCTCTATTTCTTCTATTTTCCTCTTCAAAATTTCCTTGTTGGAAAATGATAGTTTGCTGCCAGAAAAACAGAGAAAATATTGAGGGATGAAAAATTGAGGAACAAAAGAAGGATATTTATAATTGGTGTGAGGTGTTTTTACAAGATAATATTTAGAAATTTTTTAAATAATATTCTGTTTAAAGGGCGGTCAGGTGCACTAAATCTCCTTAACTTTTCATCCCTCAGTTGCATTATCTATTTCTCTCTATATACATGTCCTCTAATTTTTATGTCCTTCAAACAAATTACCCAAATGTATGACCTTAAGATAGCAGTTCAACCAAAATCTGAAATGCAATAGTTAGGAGCGATCCACCAGAATATCTAAATTCTTCGAGACCTTGAGTGTTTTGAACAAGGATGGGATGAAATTTTAACTGTTGGTTTCATAACTTGAGTTCTTAAAACCAAATGGGGCTCAAACCACTGCTGGATTTGGTTCAATGGGGGCTTTGGGAACAATTCTGCAACCGACAACTCTTTAATTTCTTTTTAAGTAGGTCTATGTTCCTAAAGTTGTTTTATAATTTTGGGCACAACCTACTCTATTTCAGAAAAAAGTTACGCTTAGGAAGAAATTGGTTAATAATTTAGGTAATGAAGTTGGCCAATTCTCTAGAAATTTGAAAGCTTATATAACCTTCCAAATTGCTAGATGACTGGCCAATTTCATTACCAAAATTATTGGTCAGGTTCTTCCTAAACACAACCCTATTCTGACGTAGAGTTGATTGTGCCCAAAATTATCAAGTGGCTTTAGTAATTTCGACCTATTAAGAAACAAGTTAAAGAATTTTCATTTGCAGAATTGTTTCCAAATTCCCATTGAACCAAACCCAACGGTTGCTTGAGCCCCATTTGATTTTGAAAGCTCAAATCATGAAACCCACTAGTCAAAATCCCATTTAAGGTCTCAAAGGTTTCGCTCCTTACTATTGTGTTTCAGATTTTGGTTCCCACCACCAAACCTTTTCTTGGACTTGTTCCGACCATTCACAATCTTGCACCATTGATAAGATCAAAACTGTTCTTTTATATCTGATTCCCCTAAAAATGTACTACGTTAACGAATCAATTTCATACCTTGTAGTCTATAATATTAATCTTGATAGTTTAAATTATTTTGACTCAAACTTTAATTAAACATGATCATTCATTGATTTGTCTTGATTTAATTGTATAATTTGTTACTTTTTAGGAAAAATATTACTCCATATGAGATTGAATTATATTATATGAGTTTCTAGTTGAACTTTCGAAGCACTAGTCTTTTTTGTTCAGCATTAGGGGTGCTCACATACTGTCACTAGCATAACCTGACGCAAGTACTAATGACTAATTCCACGCTTCGAATCCATGAGCATGTATAGGTTCACAAAGAGATCACATAAAGTTGAGCAATTCTGTTTACCAACTAATTTAACAGTTACTGAAAATTATGTTTGATCATCTTGAAATTTGAAAAGATGAACCATGAGCTTAACAATCATCTATAGCAGCAGTATGCATTTGTTCTTCACAGTGTTAATAAAAGCAAAAAGCGCAAAAAAGCTCAAAGGCCCTTCGGCACTTTAAGTGCAAAGCGTAAATAAAGTGTGAGCTTTAATGAAAAAAGGTGCAAAGGGAGAACAAATATATATATAGTCCAAGACTAATAATTATAAGCATGAATGACAATTATATGAACAAAAAAATTAAAAAAAAAGTTATGATAAAGTGAAATAGCTATTGTTTAGTGCCCACCTCTTCAGAAAAGGCTCATTGGCAAGGAAAAGTATGTCTTCATGCCTTGATGACGACACTAAAGTGCACATTAAGCACGTTTTGTGCCTCACTTCAGGGCTTAAGTGCGCCTTTGACAACACTTATTCTTAATTGTGAATTTTGGTGTCCAAGAAACCTGTCTCTTATTGAATAAAGCCTATCAAGAACCTGCCTCATATTCATTCTGTCTTGTGGATTTTCAGCTGAACATGTTAATCCAGTTTGAAGAACAGAAACCAAAGATTCAATCCATTCAGTCTTGAATTCCCCCTGGTATGCTGCTTGAACAACTCCAACAAGAGAATACCATAGCTGTAGACATTTCCCCAGATTGATGCAACACCTCCCATGCCATATTCTGAAGAAAAAAATGCATTAGTGCTATCGTACGAATTAATTCCTATCTAAAGTGATGTTCATCAAAATACGTAAGTATATAACCTGGAAATGTATATCCAATGGTTCCTTTAACCACTAGGGAGCTGAACTGATTCACTTTAATTTCCTGTTGGACTTTACAAGCAACCTTGCCAAGCCAAAATCACTAACATGAGCTGTTAGATCATTGTCAAGAAGGACATTGCAAGGCTTTAGATCACAATGAATTATCGGTGTTGGGCACTGTTAGTGAAGATAATGCAATGCACAAGCAACATCTACTGCGACGTTTATTCTTTGAAGAATGTTTAAACTTGAGGATCCAAATTGTCCTTCATGAGGATGCAGCCACTTATACAAGCTCCCATTTGGCATAAATTGGTATATAAGAGCCTTGAAATCGTTTCCTTGGAAATCAGAACTTGAGCATACACTTAGAACCTTCACGAGGTTCCTGTGGCGAATGTTCCTTAAGGCTTGGCATTCAGCTAGGAAGCTTTTGGAAGCTCCTTTCTGCTGGAGATTAAGAACCTTAACTGCAATAGCCACTTCACTTGACGGAATAGCTCCTTCGTACACACTTCCAAAGTTACCGGTCCCAATCAAACTCTGTGATGAGAATCCATTGTTTGCATCATGAAGCTCCTTGTATGTTACTTTTGGGTGGAAGTGGATATCCTCTGTTGATGCTGTTGGAGGAAGTTCAGTTCTTGAGTTTTTCTTCTTCTTTTTCTTCAGGTACGTAAAGGTTAATGCGGACAACACCAGAATCAAGAAAGAAAATGCAAGGACAACTGCTAGCGTGACCTTAAGTGCAGCATCTCTCTTTCTTGGTTTCCCTTTGTTCTTTACTAGGCATGGATGTAAATGCAGCTGTGGAATTCCTCCACAAAGATTGTTGCCTTTCACTTCAACTGTGCTTCCGCTCTTGAACACACCATCTAAGGGAACGCCGCCTTCAAGATTGTTGAACGACAGGTTCAGATTAAGTAAAGAATGCAACTTTACCAAATCCTGAGGTATCGGACCACTTAACTTGTTACTCGAAAGATCTAAGTACTGAATACCTTTCAACTGTCCCATATTCGGAAAGGTTCCTTGGAACAGGTTGGATTGAACATAGAACTTATTTAAAGAAAAACATTGGCCTATCTTATTAGGTATCTCACCGGACAATCTGTTGTATGAAACATCAAATGCAGCCAAAAGTTGCAAGTTTCCAACATCACTAGGTAATACACCAGTCAAGGAATTGTGTGACAAGTTAAGTGTTCTGGAAAGGGTGGAAAGACCGATAAATTGTTTTGGAATGGTCCCGTTTAAGCTATTGTCAGAAAGGTCGATTTCTTGCAGAAACTTGAAATTACCAAAACCATAAGGTATGATTCCTTCTAGACTGTTATTATGCAGGTATAGATACAATAATTGTGTAAGGTTGCCTAAAGAAGAAGGGATTTCACCAGTTAATTGATTTGAGGCCAAGTAAAGTTCTTTCAACGTCGGAAGTTTTCCAAGTGAAGCTGGAATATTACCTGTCAAGAAGTTTAGGCCCATCCCCAACGCGTCTAAACCAACAAGATTTGCAAACTCTGGAGGAATGCTCCCATGTATAGAGTTATTGTAAAAGTTTAGCCACCTCAACTTGGATAATAAGTTACCGATTGAGCCGGGGAACTCCCCAGTAAACCTGTTATTGGCAATATCAAGATACTGTAGCTTGCTACAATGTGTTAAAGGAGTAAGAAAGTTCAAATCATCACTCCTGAGTTTATTAGAATGGACATTAAGGAAAAGGAGAGACCTGAGTTTCCCAAAACTCAAGGGAATGGATCCAGTGAGCCTGTTTACTGATAAATCTAGCTGGACAAGATTTGAAGCATTGGACAATGAAACAGGTATCTCACTGGTGAAACCATTACCACCCAAGTATAGCCTCTGAATGTTAGGTAAAATAAGCCATATGTCCTCCTTGAGGTCACCATGAAAATTGTTTTGAGTGATTGAGAGAAGTTGAAGTGATGAAAGATTGTAGAGTGGAGGTGGGAACACACCAGGGAAATGATTCACCGCCACTCTAAAAACAGTCAAGTTTCTCAAAAGGGAAACTGTAGATGGGATTTCCCCTTCAAGGTAGTTATAATTCACACTAATTAAGTTCTTGGAGGGATGAAAGATTTCTAAAAGAATCCGGGAAGTTCCCGGTGAGGTTATTGTTGTTGAGATATAATTTTTGAAGCTTTGATAATGACCCTAGTTCTGGAGGAACTTGTTCTATAAGATAATTGTGATTCAAATCAAGATTAATGAGATTTATGAAGCTAGTTGGATGGTATATTCCCCTCAAAGAAGTTAAAGCTTAAGTTCAATATTTGGAGCCTTGTCAAGGAGCCTAATTCTTGAGGTATTACAGAAGTGAATGAATTGTCTGACAGGTAAAGTGTTTCAAGAAAATAGAGATTTCCAATTCTTCGAGACACGGTTCCAGACAACTTCAGCCCTGTAAGATCCAGACTATCCACCTTTTTGATACTTGGATCACATGTGACACCTCTCCAGTTGCAGAAGTGTATCGAATCGTTCCAAGACGATACGACTTGTAGAGGATCAGAAGTTAGTTTTGATTGGAAATCAACAAGTGCAAGTCTGTCTCATTATTACCAAGAATGGCTGCATAAGTACTTTGTGATATGAACACATTGAGGAATATTATGACAATAAGTACATGAAAGTTTGAAACATGGAAATCCATTTGAAAAATTGAAACTGGCTTAATATTAGAGAACCTTAAAACTGGTTGTTTGAGAAAAAAAGTTTCTTATGTTAGTCTCTAATTGTAGTTTGAAATTTGAAAAGCTACTTTTACAAGTGAACTTTGTCCCTCATTGGTAGGAAGACTTGTGTGTTAATATATAGGAGCACATCTTCTAACTCATAAAGAGTTGAGAAGAAAGTCTTCCCTCGCATTGTTTTCGTCGCTCGGATTTGAATTGATAATTATGTTTTAACCGAAAAGACATTGCCTTTCACGAAAAAGCAAGTGTCAAGTGTGATATACTGGCGTTTATTGAGTTTGGTGAAGTTCTACAATTTCTATTGTAGAATAGTGTTCCGTTCTATCCTGGGAGAAATTAATTCAAGTCTTGAGCAATTGTGAGGGAATTAAATTTCTTAAGGAAACACAGTTTTCTGTTGGCTCGAAACTTAGTTAATCTATGTTAGGATATATAAATGTCTATATTTTGAAGCAAGCAATTAACACAAACATTTTAAAGAGCATTGACTATGAGAATTCAGGGTAGTGTCTCCAAGTGTTAATATTGCAATTCTTACAGTTTCTCACAAATTCTTTTAAATATAAGAGAAATCCCCTAATGCCATTTGTGCACGATTCGAAACTCAATGGTCGATTCATAATGACAATGCCCTTCTTCACTGGAATAATAGGCTAAGCTTTTGTCTACAACAGGAGTACAACTGATGACCTATAGCCTTTATTATAAAAACTATATGGTAATTGAAAGAATCCGAATAAAGTATGAACATCTAGGAAGAATTGTGTAACTAGTAAATGAGCCTAACACACGTATCACGATGCGCTGCAATCTTATCACTAAACCAAAGTCCTAGGAGCTTCCTAGTTATGATTCTTCTTTTGACCATAAATTACAATTTAAAGCACATAATTGGATTAGCCAGCTGAAATTTAAAGATAATCTAATCCTACTATCCTGTTGACATTGCAGATTAAAGGCATTAATAAGAAATGTACAAAAATATTTATTTAACTGAAATGACAAAGAAATCTACAGAATGACATAACCTTGGTCTCCAAGAATATTACATACACTTCGTTGATTATTACGTTGTTTGGACCAACTCATCCATCATTAAGCTATACTCTTGGATGATCTCTAGGCTTAATATTATATAAATACTTTGGTCAATTTTAGACTCACACATAAAAAAAAAAAAACACTAAACTGCCTGAAACATGATGTAGCTGCTTTATTAGCTGTAAGAAACTTTTGTTTAAATGTTAAAAAAGAATATCCTTTTGAATATTTTTTTTTACCCCCCATTTTGGAGGATTTATAGTGTTTCCACACTTCCCCTCCAATGTGACTCGAACCCAGGACCTACCGATCGTGGGTGGAGGTGCTTAACCAACTGACACCTGAACTCGAAGCTACGATCAGATCCGATTGGATCTGGTCCTATCCGACCCAACCCCGGAACTTAGAACGGCCGGCCTGTTTGGACGGTAGCGCGTTCGTGGAGGCAAACCGAAGGAAGAGCAAAAGGAAGGTTGGGTGCTTGTGGGGCGCGGCCATCCGGCCTCGAATAGGAGGGGGAATCATTGGTAATTCGCCAGATCATTGATACAAAAAATATCCAAATACCAAATCACTTCACTTGTTTAAATGTTAAAAAAGAATATCCTTTTGAATATTTGAATTTGACTTTGATGCAAGAGTGATGGAGAATTTTTTATTTTATTTGAAAAAAAAACAATGTTTCTATTAATTGCTGGATTTCATTTTGACAATGTGCCTAATTCAAAATTCATGTTGATTGAAGATAAATTTAAAATGGAGAAATATGATCACTGATAATTCATATAACCAATCAACTTATTTAGGTTGGGTGTAATTAATGTGGTCGTTGTGAAAAATTTGTCGTCTAATAAACAAATTTTGCGGTGGTTGTTATTTTGAAGGTATAACTCTTAGTTTTTTAAACTTATAAGAAAAAATAAGGTTCAACTGAACTTTCTTTCATTCATATGCAATATTACAAAAGGTTTAGACACATATAGCTCTATAAGCTTTTCAAAAGTAAATAGAGTCCATACCTATCCAACCACTATTGACTTTCTTACAAAACATATTCCATAAAACAAGGACTACCTTTCCTTTACAAACTAAACATCATATTCAAAAGAGAACTATTAGACTAAAGACTATCTAGAAAAATCTCATTTTCTAACACTCCTCCTTGATATTTTTCTTGGATACTCCCAGCTTAGCCCTTAGAACTTCAAATTTCCCCTTAGAAAGAGCCTTGGTCATGATGTCTGCAATCTGCTTATCTGAGCTGCAATGAACAAGTTTAACTTCTCCATCCTTCTCTGCTTGCCTGATAGCGTGAAACTTCACATTTATATGCTTGTTACAACCATGTTGCACTGGATTTTTGGCCATAGATATTGCTGACTTGTTGTCAACCTTAATGACAGTAGATTCAATGTCACTTTGCTCCAGATCACATAGAATCTTTCTTAACCATAGAGTTTGATTAGTTGCACCAGCAGCGGCGATGTATTCATCTTCTGCAGAAGATTGAGATACCACCTCTTGCTTCTTTGAATTCCATGAGAACATGCCTGAACCAAGTGTAAAAGCATATACAGAAGTACTTTTCATATCATCAATGCTTCCTGCCCAATCACTATCTGAATAACCCATCAATTTCCCTTGCTCTTCCTTTTTAAACCAAATACCAAAATCAGCAGTTCCCTTGATATACCTCAACGTTCGCTTAGCGACACCAAGATGAACTTGACTCGGAGCATGCATAAATCTCGATAGAAGACTTGCTGTGAACATGAGATCAGGTCTTGTTGCTGTCAAATACAGCAAACTACCTATTAGACTTCTATAAATTATAGGATAGCCCTATCACCTCCTTCAAACTTCGAAATCTTTTCATTGTGAACTAGTGGGGTCGATACAGGCTTGCATCTCTCCATCTTGAATCTTTTAAGAATATCCCATGCATATTTTCTCTGTGAAATGAAGATTCCATCTGTAGCTTGACGAATCTCCATTCCCAGAAAGTAATTCATTTCACCCAAATCTGACATTTCAAACTTGGTCTCCATTTCTTGCTTGAATTGATTTATCATAGCTTCATTGCTTCCTGTTAACAGAAGATCATCAACATAGAGTGACACCAAAAGAACATCTCCTCCTTTAGCCTTCTTCACATATAAAGTGGCTTCATTTTCACTTCTCTTGAAGCCACAATAAATAAGATGAGAATCAATCTTATTGTACCAGGCTCGAGGAACTTGCTTTAATACATACAATGCCTTATGTAGCTTGTAGATTTTATCCTCCATTCCTGCAACTTGAAATCCTTCTGGTTGGTCGATATAAATCTCCTCCTGCAGCTATCCATTTAAGAATGCTGATTTCACATCCAAATGATACAACTTCCAATTTGATTAAGATGCCAAAGAAAATAAAAATCGTATTGTATCATGTCGTGCAACTGGTGCAAATGTGTCTCCATAATCCAAACCTGCAACTTGCGCATAACCTTTCACAATAAGCCTTGCCTTGTATTTATAAACTGAACCATCTGGATTAAGTTTGGTTCGATAAACCCATTTCACCCCTATTATATTTCTGTCTTTGGGTTTATCAACCAGCTTCCAAGTGTCATTCTTCTCTATCATACCAATCTCCTCCTTCATAGCTTCAATCCAAACTTCATGTCTTGATGCTTCTTGATAGCTATTTGGTTCTGAGATTGCAACATTACATCTTTCATATATCTCAGAAAGGGACTTTGTTTTCAAAATGAGCGAATCAAGTGAGGATTCCCCATCTGATTCTTCATCTTTTTCCAAATTTTCAGAGCCAGATGATTGGATTTCAGGCAGCAGACGCAATTTCTGAAAATCTACATTATCTTTCTCAATTTGCTCCTTATCCCAGTTCCAAAAAGCATGCTCATCTACTACAACATCTCTTCTAATGGAAATACTTTTTGTTTGCAAGCTGAAAACTCTATAACCTTTGCCTTGCGATGAATAACCAATAAAGATCCCTAATTCACCTTTCGATTCAAGTTTGCTTCTTTTGACTGAAGGAACATGAGAATAGCAAATCGAACCAAAGATTTTTAAGTGTTTGGCAGATGGTTTTGTTTCACTCCAAGCCTCAATAGGAATTTTTTTATCCACAACTTTAGTTGGCAACCTATTTAACAGATATACTGAAGTATAAACAACTTCTGCCCAAAAGCTTTGCAATAGTTTCTTTTCAAGCAACAAACATCTAGCCATTTCAACAATAGTCCTGTTCTTCCTCTCCGAGACTCCATTTTGTTCGGGTGAATAACTTACTGTCAACTTGTGATCAATCCCCATATCTTCACAATAATTATTGAACTCATTTGAAGTGTATTCACCACCATTGTCCGATCTCAAAGACTTCAGCTTACAACCACTTTGTCTTTCAACAAAAGCTTTAAATTTCTTAAAAACTGAAAATACTTGGGACTTGTTACTCAAAAAATACACCCAAGTCATCCTTGTTAAGTCATCAATAAAGAGAACAAAATATTTATTTTGTCCTAAAGATGATGTCTACATAGGTCCACACACATCAATGTGAACTAGTTCAAGTTTTTTAGTTGCCCTCCAGGTAGCACTTTTAGGAAATGATTTCCTGTGTACCTTACCCATCTGACATGCCTCACAAACTTCTTTAGACAGTGAGATCTCAGGTAACTCTTTAGTCAAGTCTTTCTCATACATAGACTTTAAAGTAGCATAATTAAAATGCCCATATCTTTTGTGCCACAACCATGACTCATCCATACTTACAAAATTTGCACTATCAAACTTCCCATCTAAAGAAAAAGATTTATCCACCATTTCTACTTTAATAATCAAACTATCTTTAGAGTCAAAAACCAAACAATGTTTTCCCTTAAAAAATAAGGAACAACATTTCAACATCATTTGAGCCACACTTAACAAGTTACATACTAAACAAGGAACATACAACACATCATGTATAAACTTTGTACCTAGTGTAGTTTGAAAGGAAACTGAACTCTTTCCATGTTCATCGACTGTTTCACCATTTCCCATACTAACTTTAGCTTTGAACGGCTTGTCAAGTGTGTGAAACAAAAGCTCATTGTGTGACATATGACTCGTGCATCCACTGTCTATGAACCATGAGGATTTGTTGCTTATGTTTTCTTCGTGATAAGCCATAAATAAGCTTTCTTCTTCCTTTTCCGACTCTTCAACAAAATTTGCCTGCTGCGCCTGATGTTGTTTTGGCTGATTCTGCTTGGCCCTGCAAATTTTCTCAATATGACCCATCCTTTTACAGAATCTACATTGAATGGATGGCTTTCCTTTGAACCAGCAGTCCTTTTCTTAATGATTGGTTCTTTTACAGTGGTTGCAAGGTGGAAACTTCCCTTTCTTTGAAGATTCCTTCCATGGTTTTCCCTTTCCTACTTTATCTCCTTCCATCCTTCTATTGTCCTTCACAGGCTTCTTGCCTTTATGTTGTGCCTGAAATGCCACTTCTGCTACTTCTTCATCTCTTATACTTGATCTTTGTTCTTAGGCTTGCAACTTGCTGATCAGTTCTGCAACCGATAAAGTCTTCAAATCACAAGATTCCTCTATTGATGAAATCTTAGACTCGAACCTTGCTGGTAAGCTTATCATCATCTTCTCCACCACCTTTGAATCTGGAAAGGTTTCACCAAGCAACCTTATTTTATTTACAACTTCCATAAGTTTGGCAAAATACTCTTTCACAATATCTCCTTCTTTTATCCTTAACATCTCAAATTCTCTTTTGAGAATTAGGAGCTTGACAACATTCACTCTGTCACTTCCATCGAACTCCTCTTTTAGCTTCTCCCATGCTTCTTTAGGTATTTCACAAGTCATTATTCTTGTGAAAATCACATCTGAAAGTGTTGAATGAAGACATGTGAGAGAGCCTTTGGTTTCCTTGACTTCGCTTCTTCATAAATCTTCATCTGTGCAACTGTTGGATTTGGTCCAAGTGGAGGAGGATTTGTTTCCCATTGACTAAGAGCTTTGAGATAAGCCTTCATCTTTATCACCCATATTTGATAATTCTCTCCTGTAAACAAAAGAGGGCCTGCACCCAAGAAGTTGTTGGATGCCATGTTACTGCTGCTCAGCTCTAACCTTAGAAGAACCGGAGAAAACCTTAGCTTTCTTGCCTTCACTGATCCCTCAAGAAGAAGGGCTCTGATACCACTGTTAGATTTTTAAACTTATAAGAAAAAAAAGGTTCAACTGAACTTCTTTTCATTCGTATGTAATATTACAAAAGGCTTAGACACATATAGCTATATAAGCTTTTCAAAAGTAAGTAGAGTCCATACCTATCCAACCACTATTGTCTTTCTTACAAAACATATTCCATAAAACAAGGACTACCTTTCCTTTACAAACTAAACATCATATTCAAAAGAGAACTATTAGATTAAAGACTATCTAGAAAAATCTCATTTTCTAATAATAACTAATCCGAAGACACATGTATATCTCAAAACTAGTATGACATTATCTTATTTGGTAGGTGGGATTAATTAGTCACAGAATTATAATTTCAGAATAACTTTATTAGTGACAACAACTCTTATAAGTGATTTCATAGAATTAGTAGAATTTTTATTTAAGGATTCTTTAGATTGTATACTTCTAGGTGCTCATTGAAGAAATTATTTGATAGGGAGCTCCACAATTGAGGTTTAATAGGTCATGTTGGGGCAACTAAGAGTTGAAAAAACTTGAAACAAAAATTTTATCATCGTGATCATATGAAGAGGAGATGTTAAGAAAATTTGGGATCAATATTATTTAAACTGTGGAGAATGATATTGAAAAGAGAATTAAATTCTCTGTAGGAATAATGGGGGAGAATACTTGTCACATGAGTTCAATGACTATCTTAAAGAATTTCAAGAACGTAATTGTAACAATCTAAATCCTCATTTTGAGTTGTTCAATAGAGTCCATAATTAGATATTTCTATAGATTTTGTGTTTGGGACTACCTAGGTCTAGAAAGGGACATGATAGAACTTATTTTGAGGTAGGGAAAAATTTCTAAGATGACTCGTTTTATTTCATGTCATTAAAAAGAAGAAGCCACAAATATAGCTACAATATTTGAAAGAGAGAAGTAATCATGAGATTACATGGTGTGTCAAGGTTCATTTTTAGTGATTGAGATGTCAAATTTCATAGCTAATTTTAGAAGACTTTGTAAGAAAGTTGTGTACTAAATTGTTGTACCCTATCAATTGTCACCCACATATTGATGGTTAGACTGAGATAGTTATTAATAATGCATGAAATACTAGAGGGGAGTGAATTGTTTTAATTTCATTACAAAAAAGTAACAATTGACGACGAATAAATTTTATAACTAAACAATAAATTTTTTCCCTAATCCTATTTAGCAATGAATTATTAATATGATATGATCCCTCGCCATAATATTTTCTTCTCTCTTCCCTCTTTTGAGTACATAATAAATCACTAAAGTGAAAATACAATGTTTGTTTGAGAGTAGAACACATAGCTTGATTATGGATAGATTGTTGTATTATTATTCTTCCATTACCTTAAATATATAGCTTCTGAATTTGAACATTGGGGAGCCTCTTTCATAATTGACTTGATTGGATAGAGATGGCAACCCAAGGGTGTTGATCCTAGAAAATAAACTAATTGAGATTATTTTTAGCAATAAGTTTAGAGCTTTGATTCAAGGTGTGTTCTCTATGAAAAGAAACTGTTTTTCATAGAAAATAAGTGTTTTTTTTGTTTATTTTCTAAAGTTCAGTTAGTAAGGAGAATATATTTTCTAAAGGGCATTTATATCTAATAGATGCATCACAACCCCAAGATTGAGGTAAAGATCTCTACCTCGAGATTCAACCCCGACCAATCCCTACTTGAGAATCGGACTCGAGACCCATAATATCACCAACCTCGATACCCAACCCCAAGCTCTAACCCTGATATTGAGCTTGAGATTTCTATCTTGAGACCCAACCTTGGCTCAACCCCTACTCGAAATCCAACCCTAAAAAATCTAAATCCAACCCTAACTTGAGACCTGACCCCGACCCTAAGACTCAAGACCCAATCTTGACCTTATGACCCGATCTCAACCCTGAGAACTAACCTCAAGAGCTAGCCCTAAAATATGAACCACATGACTAGAGACCCAACCCCAACCCTAACCTCTAACATCTAACCTTGAGACTCGATCCTGACCTTGAGATCCGACCCTAAAATTGTGTGCAAGATTCTGACCCTAAAATTTGAAATTCAGGACCGACCTTCAACTTTGGCCTTGAGACTTGATAGCTTATCCTGACTTCGAACTCTGAGAAAAAAATCCATACCTAATCCCAACCTCAAGACTAAGCCTTAACCCTAAACTCAAGACTCCACCTTGACCCTAAGATCCAAACCCCAACCCTAACCCTAATACTCGACCCCAAATTGACCTTGAAACTATCTTTTAACTTGGTCGAGTCTCAGAAGTTTAGTCTTATATCAATTTGGAGTCAGGTCCCATGTCGGTTCAAGGTCGAGTCTTAAATTGGGGTTGGAGGGTGGGTCACATTCAGAATTGAGTTTCGGCTTATGGTTGGGTCTCATGTTCAGAAGGGTCTCGAGTCAGGCGTTAGATCCCCAATTATTGTTAAGGGTCATTTTCGAAAATTTATGCAAAATTACCATTTTACCCTATCTTTAGTGCCCCAAAAGTTATTTGATCGGTTTGTGTTGTTGATTTTGTTAAAATCTTAATGGATTATAAATTGTGTGAGTTTTTGAGTTTTCATAAGCTTTAAGTGTTAAAAAGTAATTTTCGGTGCCAACCGGAGCTACGGGTCGCAGAATGAGGTTTCTTAGTTCCATCAGCTTCGGAATGTGGAAATTGATTTAGTAGAGTTGTCGGAATCACATTTGGGGTTAATACAAGGATTTGAGGTCTTGAGTTGAAAAGTTTAATTTTTATGAGCTAATTTTGACTTTGGCCAAAAAATCGAGTTTCGAGTGTCGGATGGTGATTCTGCTAGTTTCATTGGCTCCTAAACGTGTTTTTTGATCAATTTGCACTATTGGTTCATATTTATAGAGTTTCGAATGAGTTTTGAGGGTCAAAAATATATTTTGAAGGGTGGTGGTATAAGTTGACTGCGGTCAATGCGCGGTCAACACGCGTGAACAGCAACACACATGAACAATAACCTTTTGGGCAGAAAATGCCCATTTCTTCCCATTTTAATATTTTTTACAATTTATTTGAGTTCTTGAACTCTTTGAGGCGATTTGAGAAGAGATTTTTGAGGCAAAGTGTTGGGTAAGTAATTTTTTGACCTAAAACCTTCCTTTTTCATTAAGTATTTGATGATTTTAATTCCAAATTTTAGTTTCAAACTCCAAAAATCTTTGTTTCTTTCCTAATCTGAATTTAAGGAAAATGGCAATTTTTAACTCATTTTGAGCTCTATTTTTATGGGTTTTCCAATCATGAGTTCCTTATTACCATTAAAATGTAATTGTCCAATAAATTTTCAAATTTGATCCTTTCAGAAATAATTAATTTTTGGACCATTTTACCTTCGATTTCGAAACCTATCAATATGGGTGTCATTGGACTCCTTGTGATGTGTATGTTTTATTGTTGATAGTGGGTTGTCATTTCGGACGTTGAATTCGAGAGTTACTTGTCTGGTAGAGGTATTCGGGTGTGATTTCGACAATTGAGGTAGGTTTGGCTATCTTTTTTTGAGATTGAGATGGGGTAATTAGTCATTCATATGTTATAAACTTTGGGATGGGGTTGTAGTATGAGTTAAGAATGTTATATATATTGTGATGCCCGTGTGGGGGATTATTTATTAATGTGTTGCCGTGTGGGGGTTTATTTGTATTACATAGCCCTTGTGGGGGCCTTATTTGCTTTGAGAGCATGTGATTCGTGATTTGCCTAAGAGAGAGGCTTGAATATATTATTTAACTTGTGATGCCAGTTTGAGAGGTTGAGTTGGGGGTTTTGAGTATGCTTGAGTATTGAAATATTGTTGAGAAAAGGGTGAATATTTAAATTGAAGTATTTCTTTCCCATTACTATTTATTGAGGGTGAATATCATATGTAGGTTAAGTTTTGAGAACTTTGAACCTTGTACCACATGTGAGTTGAATATTACTTCCATGCCATATGTGTTTTGATGCATTCATCACATCATGAAACATGGGAAGTTGAGAGATATGGAAATTCTTTTTAAGAAAGAAAATGAAACATCTTTAAACCTTTGTATCTTGAGTCCCTGACCGAGGCAGTTTTACGACAAGGTAGTGGATGCATTGTGATCCCTTGACCACGAGAAGGTGGCAAGAATAATGAGATATTATGATTGAGGTATATGGTCTGCGAAACCCCCATGGGTCCTGCTTGGTAGCACAGTTCAGTAGGTGTATACGACAGGCTATGCGACAGTCTTAATTCCACCGTACCACCACATCATTGCATCATCATATTGCATTGCATTGATATCTGTGCTGCTTAAATTATCTGGTTAATTATGATTATGAGCTATTATTATGGGTTTACTTTACTCGCGCCATTATATATATATAAACTAGAGGCACCGATGCCGAAGTGAGACTTTTTTGTATGCAGATGGAAGCGTTCCTTAGTTTATTTCAAAGGTTTGATTAATTTCTTATACTTAGTCGGCTAAAACCTATTAAGTACATGTGAATTGTACTCGCCCCTACTTCTGTGTTTCTTTTTTATGCAGGTACTAGTCAGGGTACCTCACGTGGCAGCTGATATTCTAGCGGATTGTATATTCTCAAATTAGTGCTGAGATCCTAAAATTCGAATCGTCACTAGTCTATCTTTATTTCTCAGTCTTTTGTATCATTTAGAGACTTATGTTGTATCTTCAGAGTCGAACCTTGTATTAGATGCTCTTTATACTTATGACAACAGATTTTGGAATAATTTCTTCAGTGTCTTTCTTTTCATTTAAATCGTGGCATGACTTTCTCTTTGGGAGTCTCGTATGAGTTTTACTTTTAGGGTTACACATCAGGTAGAGTTTTGGGATGTGTGCCATCATGACCTCAGTTTTTGGGTCGTGACAGTCACATTCAGAATTGAGTTTCGGCTTATGGTTGGGTCTCATGTTCAGAAGGGTCTCAAGTCAGGCGTCAGATCCCCAATTATTGTTGGGCTGGGATGAAGTCTTCGGCCGGGTTCCAATTCAAGGCGGGTCTCAAATTGAGAGATCTTGAGTCGGTCGATGCGAGTTGATCATGTTACGAGGTGGTATGTTGAGGGGCTCTTGGGACATTTGGGCTAATTAGGTGGTGGGAGTGGGATGGTGAGGTTGAAAGATAATTTAGAAAAATACTTTTTCTAAGTAAGTCATTCTCATTAAATTAGTGGAATATAAAAATATTCTTGTATACACTCCTGTACTTTTTGTATTTTGCCTTGATTGTATTTGTTGTTCGAACGAATACAATTGTACAGATTGTATTCGTTATGTAATGAATACATGCATCTGGCACCCAATCTATATAAAAATTCTTCTTAATTCAATTACATTAGCCTACAATATTAATTTGAATTAATATATCTTAAATTTAAAATATAGTCCAAACTATTTATATGAATTTAAATTCGATAAAATTTAGACGTTATAACTTAGATACCGTCCAAATTTAACCCAATTCATCTATTTGCCATCTCTACTTTTTAGCTAAGTAACCATCCAATGCTTTCTAACATGAGAGTACCCATAATATTTCATTTGAAACAAATAATGTGTGACCATTCAGTGAAGAAATCAGCAAAGGAAACTTCTTATTATATACCTCTACTATGTATACAATCTTTTCTTTTAATGTAAAAGTTAAGTGCAAGAAAGTACTGAAAATCTATTTCTCTAAAGAGGATTTTGTGAAAATTCAAGGAAACTTCTATGTATTTACTTCTTGAATTATATTTTGGCTCCTTCTCTTGGAAGTTAGCGGCAAAATGCGTTTAAATTCTTTTTGATAATGAATGACGATAAAATTTGAATTTAAAATCTTTGCTTGTTTTGATATTTTGTTGAAGCTAGCATATGATTAGATCTTATCTAAAACTTAAACTTAAGTTGTTAGAAATACTCTGCATATTTAATTACATATTTATCTTAGTAAAAGATGTCCTCTAAAGCCTTTGAAATAAAATGTAATGTGACTCTGCTTCGTAAAAGGTTTTCCAAGAATAGGAAATGAACACGAAGAATATGTTTTATAAAGTCAATATTAGAACACTTACTTTTATTTGGTCTTGTTCAATATATTGGTGATGTATATTATAGGGATAAATAAACAAAATGGATTTTTTAAATAAATTATTGGAAAAATTACCCTTTTATACATATTCTAATACCATATTTACTTGTATTTCCTATTATACCAAAAAATATCCAAAATCCCTATTTTTTCTTTAACTCTCTCTCTCTCCCTCACTGATACATCACTCTTCCACCCTAAATCCTCGCCAAAATTCGCTCCTCTTCATTAGTTTTTGAGATTTTGAATTTCTGAGTACATTTGTTACTCAATTTCAAGGTTCTAACTAAGGTATATTTAAGTTTTTCCTTATCTGAAATCTCACTTCATCCTCATTCAATCTGATTTCTCCTAAAATTTGTATCGTTTGATTTCTTCTGTAAATCTTTGAAAAATCTTGTAAAATTGGTATCCTTTGCTTTCTTCTGTAAATTTTTCTGTTTTTTAACTCATATCTTCAACGATACATATAGAATCCGTTCATGGTCTCACACAATTGAATAAAAATCAAAGAAATTCTTGTTTCACCTGGTTCTGATTCATCTTGGGAAGGTTACGACGAGGTTACATCTAAACATCGTAACGATTCAGCAGTGATGGATAAGCTACGTGAGAAATTGAAGTCGAAAGCTCCAGTTAAACATGCACCCAAAGAACTAGACAACAAGATTGAACGGGTTACAACACGTCATAATCTCCCAAAGGTATGAGCTCAATTAAGTATTTTTAATGCGATTTTTATGAAGGTTTTTTTGATTCTGATACATATTATTTATGTATCAGATTCTCATGTATCAAGCGTTAACGCTTTTGATAAGTATTTTTTTTAAATGTCATTTTTTCTGGAGATTTACCACTTCTGATACATCATGTTTAAGTGTCAGTTTCTATTGTATCAAGTTTTAATGATTCTGATACATCTACATTTATGTATCAGATTATAATTTATGAAGCCTTATTGCTTTTGATACATCTTCTGTATGTATCAGATTCTCATTTATCAAATATTTTAATGCGTCTGATACATCGTATTTATGTATAAAGTTCAAGTTGTATTTAACCATTCTTCATGTCAATGCAGGGAATGAAGTACGTCATCAAGAAGATCCCGTCTCACCCCTTGATGTATCAGATACATAACTTACGTATCAGCAAAACTGAAAAAAAAAGTCGAAATTGACTTTTTGTTTGAATTGCTGCTCTATTTTTTCCATTCGAGACGATGTTATGTTTTTTGGCTTGAATCTTCATGAACATAACTGTTACTTTTTTTAACAAACTAATCTCATTAATTAGATCAGTAATTCATTTAAAGAATCAATCATACCTTATATTAAGATACTATCCATAAATAGCTGATGTGTATTAACTATTCTGCAGCTAAAATTAATGTATCAGATACATAACTTATGTATCAGCAAAACTGGAAAAAAAATTGAAATCGACTTTGGTTTGAATTGATGCTCTGTTTTTTTCATTCGAGACGATGCTCTGTTTTTTGGCTTGAATCTTCATGAACATAACCGTTGCTTTTTTTAACAAATTAATCTCATTAATTAGATCAGTAAGTCATTTAAAGAACCAATCATACCTTATATTAAGATGCTATCCATAAATAGCTAATATGCATTAATTATTCTACAGTTAAAGATGATGTATCAGATACATAACTAATGTATCAGCAAAATTGGAAAAAAAATTAAAATCGACTTTGGTTTGAATTGATGCTCTGTGTTTTGGCTTGAATCTTCATGTACACAACCGTTGCTTTTTTAACCAATTAATCTCATTAATTAGATCAGTAATTGATTTAAAGAACCAATCATATCTTATATTAATATACTATCCATAAATAGATGATCTGCATTAACTATTCTACAGCTAAAGTTGATGTATCATATACATAACTAATGTATCAGCAAAACTGAAAAAGGGAAAATCGGATAATTTTGGTACGATGAGGGGTATATAGTAATTAGATTTTTCCATTTTGGGATTTAGGTAAAGTTTACTAAATTATTTACCACTCCATACCCCATTCTTAAATCATTCTTTTACGTACCCATTCGGTCTAAATTAATTACCCCTTGTACTCTCTTTAGTTTAGGCCCAATTTGCATTTATGATACCATCACAATATATATAAACTATTATGGTATCATTTAGTATTTGTGCAATTTTTCCTAAATTTTTGATTCCTTAATGATACCACAACATATAAAATATATTGTTATGGTATCATTGAGGATTTTAAAAGAGTCTCATTAAGGATTTTCAATATCATGATGATATACGAATATATTGTGGTAATATCATTCATGTAATATTGAATGACTTAGGAAAGTCATTATGATACCATCACAATATATATATATATATATATATATATATATATATATATATATATATATATATATATATATATATATATATATATATATATATGTATGTATACTATGTTAGTATCATTCAACGTTTGTGATGGTATCATGTCAATATATGATATATACTTGAAGGACTGCTCATTAGTGAATGATACCATGCTGTTATATATGATATTATGTGATAGAATCACTGATATTCACATATTGCGATTGTATCATACATGACTTGAGGAGTGTTACTGATCATATGAAACAATCCTTAATGATACCATTTCAATCTATGATAGTATCATAGAGATGTCGCTGAAGGATTGAAGTAGACATCATATAATGTAGTGGTATCATTATGGACTGAAGCAAACCTCAATGATACCATGTCAATATATTGATACTGCGATGGTATCTTGATCACGAGTCGCATGCTTTGGGGGTATGAATTATAAAGGGGTATTTGTCTGTAATTATTTTGTTTTTATAGGGCATGCGTTTAGTTTTCCCTATATTATATCACAAAAAGTTGAAAGTATATCATTTGCATAATTATAATAAGGGAAAATGCATAAATTCTTCCTTGAACTTATCTCGAAAAGTCAGTTACATACTTAAACTATCATGGCGACCTATTACATACTTATAGACATATAACACCACTCTCACAATGGGAGGTATATCACACTCGTGCCACATCAATGTCATCTCACTGCCACAAAAGATGCATGTCTGATTTAAATAAAAAATTGTGTGTCAATCAATTGTTTCATCTTCAATGAACACTACCATGGCCACCATATTAGTACCAAATCCATATATTTCACTATCAAAAATCAAAATAGCCGCCACAAATTTCACCACCTATAGTTAAACTCACCATCAAAATCACACTATCATCATCTTCCCCACAAAATTCAACACCCATAACCAAACTCATTACCATGAAAAGGTACAAACCCACCACCAAATATCACCACCATCATTATCAATATCACCACCTTCAATTCCCTCTTTTTGCCACCCACCACCCATCACCAACAAATCCACCATTATATTTTATTTTTAAACTGAATCATCAATTTTATCAACCATCAACAAAATCGAAGAGAAAAATCGAGTATAATGAAGATGGTGAAATTGAAAAAAAATTAAAATAGAATATGATGGGCGGGAGGGGAAGAGGATTCTGGTGGGGGTGGGGGTAGGGTGGGTGGGGTGGATGAAAATTGGGTATGGAAAGTGATGGAAAAACATGAAGAAGAAGATGTAGGTGGGGTGGGGGTGGAGTGGTGGTGGAAAAGAGGGTTTTAATTTTATTTTATTTTATTTTATTTTTAATCAAACGCGTTTTATTTATTTTATTTTTTATTATTTTTCCACGTTAGTTTTAGGGGTAAATAAATTCACTTTTGAATAGTAAATGTGTGTAATAGATCGTGATGATAATTTAAGCATGTAACTGACTTTTCGGGACAAGTTTAAAAGTAAATTTATGTCTTTTCCCTTGTAATAAATTATATTTAATTTGTGTTATATTTGTTCAAGCACCACTTAGATTATTATGAACTTAATGATCATAACTTACAGGAACTGATAATATGATCTTCTGTGTATAAGCTAATTACTATGCACATAAAAAATTAAAGCCTTTTGAAATAAAAAAAAACATCGGATGACCGTTTATTTAATTAATTAATTAATTAATTAATTAATTTATTATTATTATTATTATTATTATTAATAATAATAATAATAATAATAATAATAATAATAATAATAATAATAAGCACTTCTTGAATCATTGAATATTTTTAATTTTTCACTACATCAACTAAATCCATTAATGTTGAAGTAAGAAAGATATCTACATTTCTTACCTGAAAATTTTTCCACACGAAACAACAATTGAGTAATCAATATATATAGTATAACGTGCCATAAATAAATCTTCTCATGAACACTCAATAATTATTTTTTCAATGATTTTGTTCCATATATATAGTACACAAATGAAATCTACATAATTTACCCCCAAATTTCAGTAGAAAAAAAAAAGCAAGTGAATGTACTTCATTATTTTACCCTTTTTAGGGTTCTAGCACTTGTTTCCATACCATAAAATTACGTGTTGTGCATGCAAAACATATAGAAAAATAAATTATAAATATAAAAAAGGAAAATTCTAGGAAACTTCACTTTCAAAAACACCCAAAACTCCCATTTCTTGTCCACTTATATAAAATCAAGAACACAAGTGTTGATATGCATAAATTTCCCCCTATTAAATCAACAATTTCTACTCTTATTTTTAAAAAATAAATAATAACAATAATAATTCAATTTTCCATATTTTTTTTGGAAAGAATGGGTTCTCTAAGGGATTTGGAGAATAATGGGGTGGAAGAATTAGAGAGCAAAATTAATGAAGAAATTATTATTATGAAGAAAAAGAATAATAATGCACAAATATGTAGGTTATTGTTGGTTAATCTTCAAGAAGTTATATTAGGAACAAAGCTTTGCTTGCTCTTACCAGCTATCCCTTTGGCAATCTTGGCTCAATACTATCATTTTGCAAGGGTTAGTATTTATTATACTTTTTTTGTTTTAATTTATGTGATGCTTTTCATTTTTTTCGATATTCAATTTAGGTAAAGTTTGATCTATATTTTAAATTATATTTTTTCAGCTGAGGAAAAGTTGCAATTTTTATAGTATTTTTCGTGTAGTTTTTTTTTGAATATATTAATTTTAATTTTAGAATATTGAGTTCATATAATCTAATTTAATTAGCTATCCCTTTTGGCAATCTTGGCTCAATACTATCATTTTGCAAGGGTTAGAATTTATTATCCTCCTTCTGTTTTAATTTATGTGACATTTTTTATTTTTTTGATATTCAATCTAGGTAAAGTTTAATCAATATTTTAAATTATATTTTTTCAGCATATATTAACATGAGGAAAATTTGCAATGTTTATACTATTTTTCATATAATTTTTTTGAATATATAAATTTTAATTTTACAATATTAAGTTGATATTATCTAATTTAGCTTCAAAATTTAGTCAAAATGACTCTGGAGAAGCAAAAATAAGAGTGTCTTTAAATGTTTTTTAAGAATATAGGGATTTTATGTACTATTATCTCCCTTCAACCGTTTGAGCGAAATGTAAAAAAAGAATAGGGTGGAAAATTTATGAACCCACCCCTTCATCGTAGGAACTATGAGATCATCCTAAGGACGCCTTTGAAATCATCCAAGAGTCACGGACCGATCATAGAACCTAGTTCAGTATAGTACATTAGTTATCCGTTCTCAGATTTAATGATACAGACCGATCATAGAACCTTATTTAATAAATAATATCACTATGTTTAATAAGTGGAACACATTAATTAGTTATTATCTATAAAGAGAGACGGATTTCGCCTGCCACTCTACCGAGCTAACCAGCTACTTCGTTCCTCAGCAAAATGTTCACTTCTTTTTCGCCGGGTTTTATTTGATTTGTTGTGGATTGGATGATGGAAAAACCAGCAAGTATTTCCTTCTTATAATAAACTGTATAATAACTAATAATTTCAAAAAAAAATAAAAAATTTAAATAATTATCATCAAATAATTATAAAGATTTTTCTTGTTGTGTTTTTTCATGTGATAAGCAGCCTTGGATTTTTGCTTTTAGTTTGCTTGGACTTGCACCTCTTGCAGAACGTGTCAGTTTCTTGACTGAGTAAGTTGCATTTATTTATTTATTTATTTATTTTATCTCTTATTTTTATGACAAAATTCCTAACAAAATTATTTTATTTTATTTTTTTCCACTTAAAAACTAAAAGACAAATTGCTCACTTCACTGGTCCAACAGGTATGCATTTGTTTCCCGTACCTTTTGATTAATATTCCTTCCGTCTCTCATTTTAACAGTTGTTTTAGTTTCTTTTTTTTTTCAGAAAAATTATCTAAATATACATGTTATTTTACCACAATTTTTAAAATTGCCTTGCCTAGCATTTTAAAAGAATTTAAGAATTTCTTCTCGAATACATCACTCTATTTTTGCTGATACATCTTAGGATACATACTTCTCTCTCTGATACATCCCTCCCCCTCGAATACATCTCTCCTTTATGTATCCGGATGTCTTATCCCCTCTTTGATACATCTATATCCCCTCTCTGATACATCACTCCTTATATATTCGAATGTTTGCTGATGTGTCCGGAAGTCCAGTGATGTACCCAAAATCCATAAATATTTTTAAAAAAATTGTAATTTAAAAAAAAAGTAGGAAAAAAATGTAATTAACTCTTAACACTCTGAGATTTATGTAGATTACACCCTTTTTTCACATTGATTGAAAGATAAATATACACGATATATTAGAAAGTTACTTTTATTTATTAGATTTTAAAACAAATTGAACAGTATTAAAAAGGACTATGTACTTATTTAATGTTAAGGGTATATATATCGTTGATAATCATTGCCAACGTTAATCTTGAATTCCTAATAAATGAAAATTTGTTTTAGCTAAACCGACTATTAATTTTGGGTCAAAAAAAATATATTTATTAATTAAGTTGAAAATAAAGATGCATTAATTATTGTTATGGTTTATTATTATTTAATGCAGTTGGTGGTCTACTTAATGCAACATGTGGAAATGCAACTGAGATGATAATAGGATTATTTGCACTTTATCAAAGGAAAATACATGTCCTAAAGTATTCTCTTTTGGGTTCCATTCTTTCCAACTTACTTCTTGTTCTTGGAAGTTCTCTTTTTTGTGGTGGACTTGCCAACATTAAAAAGGAGCAAACATTTGACAGGGTAAGATTGCACTTTTATTTGTGTTTCTACCTTAGACAGTCTGATGCTTCTGGAGTTTTCTCATATCGAATTGTCCAAAAGCTCATTAACCTGCCCAAGGGATGATGAAGGCAATGTCATCACATTCAATCTTGGAAAAGATGTGCCTGATTTTGTTAGAATATACTTTTAAGAGTATAATAAACTTTATTAGAGTAAAGTTGTGGGGCTTTTCATTCTGGTTTACAAAGATCAGAGGAAATTCTATATAATAATAAATGTATGAAAGAATTTTTTATGTATATTATCAGATCATTGAAAAAAATACTTATAATGGGTAAAAACCATAATAAATGAAGAAGTTAGTTACCTGAAATGTAAGATTTAAGGTAGCCTATTAGGTTAAATTACATTGATAGTGTAAAAATTATAAACATTAACAAAATTTGGTATTTGAATTATAAACACTGCAGTTTAAAGATTGTTTACACTATCAATATAATTTCTAAGCGGCCTTATTTAATTTTCAAGGTAACTGTATTACGAAGTAGTTACTTATTGTTATCTTTCAGGTAGCCTAATAATTACTACAAAATAAAAACAAACAAACAAAAAAGGAACTAATAACAAACAACTTTTATCACTAAATAACAAAATATTTGTCGCTAATCCTATTTAACAACAGATTCGTGATGGATTATCAAAAAAATTGTTATAGCAATGTTTTTTTTTTGGTGTGTGTGTGTTGACATTTGTTTTATTTTCATTTTGGAACAGAAACAAGCTGATGTGAACTCACTTCTCCTTCTTCTTGGATTGCTTTGCCATATGTTGCCACTGATGTATAGATTGGCTTTGGGGCCATCAATTAACAATATTAATAATAATGTAACAACTTCAATATTGGGATTATCTAGAGTTAGTAGCATTGCTATGCTTATAGCATATGCTGCTTATCTCTTCTTTCAACTGAAAACACACAGACAATTGTTTGAATCCCCTGAGGAGGTAAGTTGTCATCGAACTTCTCTATAACGTCGTTGTTTTTGTGTGAATGTTTTTTTTACTGCTATAGTGCAATGTTGTTATAGAGAAACATATAATATTATAAAAATGTGCATACTTGCTAATAAGATAGGTAATTTGCTAAAAACAAGTCAAAATTACATGAACAGTATAGAATTGTATATAATTTAAACAATTTATTTTGATGACGTATGAGCAGGAAGAGGAAGAAAATAAAGTTTCAGAAGATGAAGAGGCAGTGATTGGATTTTGGAGTTCATTTGCTTGGTTGATTGGCATGACTATAACTATTGCTCTATTATCCGAGTACGTTGTCGGTACAATTGAGGTAAGCTAAAGCTCACTTGTCGCTAACAAAATTTTTAGATAATTTATCGCTAATCTGTTGCTAAATAGGATCAGATTAGTAATATTGTCCGAAGAAAAAGAATATTTAATCTTGATTTGAAATTTCATATTACGTATACAATGTTTGATTTTCGGTATAAGATGATCATATGCACAATTAAAATAATTTAATTTCCGTATAACTAATGTGACGTTTGGTTTCTACTTATGCGAAGTTTAATACCATTGTAATTAATTCTGATTTTACTTATATGAGAATTTATATGCTATTTTATGCAATATATATAAGAGTATCCTAAGACGAAAACGCTCTTAAATTTAGCAAAAATTCATGTATTATATATTCGCTGCATAACAATGATTTCCTTGTTATAATCTCAGGCTGCATCAGATTCTTGGGGGATTTCTGTGAGTTTCATAAGCTTAATATTGTTGCCAATAGTGGGAAATGCAGCAGAACATGCTGGATCCATCATCTTTGCTTTAAAGAACAAGTTGGTAAGATACATATTAAATACTAAAAAATAAAAAAATTAGGAAAGTGTAGCGGGAGCACATATTGTGTTTTCTAGCTAGTATTTACACTCATCCAATAAATACATTATACATATATACAGGATATATCTCTTGGTGTTGCATTGGGGTCAGCTTCTCAGATTTCAATGTTTGTGGTAAGAATTTTGGCTATATTTGTTTCTTTGTGTATACTAATTATTTGTCGGCGTATCAATTTATCTGATATACTTTTCTTCTAATTAATTTCTTACAAAAAGAATAATACCTTTTTTTTAAGAATCTATTTAATTTTAGCATCACTGTTTTAATGAATAACTTAGTTGAACCCTCAATATAGTACGATCGTTTAGATGAAAACATGTGAGGAGCTCTCAGCGCCATTTATTTAAAAGGATAATTTGATATACTTTGGATACATCTAACTTATATGTAAATAGTCTTTTTTAATTTCTTTAAACTACATGTTCAGTCAAATATCTCATATAAAATGAGACGAAGATAGTACGTGACCAATTCTTTGTAGCATCAAGAAATCATTTTAAAATAACTACATTTAATCATACGTAAAAGTGAAATATTAGTTAGCTGGAAAATAATGCAGATTATTGTTGATTACAATAGATATTTTACATTATGTTGCTTGGACTCTCCAAAATCTATGTCGTACTCATATCGGGTCTTCCAAAAATTCATTACTTTTGAATGATCCGATACATCGATCGCCATTTCTGAAGAATCTGAGCAATATAATTTTTACACTACTAGTAATTAGTATATATCCGAGGGTCTCTCGGAAACAGCCGTCCTACCTTGGTAGGAGTAAGGTCTGCGTACAATCTACCCTCCCCAGACCCCACGTTGTGGGATTTCACTGGGTTGTTGTTGTTGTTGTTGTAGTAATTAGTATATATATGTTAAAAGCTAACTACTTTTGTCTATATCTATCCGGTAAGGATAGAATAAAGCTAACATGTTTACTATTTTTAGGTACCTTTATGTGTAATTATGGGTTGGATAATTGGTGTGGATATGGATTTGGATTTTAGCCTACTGGAAACTGGTTCTCTTGCTTTCTCAATCATCCTCATTGCCTTCACCTTGCAGGTTCTTTTACTTATTATTTGACAACCAAGTTTAATTTATTGGTGATTAATTCTTGATATGAACTAATGTTGATGTAGTAACTAATTATGTTGCTCGAATCCTTCAAAAAATTTGCCACAACTATATTGGATCTTTAAGAAATGCATTGTTCTTAGATGATTCGATACGTACTTGTCAATATTTTTGAAGAGTTCGAGCAACATAGATAGAAAGTATAATATATGTTGCGAAATGAACCAAAATTTTGGAAGAAAACAAAATTTTTACTAATAATAGAAACATTGTGGTTGTCAAATATGCTCCAAAACAAAAGGGCAATATTTGTTCATCTCTTCAAAACGAAGAGAATATATATATATATATATTTGAATGACATGATAGGATTATGCTACAAGACAAAAATTGAGGATGTCAAGCTCAAATTATAAGTGAAACTTGGCTCTTAATTTCTCGCTACATCTTTTTTCCCACCCAATATCTGATACTCGCATTGGGGCTTGATTGAATTCGTTTTTGCACTGGAAAGCCACACACATTGCAGGGTAAACGGCTAAACGCTTTCTGCGACTCCATATCCAGGGCTCAAAAAAGGGGTCTTTCACTTCATTTATTCAACTTTTTTCTCTTAAAATTCTTATACTCCTAATATCTCTTGCAGGATGGAACATCACATTACATGAAAGGAGTGATTCTCTGTCTTGCCTATTGTGCTATTGCTGCTTGTTTCTTTTTCCATAAAATCCCAATCAGTAAGTCAATTTATTTTGTATAAAAAAAAACCTATTAATTATTGAATGATATTTGTATATCCTTTGATAAAACATTCCACATTTATACACAAGGAATATGATTAATAAATTTATAATATCATTGCAATTTAACCTTCTTTAGGAGGTTACTTGCCTTTATCTTTCATGTTAATTTTAAACTTATTATTGATAATCAGAACTATTTTTTATATGATTTACACTGTCAATCTATAGAAGTTAAATTCCTCTAACAAATTGTTAACTCTTTTTTTGGTGTGTCGGGGTGTTGTTAGATATTGAAAACAATTCATACGGGAGCTTGGCTGCTTAACCAAGTTCATTCAGCAACGTGATGAACCATCAGAAAGAAATCGATATGTATCTGATGGAGTCTACATTGTACACGTTATCAAGCGAACGTAACACTTCATTGCATCAATATGCATTTGTTCACCCATATTATAAGAGCTTTTCTTACCCTTATGTGGAGATTATTACATTTCATGTTTGATTGGAGGCCTTAATGAACATGAAATGTGAAAATAATAGAGGACTTATAAACATGGTTTAAGTTGTATGTAAATATGTTCTTGTTTATTACTGTTTTTTTTTTGCATAAAAGTGGTGGGTTTTGAGGGGAATAAGAAACTATCACTCCTCATCAGTAATGTTCAGTTGAGTATTTTGGTGGCCAATTAATAAAATTATATAAGGTTCCACATATTCCTTTAAATTATATAAGGTTCCATATATTCCTTTTCATTGGTAAGCATTCTTCTATATATTCTTCCTATTAGGGTAGGACGATGCGCTAAACTTGCGCTAGCTACAGAGTCCGAGAAACCTTTATTGTCCCTTTAATTTATGAAGGGCGTTGCCTAACATAATGTCACGCCCCGGGAGGGTACCCTAGACGTGGCCGGCACTCGAAAATCATTGCTGGCCTTCAAGCGAACCACTTGGTCCAATCACATTTCCATTCAGTCATATTCTATTAGCAGAAGACTCAACTCACAAGAATACTATTCATAATTAAGGCTAAAGGCCAACCACATGTCCAATCAAATACTAGTAAGAATAAAACTAGTCAAAATGAAACAAATCAACATTCATCCACACTCTAGTCTATGATGCCTCTATCAACAATCCAGGAGGTGCCAATGACAGGTTATGGCTACCACAAATCAAAATAAAATAAAACTAACTCAAAGCTAAAAAGATAACTGCGGTATCCTCCAGAAACAGGGAGGACTCACCAACTAGCTGGAAGTGGATAGACCCTCAACGGTGCGCATGTTGACGATCTCTAGTACCTGTCTCTGCATTATGAAATGATGCAGGCCAAATGGCGTCAGTACGTAGAATGTACGAGTATGTAAAATGGCCAAATGAAACAAACATCAAGGTAGAATCAAATCAACTCGAAATCTCAACTCAGAAGAAGGAATAACTCAATCAAGATGTTTTGAGTCTAAACAAGAATATATGATTTAGACAAGATCAATCACATACAATTCAACCCAATCCATCCTAATCTGACTCAGAGTACTATCAAGACCTATATGGGAGTTTCTCTTATCCGACAACTATCACTTATGAGCTAGTGATAGTACAACAAGCCGACGTTGTTGCCATGCCCATTCATACCTTGCTAGGGTGTGAAGGAATCAATCAATCATGTATCCATAACCAATCAAGTCCTATCATGTTAGGACAATAATTTGGGAAACATCCGACTTTAACGGTCCAATCCCCTCCTATGTTTGGCGATGTAGTTATTGGATTCAAGTTATTACTTACTCTTACCCAATTTGGTGCTCGATACTCCTCCCAAGACTCAATGCTCATAAAACTCTATCCAATCAACTCAATCTAGTCATATCGACAAGTCTCATTTGGATCCTTGTCAATTCATCAATTTTATCACAATCAACATTTCAACCAATCAAACTATCCAATCAATCCCAATCACATCTTTCAAGAGTAGTTTAGATATGCATTTATGACAACATTTAGTCCTATCCAATCATTCCTTCGTTCACTTCACCAATCTTTTGGGGACTCATCAAGACTCCAAAACTCTAAATCAACAATCTAAGATACTCAAAATATTTAAGTTTTAACAAAAATATATTTAACAACTCATATCAATCAACTCTTAGACATAACAAAATATGTATGACAACTCATATCAACCAACTCATATCAACATGAGGCATCTATCAATTTATGAAATATCATATGAAAAGTAATTTGTTCAAGAATTAAAGTCATGAAGATCATCAATCAGTTAATAGTATGTAAACATATTCTAGGGTTTTAGGAAAATTCAAGAAAATATTCCTGGAGGGTTCAAATCTTTCACAATTTCTATCCAACATATCTATGGGGCATAAGGAAGAACTCAATCCATATTTTAGGTTAGCCTTACATACCTTAAAGTAGATTTTAAAGAAACCTTGTTGTTAGATCTTCAATGAAAAGCTTGAATCCTTGAATTTTGAGGGCATATCTTGTTGGAGATGATTTGAGAGAGAAGGGATTGAAGATTAGGGTTCTTTGGAGAGGCAAAAGACTGTAAAATATGATCCGAAACGTGTCTAAGTTCTATACATAGGTATTAGGTATTTGTTTCAAAATGCCCCTCCAAAAATCTGGAAAACTGGACAAGTCTATGACAGGTCCGCGACGCGGACGTGTCATGCACTTTCTGGTCGACAAAAAATGAAATATGGAAAAATTCGTCAAAGTTCGCTACAAGTCTGCGATGCGGACTCATCACGGACCTCTCTGTTCAACTAAGCATAACTTTTTGTCTCCGAACTCAGAAAAATGCAATCTTGGTGGCGTTGGAAAGAAGACTCAAAGAAATTTAATTTGATAGGTAATGGGCCACCCAATTCATTATATTTTAGGAGATATGATTATTTGAAGTTTATCCTTATACGGACTCATCCGGAAACTTAGCCAAGAGGAATGCTTTGGACTTGGTTTGGTTTTAGGGATCCCTTATGACTCTAAATCAATCTAATACACTTTAAATACTTAGGAATTGATCCTAACTCATATATACAATTTGAAGTCTTCGAGTTCAAGCCTATACGCATACGAAGAACGGTCCGAATCTTAGCGTAGAAATTTTGAGATGTTACACATAATCCTTCATGTATGCATATACCACGCTTCTAGAAATTAAGATTTTTTCCATCGTGAATCAATATAAATTTTATGTTAAAAAAATATGATTTTCCATCATCATTTTCACCAAACAAGATCAATGGAAAAACTCATAGTGAGAGATAGATTCTCATTGAAATAATATGAAGCTTCTTAATTTTTTCATATGAAATACTACCTTTTTTTCTGTTACGCCCCGAGAGGGTACCCTAGGCATGGCCGGAACTCAGAAACCATCTCTGGCCTTTGAGAGAACCACTTGGTCTCATTACTCATTCGTTTATCAATAGAAGACTTAAGTGAAAATAAGAATACTTATGTGGGCTCGCCATCATCCACATCAAATGAAAGAAATAATCCTTAGAAGAAGTAGTTTCAAAGGAGAACTACTCCAATTAAATCATCAAACTCTTTCTATGAAGCCTCTAACACTATCAGACGGTGTCAATGACATGTACATGTCTACCTCAAAAGAAATATAATACTCAATAATAATAAAACGATAAAGAGTTCCTCCGAATATAAGAAGGAATTACCATATAGCTCAAAAGTAATGATTTTCAACGATGCGCCTACCTATCAAGAAACTCCATTCTTATGGACATTTAACCTCAAAGAAAGTATAGGGCACATGGGTGGACTCAACCCATGCTTTGAGTAGCCTTACATACCTTAGAATAGATTTTTGAAGAAACCTTGTTGTTGGGTCTTCAATGGAAGGCTTGAAGTCTTGAAGGTCTTGGAGGCAATCTTTGTTGAAGAAGGATTTGGAGAAGAAGAGAGGGAAATTCTAGGGCTTTTAGAGAGAGAGAGAGAGGCTAAAAAATGGTCCAAAACGTTCTAAGGCTGATACATATATAATTTGGGACAATTCCCAAATTGCCCTTTCTCCAAAATTCTGAAAAATAGGCTAAAAACGCTCTTGGCGCGATAGTGGCGCTTCGCTCCATTGTAGCACCAAGTCGATTAGGCCTAAAACCTGCACATCTGTTAGTGGCGCATCGCGTAAAGGACCAAACTATTGAGGCACATTCCTAGGGCGATAGTGGCGCGTCGTGCCCTTACAGCGCCAAGCCTATATTTTCTGGGTTCTGGAAAATAGGCTTGAAAACCCTATACATCTCGTAGTGGCGCGCCGCGCTAGGGACCAAACTACTGAGGCATGTTCCTAGCGTGATAGTGGCGCGTTGCACCACTGTGGCGCCAAGCCCAGTTTTCCAGCAGTTGCAACCCAGGCCTGAAATTCCTGTCGTGCTAGTTCATCTTAGGATAGTCATAACGTTTGACTCCGAACTCTAAAAATTATGATCTTGGCGGTGTTGGAAAGAAGACTCGACGAACTTTAATTTAATAGGTCATGGGCCACCTAGATCATCATATTTCAAATGATATGGCCGTTAGAAGTCGACCCCTTATACAAACTCCTTCAACAACTTACCCACGATGAATCCTTTTGGACTTAGCTCGGCTCTAAGGATCCCTTATAACCCCACATCACCTCTAAAACTCTTTAATTACTTAGGAACTCATCCTAACTTATGCATACGCTTCATAATAATCGAGTTCGACCCTACACATATACAAGAAAGGTCTGATTCTTAGGGAAAAATTTTGGGGGGTGTTATAATATCTCCCCCTTGGGATCATTCGTCCTCGAATAATAAGTAAACCAAGAATGGAAATCAAGGTACAAATCACAATCGGAGTTCAGTCAATCAACCAATCCATTTCTCAAATAAATTACTATCCAAACTCAAAATGCGCAAACAAATTCAAGTAAAGAAAATGGTCATTACCTTCAACATTCTCATCGGTAGGCACGAATAGATGTGGATATTTAGTTTTCATGTCTTCATCTGCTTCCCATGTGGCTTTCTCAACAAATTGATTTCTCCACAGGACTTTAACTGAGGCGATCTCTTTGTTCCTCAATTTGTGAATTTGGCGATCAAGAATCTGGATTGGAACCTCTTTATAGGACAAGCTATCCTTAACTTCTATGCTATCGATGGGGACTAACAATGAGGGATCACCCAAGAACTTCTTCAACATCAAAACGTGGAATACCGGATGAATAGAGGCTAGATCGAGAGTAACTCCAACTCATAGGCAACACTTCCAATCTGCCTTATAATTTATTAAGGACCAATATATCGAGGACTAAGCTTCCCCTTCCTTCCAAACCTCATGACGCCCTTCATGGGTGACACTTTCAAGTATACCCAATCACCCACCTCAAACTTTAAGTCTCTCCTCCTCACGTTGGTGTAAGATTTTTGGCAGCTTTGGGCTGTCTTTAGCCTATCTTGAATAACTCTCACCTTCTCCATGGCTTGGTGAACAAAATCGGGCCCAATCAACTCAGCTTCACCAACTTCAAACCATCCAATTAGCAATCTACACCTCCTCACATACAAAGCTTCGTAAGGAGCTATTTGAATGCTTGCATGATAGCTATTATTATATGCAAACTCTATGAGAGGTAAGTGATCATCCCAATTTCCTTTGAAGTCAAGCACACATACCCTCAACATATCTTCCAATGTCTGGATGGTGCGCTCTGCTTGGCCATCTGTCTGGGGATGAAAGGTCGTACTCAACTTTACCTTCGAACCCAGTCCCTTCTGAAAGTATTTCCAAAATTGGGAAGTGAATTGAGCTCCTCTGTCTGAGATGATAGACAAGGGAACCCCATGCAATCTGACGATCTCTTGAATGTATAACTTTGCATAATCTTCTACAGTGTCAGTAGTCTTAACCGCCAAGAAGTGAGCTGATTTCGTCATTCTATCCATAATTACCCAAATCGAATCATGTTGCTTTCGCGACTTCGGCAAGCCTGTAATAAAGTCCATGTTGATCATCTCCCACTTTCATTCTAGAATTTCTATGTTTTGAGCTAAACCACATGGCCTTTGATACTCAACTTTCACCTGTTGGAAATTTGGGCACTTGAAAACAAATTCTGCAATATGTCTCTTCATCCTACTCCACCAATAGATTTCCCTCAAGTCATGATATATCTTTGTAGATCCGGGATGAATAGAGTATATGGAACTATGCGCTTCGGCCATAATCCTTCCTCGAATATTATCGACATCTGGTACACACAATCTATATTGGTACCTCAACACACCATCTCCCACTTTGGTAAAAACTATCACCTCTTATTTATGAACAACTTCCTTTAATTGAAGAAGGACGGGATCCTGATCTTGTTTCTCCTTTACCTCTGCCACAAGTGAGGATGCAGACCCATCCTGGAAAATAACTCCACCTTCATTGTTCTCTTCCAGACGAACCCCCAATAGGGCTAATCTATGTACCTCCTTCGCTAATTCTCTCCTTCCCTCCTCCACATGGGCAGTGCTACCCATAGACAACCTGCTAAGAGCATCAGCAACAACATTAGCTTTATTTGGATGGTAGAGGGTGCTCATATCATAGTCCTTGAGTAGCTCGAGCTATCTCTTTTGCCTCAGGTTGAGTTCCTTCTAGCTGAAGACGTATTATAAGCTTTTGTGATTGGTGAATACATCAACATGCACTCTATACAAGTAGTGGCACCAAATTTTAAGCGCAAATACCACAGCTGCCAGCTCAAGGTCATAAGTTGGGTAATTCCTCTCATGAACCTTAAGCTGTCTTGACGCATAGGCTATCACCTTCCCTTTCTGCATCAGCACACAATCCAAACTAATTCTAGATGCATCATAATAGATCACAAAACCCTCTGTTCCATCGGGCAAGGTCAGGACAGGAGCAGTGGTTAGCTTGGTCTTCAATTTCTGGAAACTCTCCTCACAAGCATCGGACCATTGGAACTTAGCCTTTTTTTGGGTCAGCTTCGTCAATTATGATGATATGGATGAGAATCCCTCTACAAAGATTCGATAATAGCCAGCCAAACCCAAGAAGCTTCTTATCTCTGTCGGGGATGTGGGTCTGGGCCAATTATTCTCTGCCTTAATCTTTTGAGCATCAACCTGAATACCATCTCCAGATATAATGTGGCCTAGGAAGGCCACTGATGCAAGCCAAAATTCACACTTGGAGAATTTTGCATGCAATACCTGGTCTTTCAAAGTTTGTAAGACGACTCTAAGATGATGGGCGTGCTCCTCCTCATTCTTGGAGTAGACCAACATATCATCTATGAATACAATCATAAACATATCAAGATATGGATTAAACACTCGGTTCATGAGATCCATAAAAGTTGCGAGGGCATTAGTCAACCCAAAGGACATCACCAAGAACTCAAAATGGCTATAGAGGGTCCAAAAGGCTGTCTTTGGGATATCACACTCCTTCACCTTCAACTGATGGTAGCCCGATCTTAGGTCTATCTTTGAGAAACAGGTGGCACCCTGAAGTTGATCAAATAAATCATCTATTCTGGGGAGAGGGTATTTGTTCTTTATGGTGACCTTGTTTAGCTGCTTGTAATCGATGCACATTCTAAGGACCCATCTTTCTTTCGCACAAATAGGATGGGAGCACCCCATGGTGAGACACTCAGTCTAATGAATCCCTTATCTAACAGGTCCTTCAACTGCTCATTCAACTCTTTCAACTCAGCTGGAGTTATTCTATATAGAGGGATTGAGATAGGTTGGGTATCAGGAAGAACATCAATCCCAAAGTCGATCTCCCTATCAAGAGGGACTCCAGGTAGATCTTTCGGAAAGACTTTAGGAAACTCATTGATAATCGGAACTAACTTGAGGGATGGGGACTCAACATTCTCATCTTTCACTCGGATAATGTGATAGATACATCTTTTTGAGATTAGCTTCCTGGACCTAAGGTAGGAAATAAACTTACCCTTAGGCACAACAGGACTACCCTTCCACTCTATGATAGCTTCATTCGGGAATTTAAACTTGGCAATTTAAGTCCTACACTCATTAGAGGCATAACAGACATAAAGCAGTCCATGCCAAGGATCACATCAAAATCAACCATGTCCAACTCAACTAAGTCAGCTAAGGTATCCCTGTGATGGATTGATACAGTGCAATCTTTATAGACTTTCTCAGCTAAGACACAATTACCGACAAGAGTAGCTACGCAAAAAGGCTCACGAAGACATTCAAAAAATTTATTGAATTTACTAGCCACGTAAGGAGTCACAAAAGATAGTGTGGTACTCGGATCCATCAAAATATAACATTCAAGAGAAAAGACTCACATCATATCCGTCACGACATTTGGAGAGTTCTCTTGATCTTGGCGACTACATATGGCATATAGATGGTTCATACCTTTACTCATACCTAAAGTAGTGCCCCTCTGATTACCTCTAGCAGGTGGTGCGGTGGTAGGATACTGGTCTCTGTTTCCCCCTGTTGGATACTCCCTCTAAAAATGGTCCATTTGGCCGCATTTATAACAACCAATCCTTCCCAATCTGCATTCTTCCAAGTGGAGCCTACCGCACTTGCCGCATGGCGGCTTCCCTCTCAAACCTTGACCCACGCTAGCCTGGGATTGAGAACCCTGGGGTATGATGTTCTGATGACTCTGTCTCTACCGATCATACCTTTACTGCGGCATAGGTGCACTTGCAGTCGATGAGGCATAGCTAGAAGGCCTTTTCTGGAAGAAGGACCTGTTGCTCTTGTTCTGCCTTTGTTCATTCTCATGTCCCGCTGATTTTGCCTTCTTGCTCAGATGCTCCTTCCTGTCTTTCTTCTTTTCATCCTCCACCTGTTAAGCATACACCATCAATCTTGAAATATCTATGTCGGAGATTAACAATGCTGCTTTGCACTCCTTCTTCACATGTCTTCCCAATCTGGAGATAAACTTTCTCATCTTCAACCTCATATCTGGGATCATTTCTGGAGCATATCTGGATAGTTGGATGAACTTCCGTTCATACTCCTTAACTGTCATACCTTCTTGTTTCAGATTCACAAACTCCTCCACTTTCTCTTCCCTCAACTCCCTGGGAAAGAAGTGGTCAAGAAAGGCTCCCTCAAATTCATCCCAGACAGCAGGTTCAACATCCTCACCTTTACCTTATTCCCATTGGTTATACCAAATGTTTGCCACATCCTTGAGCTGATAAGATACCAACTCAACCCCTTTGATCTCCGTAGCATGCATAGTTTTCAGGATTTTCCACATCTCATCAATAAACTTTTGGGGATCTTCATCAACCTTAGACCTCGTGAATACTAGCGGATTTATTCTCAGAAAGTCTCTAATTCTAGTGAAAGCAGACGACTCTTGAGAACTAGAGCTAAGAGTTGGCGAGCTCTAGTTACCATTTCGGGCAGCCACTAATTGAGTGAGCATAGAAATCGCCCCTCAAAATTATGCCTCTGAAGTGGGTGCAGGTGGAGTAGCGGGCACTTGGGGTGCCTCCGCATATCTTGTGGGTCGGCCTCTAGCCCTCGATGGGCGTACTTCTAACTGGGGCATCTCTGCATTATCAATTTTCCTTTGGCTAGCAGTACGTTTGGGAGGCATTATCTGCAATGTATAAATGCACGAATTAGAAAAGGAGTTTCATAGAGTTTAACTCTATCGCACGAATTCAGAGCATGAAAGAAGTGAAACAATTCCTAATTTCTTATAGCCTCCTGATTATAAGTGTGGTGCACAACACACCCATAAGCAAGACTCTACTAGAGATGGATTCATAGACTCCCTAGGACTCTTGAACTCTGTGCTCTGATACCATGTTTGTCACGCCCCAAGAGGGTACCCTAGACGCGATCGGCACTCGAAAGCCATTTTTGGCCTTCAAGCGAACCACCTAGTCTAGTCACACTTTCATTCAATCATATTCACTCAGTGGAAGACTCAATCATAGGCATACTATTAAGATTATAAGGGCGGAAGGCCAACCAATCCAATCAATAACAATTATAATAAAAACTATTTAAAATAACAATCCAACATTCCCACACTCTGGCCTATGAAAGCCTCTATCAACAATCTAGGAGGTGCCAATGACAAGACCATGGATACCAACAAGCAAAAATAAGGGAGACAAAGCAAAACTGTAAAGAAAGTCTTGGCATCCTCTGGAAACTAGGAGGGCTCACCAAGTAGCTGGGAGTGGTAGATCTTCAACGGTGCGCCGGTTGATGATCTATGGTACCTGTCTCTGCATCATGAAATGATGCAAGACAAATGGCATCAGTACGTAGAATGTACAAGTATGTAAAATGGCCGAATGAAACAACATCAGGAAAGGATCAACCAACTCGGAAATCTCAACTCAGAAATAAGTAACAATTCACTCAAGTGTCCTAAGTCTAACAAGGAATGGTTTGGATGGGACCAAATCACATGCCACTCTACTCAAACTGACTCAGAGTACTATCAAGACCTAAATGGGAGTTTTTCTTATCCGACAACCATCACTTATGATCCAGTGATAGTACAACAAGCCGACATTGTTGCCATGTCCGTCCATACCTTGCCAAGGTATGAACGCATCACCAATCATAGATTTCATCGATCAGTCAAGTCCTATCATTTCAGGACAATAAAATGGGAAACATCCGACTTTAACGGTTCGATCTCATGGGAAGCATCCGACTTTAACGGTTCTATTCCTACCTACGTTGGCGGCGTAGTTTTTGGGGTTCGAGTATGGACTATACTCTTACCTGCTTCGGTGCTCGATACTCCTCTCATGACTCCATGCTCATAAGACTCCATCCAATCAACTCATTCAAGTCATAATGGCAAGTCTCATTTAGGACCTTGCCAACTCATCAACTCTATCGTCAATTCAACTCATTCAAGTCATAATGGCAAGTCTCATTTAGGACCTTGCCAACTCATCAACTCTATCCTCAAATCGACTCAATCAAGTCTAAACAAGATATGCATTTATAACCTCCTACAAACATAACCAACCATTTTTCTTCTCATTTATCACATCCTTAGGACTCATCACAACTCCAAGAATTTTTAAACCAACAATTCAAGAAGAATATCACATTTAAGGAAATTGACATATTCAACATAATCACATGGTTAAGAAAATCAACAAAAGCATATTAACAACTCATCTCCATCGACTCATGCTAACATGAAGATTTTTGGAATTTCTTAGCTCAACAACATTAACACAATAAAAATTAAATTAATAGAAGACAAGACTCATTTGAACATAAACCTATCAAGAAACTCCATTCTTATGGACATTTAACCTCAAAGAAAGTATAGGGAACATGGGTGGACTCAACCCATGCTTTGAGTAGCCTTACATACCTTAGAATAGATTTTTGAAGAAACCTTGTTGTTGGGTCTTCAATGGAAGGCTTGAAGTCTTGAAGGTCTTGGAGGCAATCTTTTTTGAAGAAGGATTTGGAGAAGAAGAGAGGGAAATTCTAGGGCTTTTAGAGAGAGAGAGAGGCTGAAAAATGGTCCAAAATGTTCTAAGACTGATACATATATAATTTGGGACAATTCCCAAATTGCCCTTTCTCCAAAATTCTGAAAAATAGGCTAAAAACGCTCTTGGCGCGATAGTGGCGCTTCACGCCATTGTAGCGCCAAGTCGATAAGGCCTAAAACCTGCACATCTGTTACTGGCGCATTGCGCCAAGGACCAAAATATTGAGGCACATTCCTGGGGTGATAGTGGCGCATCGCGCCCTTACAACGCCAAGCCTATATTTTCTAGGTTCTGGAAAATAGGCTTGAAAACCCTGCACATCTCGTAGTGGCGCGCCGCGCCAGAGACCAAACTACTGAGGCATGTTCCTGGCGCGATAGTCGCGCATCGTGCCACTAAGGCACCAAGCCCATTTTTCCAGCAGTTGTAACCCAGGCTTGAAATTCCTGTCGTGCTAGTTCATCTTAGGATAGTCATAACTTTTGACTCCGAACTCTAAAAATTACGATCTTGGCAGCGTTGGAAAGAAGACTCGACGACCTTTAATTTAATAGGTTGTGGGACACCCAAATCATCATATTTAAAATGATATTGCCGTTAGAAGTCGACCCCTTATACAAACTCCTTCAACAACTTACCCAAGATGAATCCTTTTGGACTTAGCTCGGCTCTAAGGATCCCTTATGACCCCACATCACCTCTAACACTCTTTAATTACTTAGGAACTTATCCTAACTCATGCATACGCTTCACAATAATCGAGTTCGACCCTACACGTATACAAGAAAGGTCTGATTCTTATGGAAAAATTTTGGGGGGTGTTACACTTGCACTCTAAGTACTCTGTCTTGGTCATACTCAGTTTAAACCCTTTAGACTCCAAGGTATGTGTCCAATCCTCCAGCTTAGCGTTAACTCTGCTACGAGTCTCATCGATCAGGACTATGTCATCCGCGAAAAGCATATACCATGGCAAAATAAAAAGAAGAAAATATCATCACAAAAGAAGGACAATTAAATAATTTGCAAAACAAATAATAATAAAAGAAAGTTGGCTCCGAACAATATTAATAGTTTTTTTTAATGCTTTCTTGATTTCTTAAAGCAATACTTATTCTGAACCAAAATGGATAAAAGGAATATAATGTTACAAATATTTTCTTTTTGTGGTCTAATTAGGATTAGGGGGAGTCGAAATGTGAGAGAAAATTATAAAATTGAGAATTAAGATCTCGTTAATAAGGTGAAAGGTTTTAATCCAAAAAAAAAGATAATAAAATAGATCAAGACAATTGTAAAAATACAAAAGGAGGAAGAACAAAATTAAAAACAAACATAACTTTTAAAATTTAATATCAATTTGTTGAATAGTATAATGTGAAATTATATTAAAACAACTGTTATTGGAAACCCAAGTATTTATTTTTAGGGTGCTATATATACATGATTAACATGATGGTGTGTGTATATATAGTCCATAATTATCAAATGTAGTATAAATTTCTGTTTATCCAACATAATAATATTTTTCAAATGTATGTAAAATCAAGCTTCAAATTTTGCTCATAATTTTCATGTCTAAATATTTCAGGGACTACGATGACCTTGACGATGATGGTCATGCTTAACATAGACATAATAGACGTTATGAGACTGACATTGAGAGAGACAGGACAGTTGATCTCCTAAAATCTGAAAAACAAAAAACTGAATAGACAGAGAGTGAGAAACCTAAAAGATATTGGCAATTCTATGTTTTTCTTATATTTTTAAAAACTAGTCAGTGTATTTAGTTTCCCTAATACTAGTTTTTGTTTCTCTCATTGCAGAGATGAAGTTGAATAGGAGGACTATCAGGAAAAAATTGCTTTCATGTATTTCTTCTTGCCTGTTGTAGAGCTCTATCTAAAGAGGGGAGGGTATACCTGAAACAACTTCTCTACTTCACAAAGGTTGGGGTAAGGTAGGCGTACATTCTACCCTCTCCAAATTCTACTTGGGGATTATAATGGGAATAAAATAGTTATAATCTTCCCCACTCCACCTAATTTGACCAACATAAAGCATGGGACGTTGTTGTTGTTGACTAATTAATCACCCAGTTTTGCTAAATAATTTAACTGCCAAGTTCCTACTTTCTTAATGTATTTAATTTTGGATCCATTATATAATTTAGGATTTGTAACAACCCCTAAAACGTTGTATGTCGGTATTTCAATTCTCGATGAAAATGATACAGCCTCTGTATTTTGGGCATAACTTTTCTTAGGATGGTCCACATTAGGTGATTCAAATTTCTGGGTACCCACAACAGCATTACCTACAACTTTCATGAAGAACATATCTTAATATTCGGAGTGTAAGTAGATCAAATAAATTAATCTTTGCATGACATAGTGCTGTAACGGAATTGAGTATTTGTAGAAACAAATTCATATCTCATTGTAGGTTGATCCAAATTGGTTGATTCTTAAATGACATGAAATTAGGCTTCTATATCTACAATTCTTATGAGACACCAAATCCTAATAAGGAAATTATCTTATTCAAACGCAGCTCCGAAAAAGAGTATTCTGTCAAAAATAACTCATTTCACCTACAATGGAAAGATCTAAATATATTTGACATCACTCATGACATCAATAGTCCTCCATTTGACATCATCCATGACATCAAAATTTTCCATTGAATTTTCAAGATCATCCTTTATAATTATGGTTATTTATTGTTAGGTTCCCCCTCCACACCTATAAATACCCACCTTATTTCCTCATTTTATTCATCAAGCTTTCTTAAGCAACTCTTCTCTCTATACACTTCTTTACTCATTCTCAAATATAGTTTTAGTTTTAGTAGTATAAAAATACTACTTCGGTGATTCTTATACTCCGGGTAGTACACAAAATGCTCTGGCGAGAAGAAAAGGCTAGGGATCCAAGAGTGTTCCAATTCGGAGTAAAGCTTCAGATTTAAGGTATGTAAGGCTTTCATAGCATTGGATTAAGTTTTTCCATGCGCCCAATATTTAAATTCATTATAATTGAGTTATAGTTGAGTTTTATCCAAATCTTGAATTCTAAATGAATTAATTCTTCTTCTATTGAGTTAGATATATTTATGCATTCATATTATTATTGTGGTTATCTCTCATATTATTGGAATTATTATTCATGGCTACTTTCTCATGGATCCTAATTAATTTGATGTTCATAAATATTTTTACACATGTTTTGAGTAAAGATATTGGTTTTTAATATTTTCATTGATAAAAAGAGTGATATGAATTAATACTATATAAGTATTTTATTGAGTTTTGAAAGAGCAAAAGAATTGAGTTTAATTAAATTTGAGTAAATGATGTTTTGAGCAAGATATTTTTGTCACACCCCGAGAGGGTACCCTAGATGTGATCGGCACTCAGAAATCATTTCTGGCTCCCAAGCGAACCACTTGGTCCAATCACACATCCGTTCAATATTACCAATCAGCGAAAAGTTTAAAATAGAGGATAATTTAGCGGGCAACTCCAATCACCAATCTAACTCAAAGAATAAAGGCCATGGGCCAACAAATCAACTCCAATATTTGTCATAAAAAATAGTTTGACAAGTATAATTCAAGGAAAGAAATACTCAATTGACCCATCGATATCTAGTCTATGAAGCCTCTATCACTACTATCTAATTGGTGCCAATGACATGTTCATGGCTACCTCAAATCAAAATGGAAAGGGCTAACTCGATGCAAGAATAACATAAGTGGTGTCCTCCGAATGTAGGGAAGGACTCACCTATACGCTGAGTGTGAATAGATCCTCAATGGTACTCCTATTGATGATCTCTTAAACCTGTCTTTGCATCATAAAATGATGCATGTCCAAATGGACGTCAGTACGTGGAATGTACGAGTATGTAATATGGAAGAATGAAATATACCACAGGGAAGAGTAACGTTGGTTCAAAAATCTCAACTTAGAAAGATAAGAGAGACTCAATCAAAGTGTCATAAGTCTAAAGTAAGAATATATTTTTAGACAAAGAACAATCATATACCATACAATCCACTCCAATCATGTATAATACAGTTTAATCAAATCATTTACAATTCGATCCCATCAAATCACATAACACTCTATTTAACCCAATGACACATCATTCTATTTAATCCAATCCAATTGTACACAATCCAATCATATATCATCCAATTTAATCCAATCATATACCATCAACTCAATAATCAACTCAACAATCAAGTCAAAGGACTCAACTCAGTAAATATGCAAATTAGAACTTAGAAATGTGATATAATCTAACTTACTTATCAACAAGCTCAATCAAACCAATCAAATCATGCACAGTCCACTTAATTTGGGAGTTTCTCTAACCGACAACCATCCTACCACTTATAACTAGGTGATGCACAACGAGCCACATCATTGCCACGTCCGTCCATACCTTGCCAGGGCATGAACGAATCAATCAATCATGGATTCCATCGATCAGTCAAGCCCTATCATTTCAGGATAATGAAATGGAAACCATCCGACTTTAATGGTTCGATCCCATGGGAAGCATCCGACTTTAATAGTTCCATACCTTCCTATGTTGGCAGCGTAGTTTATGGGGTTCGAGTATGGACTATACTCTTACCCAATTCGGTGCTTGATACTCCTCCCAAGACTCAATATGCACATATCCATCAAGTGAGTAAAATATTCAAAATAATCATTTAGTCTATTAGGACTTAGTTTCAAATCAACTCATTTAGTCTCATTGTACTTTTTTCAAAACTCAATCCATCTGGTCTCATTGGACCTTCACAATCAACTCATTTCAATCATCAAACTCTTCTTTCTGAATTCGATACCATCTCAACTCAATGAATGCAGAAAATATTAGATGCATTTAAAATGTAATTTCAACTCCTCAAATCAAACTCAAAATAGATATTTTTATGTAAAAATACTCAACTCGTTTATACTCAAAATACTCATGTTCAAAAATAATTAAAAGACTTCTCAAACTCAACTCATGCTTAAACTCTTTTTAAATCATAGATGAAAATAATTATTCTTTAAACTCAAAATTAGTGTATAAATAGTTTATGCAAAAATGTTCACAAATTATTTATTTAAACTCCTTATCAAAAGATCCTTTATTTTCAAAATGTTCATAAGACTCCAATCAAATCAAATTATGCAAATCACACGTCACATAATCACATTAGACTCCAATCCACTTCATCACACAACATCCTCATCAACATAACCTCTTCATTCACATCATCATCAAATATCATCATCAAATATCATCATCACATCATCGTCAAACATCTACTCCAAAATCCTTATTTAATTCTATGTTCAATTCATAGAGACAAAAGGACATTCTAACTCTGCCAAGGCTTTGTCTCTGTTTATGCCCTTCACACTCATAACTATCCCAAAATTCTCATATAACTAAAAATCAATTTCATCAAACTCATGAAAAGGAATACCTTATTTCACTATGAAAAATAATTTTGTTTTCATTATACATAAAAACCATTAATCTCATCCTCAAGGCAAATTATGACCAAAAAGGAAATCTCATCTTGGGTTCATATGAATGAATATATGAATTCATACTCTCAACAAAACTCAACTCAAGAACACCATCAATACACATGAATTTATGTACAAAAATTCATTTGTAGTAAATAATATGAAAGATAACTATTTAGAAATTTAAGTCATGGAAATCATAAATCAAGTAATAGTAAAAAGAAAATCTTTCTATAATTTTGGGAAAAATTCAAGAAAACCTCCATGGGAGGTTCAAGCTTTTCACCATTTTCATCCAATACATCTATGGGGAATATGGAAGAACTCAATCCATATTTTAGGTTAGCCTTACATACCTGGAAATAAAAAACATCCCATCGAAAACCAAAGACATGACTTGAAGATCTTGAATCCTTGAGCTTTTGAGAGGATTTCTTGTTGGAGATGTTTGAAAGAGAAGAGGGATGAAGGTTGGGGTTTCTTTGGAGAGACAAAAATCTAAAAAAATATGGTCCAAAATATTCCAAGTGAAGGTATATATAATTAGGGAAAAAGTTCAAGTTGCCCCTCTTTAAAAATCTGGAAAACTGGGCAAAAATCTTGCTGGCGCTATAGTGGCGCGTCGCGCCACTGCAGCGCCAAGCAAAAATAGGCTAAAAACCCTGCACATCTAATAGTGACGCTTTACGCCAAGGACCAAACTACTGAGGTTGTTTTCTAGCGCTATAGTGGCGTCGGGCGCCACTGGAGCGCCAAGCCTAAATTTCGCCCAGGCCTGAAATTTCTACAGTACTAGTCTGTAGTAAATTGGTCATAACTTTTGACTCCGAACTCCACAAATTGCAATCTTCATGGCGTAGGACAAAAGACTCAAAGACCTTTAATTTGGTAGGTAGTGGTCCATCCAGTTCATTATATTATAGGAGATATGGTCGTTTGAAGTTGACCCTTATACTAACTCATCCAAAAACTTAATCGATTGGAGTTCTTTGGACTCAACTTGGTGTTAGAGATCCCTTATGACCCCTAAATACATCTAACACACTTCAAATACTTAGGAATTAATCCTAACTCATGTGTAGAATTACAAGTCCTCCGTTCTGAGTCTATCCACATATGAAGAAATATTCTAGTCTTTGCAAAAAATAATCTGGGGTGTTACAGTTTTGATAAAATGTAAATGATATTTTTGAAGTAAAATGATTGATGAAGAGGTAATGAGATGAGTATGCTGATTTAAATTAAAGTCCAATGAGACTAGATGATGAATTTAATATGAGCACATATTTTGGGAGTAGTATTGAGCACCGAGTTGGATAAGAGTTTAAATTAACTCAAACCCCAAAACTACGTAGCCAGCATAGGATGGAGGCTATGCCTCTTAAGTCCCAAAAAGAGGACTTTGATGATTGGATCCAAGATGGTGATGTCCTTTACCCTGGCAAGGTAGTGAATGAATGTGGCAATGACATCGCTTCATTGTATCATTGCTAGCTCATAAGTGATGGTTGTCGGTTAGAGAAACTCCCAACTGAGTAAGAATTTCTTATTATTATTTTAAATTTGCACTATATATAAATGTTGAGATGATGTTGAGTTCTGAGCTGAATTTTCCTGAGAAACATTTCTTGATATATGTCCTTACCTTCCTGCCATTTTACATACTTGTACATTCCACGTACTGACGTCATTCGACCTGTATCGTTTTATAATGCATATACAGGTGTTAGAGATCCTCAACAGGCGCATCGTTGAAGATCATTTCTTTTCGGCTATTTGGTGAGTCTTTCTTGTATTCGGAGGAACTCCTTATCCTTTTATTATTGTTGAGCGTGATCTTTCTTTTGAGGCAGTCATGGACATATCATTGGCACCATCTGATAGTGTTAGAGGCTTCATAGACAGATTTTAATGATGTAATTGGAGTAGTTCTCCTTTGAAACTACTTCTTCTAAAAAAATCTTCTTTCATTTGATATTGTTGATGGAGAGACCACATAAGTATTCTTATTAAGTCTTCAGCTGATGAACGAATAAGTGATGAGACCAAGTGGTTCTCTTAGAGGCCAGCAATAGTTTTTGAGTGCCGGTCACGCCTAGGGTACCCTCTCGGGGCGTGACAAACTTGGTATTAGAGCACAGAGTTCAAGAGTCCTAGGGTGTCTATGAAGCCGTGTCTAGTAGAGTCTTGCTTATGGGTGTATAGTGCACCACACTTATAATCAGGAGGCTATAGGACATTAGGAAATTGTTTCACTTCTTTCATATCTGAGTTCGTGCGATAGAGTTTAACTCTATAACAACTTCTTTTATAATTCGTGCATTTACACATTTCAGACATGCCTCCTAAACGTTCATTTAGTCAGAGGAATGCTGCCAGCACTGCAGTTCCACAGTTAGTGATACCTCCATAGAGAACTAGGGGCCGACCTGCAAGGTCTACTAAGGTACCCCAAGTACCTACTGTTCAGACCATTCCTACTTCTGAGGAAGATTTTCGAGGAGCGATTGCTATGCTCACCCAATTGGTGGCTGCCCGAAATAGTAGCCAAAGTTCACCAACTCCTAGCTCTAGTTATCAAGATTCGTCTGCTACCACGAGGATTAGAGATTTTCTAAGAATGAATCCGCCGGTCTTCATGGGTTCCAAGGTTGACGAGGACCCCCAAAATTTCATTGATAAGATGTAGAAGATACTAAAAGTGATGCATGCTACAGAGATCGAGGGGGTTGAGTTGGTGTCTTATCAGCTCAAGAATGTGGCAAATGTATGGTATAACCAGTGGGAAGAAACTAGAGGTGAGGATGCGGAGCCGGCTCTTTGGAATGAGTTTGAAAGAGCATTTCTTGATAACTTCTTTCCCCAAGAGCTATGTGAAGCAAAAATTGAGGAGTTTATGAACCCCAAGAAGGTGAGTATGACTGTGAAAGTGTATAGTTTGAATTTATTCATTTGTCCAAATATGCCCCAGAAATGATTCCTCATATAAGGGCCAAGATGAGAAAGTTTGTCTCTGGCCTAGGCAAACATGTAAAGAAAGAATGTAAGGCAATGTTAATGATTTCTGACATGGATTTTTCTAGATTGATGGTTTATGCTCATAAGGTTGAGGAGGACAAGAAAAGGGACCGAGAGGAACACTTAAGCAAGAAGGCTAAGTTTGTTGGGCATGAGAACGAGCAGAAGCAAGGGAAGGGTAACAAGTCCTTCTTTCAAAAGAGGTCTTCCAATTATGCACCTTCCCCAACAAATGCTTTTACACCTAATACTAGGTATGATCAGAGATCCCTAAGTCACAAAAACTTCTGAGTTCAGGGTTCTCAGTCCCAAGTAAGTATGGGTCAAGGTTCTAGAGAAAAGCCACCATGTGCTAGATATGGGAGGCTCCATTTAGGAGAGTGTCATTTGGGCACCATGCTTGCTACGAATGTGGAAAGACAGGTCACTTCCAGAATGAGTATCCTTCAAAGATATAGGGAGATAGAAGTAGTAGAGGTTAATTTTCCTTTGCAGCTCCACAGAATAGAGGTAATCAGAGAGGTGCAGCTTCAAGTGTAGGCGGGGGAACAAATCGTCTGTATGCTATGGGTAGTCACCAATACCAAGAAAATGCACCCGATATTGTTATTGGTATGCTCTGAGTCCTTTCTTTTGATGTGTAGACATTACTTTATCCAAGTACTACGTTATCTTTTGTGACTCCTTACTTAGCTAGTAAATTTGAGATCCTTCTTGAGTGTCTTCTTGAGCCTTTCAGCGTGTCTACTCCTGTTGGTGAGTCTATCTTAGCTAAGAGGGCCTATAGAGATTGTACTGTGTCAATCTATCACAGGGATACCATGGCTAACTTAGTTGAGTTGGACATGGTTGATTTTGATGTGATTCTTGGCATGGACTGGCTTTATGCTTGTTATGCCTCAGTTGATTGTAGGACCCGAATTGTCAAGTTTTAATTTCCAAATAAGCCTATCTTAGAGTGGAAGGGGAGTTCTGGAGTGCCTAAGGATAAATTTATTTCCTACCTAAAGGCCAGAAAGTTAATCTCTAAGGGATGCATATATCATATAGTCTGAGTCAAAAATATTAATGATCAGTCTCTATCTCTTGAGTCAGTTCCCATTTTGAATGAGTTTCCTGAAGTCTTTCCTGAGGATCTCCCCAGAATACCTCTTGATAGAGAGATAGACTTTGGTATTGATGTCCTTCCTGATACACAACCTATCTTCATTTCTCCTTATATGATGGCCCCCGCTGAGTTGAAAGAGTTGAAAGAACAACTGAAAGACCTACTAGATAAGGGATTTATTAGGCCAAGTGTCTCACCTTAGGGCACTCTTGTCCTATTCGTGCAAAAGAAAGATGGTTCCATTAGAATGTGCACTGATTACCGACAACTGAACAAGGTCACCATAAAAAACAAGTATCCTCTCCCCAGAATAGATGATTTATTTGACCAACTTTAGGGTGCCACATGCTTCTCTAAGATAGACCTTAGATCAGGCTATCATCAGTTGAAAGTAAGAGAATGTGACATCCTGAAGACGGCTTTTCAAACCCGCTATAGTCATTTTGAGTTTCTTATTATGTTCTTTGGATTGAAAAATGCTCCTGCGGCTTTTATGGACCTCATGAACCGGGTATTCAAGCCATACCTGGATACGTTTGTGATTGTCTTCATCGATGATATTTTGGTCTACTCTAGAAGTAAGAGTGAGCATGTTAATTACCTTAGGATTGTCCTTCAAACTCTTAAGGAGAGGGAGTTGTATGCTAAGTTTTCGAAGTGTGAGTTTTGGCTTGAGTCTGTAGCTTTCCTAGGCCATATTATATCTGGTGATGAAATTCAAGTTGATACTCAAAAGATTGAGGCAGTTAAGGTAAGTTCATTGTCTACGCTTCCAGGCAACTTAAGAATCATGAGAGAAACTACCCCACTCATGACCTTGAGTTGGCAATTATGGTATTTGCTCTTAAGATTTGGCGTCACTATCTTTATGGTGTACATGTGGATGTATTCCCAGATCATAAGAGCTTGCAGTATGTATTCAGCCAGAAAGAGATGAACTTAAGGCAGAAGGGATGGCTAGAGTTGCTCAAGGATTATGAAATGAGCATTCTCTACCACTCAGGTAAAGCAAACAGTTGCCGATACTCTTAGCAAGTTATCCATGGAGAGTACGGCCCATATGGAAGAGGAAAAGAAGGAGGCTATGTCTTTTAAGTCCCAAAAAGAGGAATTTAATGAGTGGATCCAAGATGGTGATGTCCTTTACCCTGGCAAGGTATTGGATAGATGTGGCAACGACATTGCTTTTTTGTATCATCGCTAGATCATAAGTGATGGTTGTCGATTAGAGAAACTCCCAATTGAGTAAGCATTTCTTATTATTATTTTAAATTTGCACTACATATAAATGTTGAGATAATGTTGAGTTCTCAGCTAAGTTTTCCTGAGAGAAATTTCTTGATATATGTCCTTACCTTCCTTCCATTTTACATACTCGTACATTCTACGTACTGACGTCATTCGACCTACACCATTTTATGATGCAGATATAGGTATTAGAGATCCTCAACAGGCGCATCGTTGAAGATCATTTCTTTTTGGCTATTTGGTGAGTCCTTCTTGTATTCGGAGGAACTCCTTATCCTTTTATTATTGTTGAGCATGATGTTTCTTTTGAGGTAGCCATGGACATGTCATTGGCACCATCTGATAGTGTTAGAGGCTTCATAGACAGAGTTTAATGATGTAATTGGAATAGTTCTCCTTTGAAACTACTTCTTCTAAAAAAATTCTTCTTTCATTTGATGTTGTTGATGGAGAGCCCACATAAGTATTCTTATTAAGTCTTCCACTAATGAACGAATAAGTGATGAGACCAAGTGGTTCTCTCAGAGGCCAGCAATGGTTTCTGAGTGCCGGCCACGCCTAGGGTACCCTCTCAGGGCGTGACAGGATTTGAGTTGGATACTGTCTCCACTTAAGCTTTTATGAAGATTGTAAATACACCTGAGCCTCTTCAGAGCTATTTTATCTGCTCTTCCTCTACATGTCTCTATCTCTCTCTCTCTCTGTCTCTCTCTTGTTGAATTTTTGGTCTCTAATTGTGGTTTTCATTTCTTGACATTAGGTGAGGTTTATGCGGATCATTCTACTGAGAAGCATGCAGCTAGAGATAGTTTGTATCAGAGCACATTGATGGTCCAACCAATGGTGCAGATGTCCATATTGATGAGATAACATTTTCTTCTGGGAAATCACCTTTGCGAGGTGGTTATAATTTTGAAGAGAAGGCTTCTGGAGCTGGTGGACTGGGACACGCTACTCCAGAGGTAGGTGTGTTCACTTGACCCTGAGATTCAAATGGGTTTTCTTTTCTGGTGATGTCATTCTTCTTTTTGTTTTATTTATCTTCCACACTACTTTCTGGGAGTCTTAATACTTTCCCCTTTTGTTAGGGGTTTGTTTTAGAATTAGTTGATGAAATACTTTCCAATTGGGTTCAAATATTTTGGGATGCTGATAATACGGCTTACTTCTTCTGATAATAAGTCATTACTTTGCAGTTTTCAACAGTGGAGCTAGTGAAGAAGCTTGAGAAACAAATTAAACGTCTCTAACAGCAACCACAGGTTAGAATATGTGCCCATTCTCTTTTTTTCCCCTATCTTTCAACACTTATTTATGTGAGCTTATAATCATTCTCCCATTTATGGGTTTGTTTTTAAATTAGTTGATGAAATAATACTTCGAAATGCTGATATTGCAGCTTACTTTTTCTGATCATAGTCATTACTTTGCAGTTTTTAATAGAGGAGCTAGTGAAGGAGCTTCCTAAACAAATAGAAAAATTCAAACAGCATCAACTGGAGCATGAGGACGGAGTTAAGCAATAGGTTGGAATTTAACTGCCTGTTAAATATAATTGACCACTGAATTTCTAGCAATTGGGCTCAAATGTTTTGGCATGCTGATAATTCTCAAAAATAGAAATAAAAAATATGTTATGTTGATAAAGCAGCTTATTTTTCTGATCATTAGTCATTACTTTGTGACGATATATTTGGAGAATCACCTGCTGCTATTTCAAAAATGGTGAGTCTGTCTTGGTTCCGTCATCAGAAATTGTTATTATTGTTATATTAATTCAAACAAAATGTGAGTGTCCCTTTCTTTCCTACTGAACCCAAAATGCAACGTAAAAAGGAACCATTTATTGAACTGATGACTGCAAAATGGCTTTTATTTTGTTATATTTCTAGTTGAAGGTTATTCTGTTTGTCCATATTGTGGGAGTGTATTACTTGGTGGCAGTTTTTGCTACTACTGTTCAGTTTAGAGTGTGATATCTAGGAATCATGTATTATTTGAATTCTATTGATTCTATGAATCCCTCTATCTTGTGTTGTATGCTCCAAGGTAAAACACTAGCCAATAAGTGAGAGAAAAAAAGAGGATTGTTCTGTTCTTTGTACTTGTGCTTAGACTGAATTGTGGGAAATAATTTATTGTACTTATGGAGAGTTTTTTCTTTGACAAATTAGGCTGTAATAAGTAAACTGATTTTATGTGTCTGGTTATATCTGCTTTGCAGGGCAAATGACATGGCAATGATCCGCAAAGGTATTATAGTAAGTATTTCATCTCATATTTTGTTTGGATCTTTCTTATTTGAGTTCTTACTTCAGAGCATGTTGATCACACTTCTAAATTTGTTTTTTTCTCCCTCTTCCTTGATATTTGCTCATGACAGTCCCTTCATTCTGTTATTTGATATATCATACTGCAAGTTGACATTCTTACCTCAAGAAAATAGCTTTATCCTTTTGCCTATTTTTGTCAACTTTTCCTGTAATGGCTGGTAACTTTTTTCTTAGTTGATGTTCTAATTCTCATTGACTTTTGCAAGATACTACTTCGGAGAAATTCTTGATGGCCATTATGAGATTCTTGCTGCTCATGGGAAAGACGTGTTTTATACTATTGTTCGGGATAAAGATTTGAAGGTTATACCCGGTGACCCGACAAAAGTAGCAATAAAAATCATTCATAATAATGAAACGATGTGAGTTAATCTATTAATTTCTCCATTTCGTACCAACCTTACTTGTTTTGGTGGCCTAATTGTTTTGTTTCTTCTCATCAAGTATAAAGCGGGTATGGAAGAGTTGGTCATATTGAAGAAGCTAGTTGCTTCAGATCCTAAAGACAAGCGCCGCTGTGTTCATTTAATCTCTAGCTTCAAGTACTCGAATCATCTTTGTCTAGTATTTGAGTCTCTCTGGATGAATCTCCGTGAGATCCAGAAGAAGTTTAGGCGTAACATTGGACTCAGCCTCGACGTTGTGAGGCTTTATGTGAAGCAACGTTTCAATGCTTTGAAGCATCGAAAGAGTTGTGGCGTGCTTCGTTGTGATATTAAACCTGACAGCATCTTGATAAGTGGAATGTTTTGAGTATTGTATCTTTTGCTGGCTTGCTAATTCACCCACTTTGCATCTGCTGAGAGTAGCTTTTCATCACTTTGCTTTTGTATGCGTATGATGACTTTTCTATATTTAATTGTTAAGGTAAATGAAGCGAAAGACAAGCTGAAGCTTTGTGACCTTGTGAGCCGTTTTTACCACGCCCCCGAGATCAGTAAGTATCATTTCTCAAGATTTGCCATTTATTATTTTTTGATCTTCCTTTTCACTTTGTTTCTTTTGTTTGATGCTCCAATGTTTTGATCCTAATTAGTTTTATGGATCTTCGGTTTTGTTTGTTAATGTATTTTTTCTTGTTGCAGTACTTGGCTTGCCATACGATCATCCGATGGATATTTGGTCAGTAGGTTGCTGTTTGATTGAGCTTTATGCTGGGAAAGTCTTATTTCTTTGTCATACTAATAATGACATGCTCCTTCTTCATATGGAACTGAAAGGTCCATTTCCGAAGAAGATGCTTAGAAAGGTTCGTCTTAAGACATTCTCTTAATGAAAACATTTATGATTTGAAGTTAATAGGCTGGTCAATGATTTGTTGTGGACAATTTTGTTATGATGATTGTATTAGGTAGCGGATTTTATAGTTTGTAATGAGTAATGCCATGATATAGCTAGTATGGAAACAATAATACTCTTTTCTTCTTTTATCACAAGGTGCATTTACATATCAACATTTTGACCAAGATCTCAATTTCCTCGCCACTGAAGAGGATCTCGCTACAAAGAAGGTATGTCTTGTAGACCCTTGAGCCCGTCTTTCAAACCTTGATAAACAACCCTTTATAAGAATGAATGGTAATAACTTTGCTGTACTTTTAAGTTTTGCATGTGCTTCTATTTGTTTGCAGGCTATAAGGAAGCTGATTGTCAACATGAAGCTAAAATATATCAGTTCAATAATTTTAGGTGACCCAGGTGAAGAATTAAAGATGTTGGCTCAGTTCAAAGACTTAATGGAGAGAATCTTTGTGTTAGATCCTCTAAAGAAAATCACTGTTTCTCAGGCATTAGAACACCCATTCATCACGAAGAAGTGAACAACAATGATGATGTAACACCCCAAATTTTGTAAATTTATTATGTGCCTTTAGATGATCTTGTTCTTATAGTAAATATTTTTTTATCACTTCTCTTGAATTTAAATTTAAATTTTGTTTGAAAAGAAGAAAAGAAGACTTGTTATATCTTGTTGATATTCATCATGATTTGCTTTAAACATCTTCAGATTTCAGACCCTTAATGGGTGTTTGGTTGTGTATTAAGGTACTAAAGCTACTTACTCGAGCTAAGGAGGTCGACATAATTGCTTGATTATTTGCTTTGAGGATCTATACTTGATGTTTGTTTGAGATTTTGGAACACTAAAGCTTCATCGTTTGCACATAAACTTGAATTTTCCTTTTAATTTATTTTGCTTAGATATTAGAAACCACTTCTCTACCTCCCAAGGTAGGGATAAGGTCAACGTACACTATAATTTTCTCAGAACTCACTTGTGAGATTACATTAGGTATGTTGATGTTGTTGTTGTCATATTGATTTTGTTGCTAGAAAGTATGTTTTGACTCTTGGAAACTTGGATAAATTAGCTATCATTGAGTGTACAATTTTGTAGTTGGGTTATGAATATGTTAAAGTCATATTGGTGTAACGGGAAGTAGTTTTTGTAAGATAATTTAACTCACCCACATATACGGATTGCTTGAGCACTATTGCATTCTTTTGGACTTTGTCCTTCTTGTGATAGTGACTATCACTTATTTTGGCATGCCTCTTGAAATAATTTGGATCTTGTGCATCTTGACTTTGGATTTACAATTCATCTTATTTATGGACTTACGTCCAATTTAAGTATGAAACTATGACTAAAAAGTCACTATCCTACTTCAGCTCAGATTCTAAAGATGGTTTACATAGAATATCTACCTGCCATTTGGTCTGGAAGGAATTTCAGAGTCTTTTGTGTAGAAAGAGAGAACTACAGATAGTCTAGCTTGGGAAATAACTTGCATTTGCAATGTTAGATCATCAGTGAAGCTAAGCTTTGTGTTCTACAGGCTATCCTTTTGATAATGTTGTTTACATTCCATAGATAGTAACAGTGTTTTCAATGGTGAAAAGTGAAAAAAAGCTCTAAGGTATGTTGGGGTTTTAAGCGCAAATAAAGCTTGGGCTTTAATGAAAAAAAGTGCAAAGGGACAAAAAAATACAACTATATATGTTTATTCCAACACTAATAATTATAAACATGAATGACAAATATATGACCAAAGAAATTGAAAAAAAAACTATGATAAAGTGAAATATCAATTGTTTAGTGTCACTTCTTTTGAAGATGCTCATTGGCAAGGAAAAGTTTGCCTTAGAACCTGGCAGACGACACTGAAGCGCACATAGAGTGAGGCGAAGCACTCAAAACATTTTGAGCCACGCTTCAGGGCTTAAGCACGCCTTTGACTACACTGGATAGTAGGTAGTGTTTTTTGATGTATCAGTGACTTTTATTTGGAACTAGGTGTAATATAGCTTAGCTGTGGTGCTTATCATTCATTACTTGGTGATTAATACAAATAATTAGTTACCAAAAAAGGTACTTTCAACATTAATCTTTATTCTCTTGATTTTTGGGTGGATTCCGGTTCTTCTTCTTATTCGATTATGCTTGATGTTGTTGTTTGACGTAGTGTTGGGCAAAATTAAGTAATCGGTGGAATTTTGGATTAGCTTTGTGAAGCTTCTTGACACTTGAAATTTTGAATATTTGCATCTTGAACTACTTGATATTTGATTTTCTTGAGGCATCTACCTTCATCATTAAGTATTTGATGGTGATTTTTATAAGCTCATTTCTAGAATACATTTCTTGAGCACCTTATATGGCTATAGCTAAATTCATGTGTTTAAGTTTGTTATGATATGTTGCAGTTTTTTTTTATGGGAATTGGAGAAATTTATGGCTCCAAGCCCAAAGTTTGTGTGCTACTAAGCTTTATGCTTAGTGATAGTGTGTTGCTATCGTAGGTGATGTACCTAAAGAGACTTGGGGATAGTCACTTGAAGTGGACTCTGTAGAAGCATAGATGGTGATCACATTTGCATAAGCATATATATATTTTTGTAGACTTTTGGGGATTTGTACATGAACCATAGGATACACTTAGATATGTACTTTTTAATGAATATTGGCCATGATGTAACTTGAAATTGGTGAATAGTTTATCTACTTCTTTCTTCCGTAGAGAGGGAATTTATCCTTAGACTTTCGGAGGGTGTGTAAATCGAGTCTAGTTATTTACTAAGTTTACTCTTGAATTGCACTTTAGTTCTCACAGCTGCTCTTTCCACACCTCCGGATATCTGGTGCCAAATTGTCGCCCCTTTCCTTATTTCTTTGATAATAGAGTTGGCTATCTTTGTGGAGAAGGGGACTTAAATAGTTAGTGCTTGACATTTGAAATTTTGGATTTCATGCCTAGTATGAGTCTCGAATGTAGTAGTATGAAAAATAATCTTCTAATTAAAAGAGGTGCTCCCATTTTAACTCAAAGAGTCTTGAAGAAAATACATAAGTTTAGTTCAGTTAATAAGTGGCCTTCTCCCTAGGGAGTTCCTACAAATGATATTCTACTAGACACAATCATCTGCGGGAGCGATGCTTGGCATGGTTGAAGTTGCAAAGACAATGGCTTGTCGTGGGAAATCTATTATCTTGGCGCAAAAGATATCCTGGACACCATAGTGGCACGGTTATCAATTTTTTATTTTTTATTTTCAAAAAAAGACTTACCAACTTGCAGTACACGTTTTGGCTTTGTTGTCTCTTGAATAGACTTGTTTGTATCCCCTAAATACCATACATGTGATATTTTCCAACGACTTTTTATGCTTCAACTCTTTCTTTTCTAATTTTCTACATAACGTGTCACCAGATAATCGCATCAAGCACATTCTAGTCGTTGATTAGACCGGTATGGCGTCCATGAAGATGTTGTATGTGCTGTTGTAAGTGAACATTGGGATGAGCTGAACCGTTTAAAGCCTACATACAAGGAAGTCATTAGTTTCATCTTGTTTGGAAGGAGACCTTTCAAAATTTGACTTTACCGCTCTTTGGTGAACTTTTTTAATTCTTTCTAACTATTTGCATTGTTAAGGGGAGCCTTGATGCAAAACTAAAAATTATTATCATGTGACGAAGAGATCATAGGTTCAAATTGCTGAACACAATCTTTTTTTCTTCTAATTTTAATATAGATTTTGCATGGATTACCCTTATTTCAAGATGATCTTCTTGATTTTCATTTAATGAAAATTTATGGGTTAAAGTACTCTTAACTATGACCTAGTTTTGCAACTTGTACGACAGAAGTTCCATAGGAATAAATTATGCAGAAGTATTCTAAAAATGACACAAGCACCGTAAGAACTAAATTGTGCACGTAAAACTTGTAGGTTATGAACTTCTTAAGGCATAATGTTTTGAAATGGAATCAAATTTTTGCTTGAGATTTTTTTGTCAGGTATAACTTATATCTTGTGATTTCTTTTTTATGTCGGGGTATTTTCAGTTAATTTTTTGTAACTTCAGGTGTTGAAAGGGTGAAAATTAGAAATCATCCAGAAATAGGAGCATTCAAACTAATGAGCCAATTTTAATTCATTAAAGTGGTGGCGGCTTTACGACCCCTACCTGTATATTAACCACCAAAAGGAGAATAAATGTAGCCAAGAGATGATAAAACCTATCCACATAAACTTCAAAAGACACGGTGGTTGCTCAAATAAACAGACATAAGTAAACTACACATCAAAGAATTTTTTTTAGTCCTGACTCTAAAGTTGATAATTTGGTTCCCTATCCATCTTTAAAGAGGCTCTCACCCTACTTGGGTAGGATAGGTCGACAACATTTGTGAAGACGTGGATATTTTGTAGCTTTTGACTCCAGTTAGCTATGACATCTGCAACAGTATTTGCTTTCTCTGTAGTAATGCAGAAAACAAAATTCTCCTTTCTCTTTCAAGACTTGAATCTTTTCTACTATATTCTTGATTTTCTCCATCACATTATTGATGGCCAGATTTCCATTTCCTCCACCAAGGCCAGGCAACCATCTGTGTTAGGCTTATAATCAGAAGGATTAGCTGACCTGATTAGAATAATCTTTAGCATAGGCTTGATACTTGTTACTTTCGATGATAGGCAGTTCTTGTCGGTGACTCGGGGTACATTAAAGAGAGCCCTCAACAACAGTAGTATAGAATCCTTGATGTGGCTACTGAGCTTGTAAGCAAATGTTCTTTCTCCTCCAGTAGCATAAATAGGTCGAGGAATCTCATGGCTTTATTAAACAGAGCAGAATCAAAAGGATCTCTACCTACCCGTGCCAGGAAAAAATTAGGAAATAGATGTTAAATATACTACTTGCTTGTTATAAATTGCGATTATTAAATGAGAAAGTCCCACGGCTTATTCATTTTTTTGATGGGCAAACAAATTTGTTCAATGGATTATGAGTTATTGTAAAAGAGAAGATCCAGATAAAATAGTTATTATGAATATTTTTTTCCTAGGATATTTGAGATGTAATTTGCTAAACACATTCAATTTTGGTAGATTCTTTTTTTTTATTGGAATCTATTTTGGCCAATATCTCAATCAATTCTGAAATAATTGTTGGAACTTATTTAGCCAATGTCTTGTCAAACTAGTCCGTTTGTTATGAAGATTTTCAAAGTGATATCCCTTCCCAATTATCAACATCTTTGGATGTAAATATACCCCTTTTGTTCTTCCCAAAGATCACCTTGCTCCAGCATGGCTTCTAGGTGGTAAATTTTGTTTCCTTTTGGAAAAGAACGAGCCCTGGCTCTAATTCTCAATCTTGAAATAATATGCATCATTAGTGATCAATATTCTTCAATGGCTGTATCTCCGTGTGCCCTAATTTTGCCTCAAACTAACAATATATAACATCCATCTAAATAAGTTGCAAGTAATATACGCGGATTAGTTATATCGATAATAGTTTTTATTGCTTGTTTAATTTGTTATATTTAAAATTATGTTCGTGGCATAATTTTTAAGAACAAATTATTTGTTTTAAAAAAATATCCTCCACTTATTTAGTTTTTTTTTTACATTTTCTTTGCCATCTTTAGTTATTCATTATTAAAAATAAATATTTCATCTTATTTAACTTAAATATTTTGTGTATGCATTTTCATGATTATGCCGTGTATTTTTAAAAATAAACTTTAATCTTATTTAACTTAAAAATAAAACTTTCATATTATTTAGCTTAAAAATAAAACTTCCATTTTAAGTTTATTAAAGTAAAAAAAAATTATTATTAAAATTATCTACATTTTAAAGTTATTTGCATTTTAAGTGATATATAAAATATAATTTTTAAGTGAGTAATAAACTATTTAATTAAAAATATGTAATTTATTAGTGGAGTGAACATTTTAAGAGAAATCAAAATATAAACAAACATAAGAATTAGACAAATAAATTCAACTTATAATATATTCATAGTAGAAATTGTATTTATAAAATATAATTTTTAATAGAAAAATATATTATCATAAAACCAATCAGGGGATTAAAGGGCATTCAAAAATTATCCCAAAATTAACTCCTATTATCCATCACACCAAACGACTCCTAAAGGATTATTTGGTTGCTCGTTAACAAGTTATTTATATAATTGGTGTTTTGACCAAACTTTTAAAAAGTATTTTTAAGTTTATTTTTCTGAATGATATGTTTTTAAAAAGTGCTTTTAGAAAAAAAATTACTTTTTAGCACATGAAAAACAGTTTGTGCTATTATCCAAAGTACTTATTTTCTTGCAAAAGTTTGGCTAAACACTTTTATATTTTTTTTATTAAAAAACATTAAAAAAATACTTTCGACCTCTCAAAAGTTTAGCCAAACAGACTATTAGTGTGTTAAATTTATATAAAGCCATTAAAATCCTTAATATGATATTGAAAATTTTAATTTTTAATACATAAGTAATTCTCTTCCTAATTAGTAATCAAACGACCCCTTATATTTTAAAATTTAAACTCTTTTCATGTTTATAATATCGAAAAATCTACAAAATATAGTAGTAGAATTTTCTTTACCTTTAAAAATCAAACACCATAATCCCTTAAAATGGTCGTGTAAGTAAATGAATTTAACAAATATGAGGTAGAAGAATGAAAAAACAAACAAATTCGAAAAGCAAGAAAGCCATTACAATAAGTAATTTGTTGTTATTTCTAATTAAGAACAACAACAACAACAACCCAGTGAAATCCCACAACGTGAGGTCTGGGGAGGGTAAAATGTACGCAGACCTTACTTCTATCAAAGTAGGACGGCTGTTTCCGAGAGACATTTGGCTCAATAGAACCATAAAGCCTATATGGTGTTCTCGAACTAATTTTTATATGCCGCGTAAGACGTATGTACACATATTCAATTTAATATAAGTTTAAGTGTCTACTTGTGCATGTTGAAGGACATATATGTTAGCTTAAACCAAATTAAAGAACACGGGTATGTGCTATATCAATAATGTATGCAACTGAATCATATTAATAAAAATATTTAATGCAATTACTTCACTTTTTATTTTTCACAATATTCTTTTTTGATAACCCATGATATTTGAACCAACTTTCACACGTCCCGATTAATTTCAACGCGATACTTGTTTCCTCCCCACAACATATACGAGATACCTTTGTCCTTTAAAACTAAAACAGATGAGAAGAAATCACACACTGTTTTCAGGTGAGACATCCTGAAAATTTGATACAAGCCTAAGTATCTACCTAATTCTACCTCCATCAAAATTCCATATGCTATAGTATTACACTGACTACATTATATGAAGAAATTCAGAAATTGACTATAAGAAATTCATATAGTCGATTTAAACTGATTTGAAACAGAAAAATAGATGATTGACATTTTATTTTTATAAATGTGGTATCTAAACCACCTCGACAATTTCACTAGATGACAGCTATCTCCCAACATCACAAATACTAGACAAAGAAAATTACCAGATGTTAAATCAAACTTCCCCTGGTTTTCACATAGTAGGTATTCAAATACCTACAAAATCTCTAAACACTACATTAAATTTAATAATAGAATTATTCAGCAATAGTAGCCAGATGCAGTAAAATCATAATGATAAATATCTCTATTTGAATAAAGTCAACTCTACAATTCTAAATTGTCTAAAGAATTGTCCCAAATTGCAAAATCAACTATTAGTGACTAGTTGCACCAGTTGATGATATGTATGCTCCAGAAAAAATGTCTGCTCGATAAAAATACAAAACTAATGTTTCGATCCTTTTATCGCTGAGAAAAACATCACTTGTGAAGATGCTTTTATTTTGTGCTCATATGTTTAGCCCTAATCCCACTGTTTAAGCTGCCTCTTCTATTCTCCAACTGCAAGTCCAAAAGACCAAAACCAAACTAGTAGTCTTTCTTTTTGTGATCGACCTAAACAAGCGATAAGGAACGCAGTTAGGACTAACTGTGTGAGATCGGATTCCAACAAGTATAAGCATGAAGGGAGAAAATAGTTAAGAGGGGTGTACCCATAAATCAACGAGTTACATTTCATGCACTAGCTGCCCTAAGAGATTTCTCGGTTATCCGAAGGGGAAAAAAACAAGAATAGTTGAAACTTAGAACATGCGTGTGTAAAGGAACTACAACAAGATAAAAAGATCCATATGCCACTTACCTCGGCTGAAAGAATGAAATTAAGACCCATGATCAAGCGCTCTTCCAAGAAAGTAGCAACACAACTCACTAAGAAGCAACTAAAGACTTTTCACCGGATAACTCTATCGTGTCCCTTGCTGTTCTTGTGAGCTTGTTCTTGCTTGAGAGAGAATGGCTTTTGCTCTCAAAATCGTTATGCAAAAACTAGGTTATTTCTTGTCAAAGAGTGTATAATAAAGTATGGACGAAACAACCTAGTGCAATCCTATTAGCTGAGAGCTCTGCTATCCTCTGTTGTGTGTACCAACAACTTGTGTCGTAAACATGTCGTAATAATTGTGTGGATATAAAAGCTATTAATTAAGAAATTATAAGAATGTTATTATGGCTCCACTAATTCATGCTGTGGTGTCATTAATTATTCCTCCACACTCTGTTTAATTCCAGAAAATTGAATTGTTAAATGAATGACAAAGCAAACAGAGGGTGAATAGAGGGGACAGGTTGGGTTATGTTGGGCGAGTTGGGTTATTACTCATTGTTTGACCCAAGCAAACTTTGGGCGGGATGGGTCTTGACCCAACAATTATTTTAACCATTTTGACCCAATCGAATTTGACCCAACTTGCCCATTTGCCATCGCTACTTCAGCCCCCTAACATTAAAAGCTACTATCATACTAAAGTAAAGAGAGGGTGAGGGTCAACAGTATCCCCTAGACTTGGAATGTTTACACATAAGGACGTCCTAATTGCCATTTCTTATGCTTCCACAACTGCATTAGAAACATTTCTTTTGCAGTGCTAAAAGGAAATTGTATCATAGTGATAGTGTAGCCAAATAAATCAGGCGAAAGAAATATTCACTTCATAATTTTTGAGTGAAGCTCTAGTATCATGTCAAGGACGGATGGACTCTCTCTTAGAACGTCTACCAATAACCCAGTTGTAGTTGCATCAAATGAGAAATCCCTGCCAATCATTTCCTTCATAAAAGTTGTCATTTCAGTAATTTTGCTACAGCTGAGAAATCCCGCACAAGGACATTCTAAGTGAAGACGTTTGGCAAATAACCGTTCTCTTCCATTTTTCTTAGCATATCATTAGCTTCATCTAACAAACCTTCAAGAAAAAATCCATTTATCATCTTATTGTATGTTGTCACATTCGGAAGCAATCCAATTAAAGAAAGCTTCTCAAGAATTGCACAAGCTTTGCAGAGTTTACCATTTTTGCACAATCCATTGATGACGGCATTGTAAATACTAGACAGTATAAAGTACAAAGATCATTTGACAGAAGATTACATGTCTAACTAAGACCAACTATTTGTGTTGGCATCTAGTAAATCATCTTGAAAATACTAGACAGTATAAAGTAGAGATTCAAAACCATGTGTATTCTCATAGTTGCCCTTGTAAGTGAGTTTGAGTCTGAACCTATGATCATGAAGAATAAGCTCTGAAAGAAATTCACTTCTTATTTATCGAGTGAAGCTCTGGTATCATGTCAAGGACAGAAGGATTCACCCTAATAACATTTATCAGTAACTCAGTTGTAGTTGCATCAAATGAGAAGCCCCTTCCAGCCATTTCCTTCATAAAAGATGCCATTTCACTAATTTTGTTGCACCTGAGAAATTCTTGCACAATAATACTATAAGTGACATTGTTTGGAGAACAACCTCGTACTTCCATTTTTCTTAGAATATATTTAGCTTCATCAAACAACCCTTCAAGACAAAATCCATTTATCATTACGGTGTATGTTCTCACAATCGGGAGCATTCCAGTGAAAGAAAGCTTCTCGAAAACAGCATGCGCTTCGTTGAGTTTACCATTTTTGCACAATCCATTAATGACAACACTATAAAAATGCAATAACATTTTATTTCTGAGAAAAACAAAAGAGGATATAGAACTTAAAATATCAAAATTCGATGTACCTCCTCAGTAGGTCTGCCTAGAAAACTCAAGCAACGTTCTTATTGCCACCAACTTCTGCAATTGCACAGGATGTCAATTCATTGGCAAGGATAAAAAGGAAATTGTATCACAGCCATAGTGCATGCAGCCGAATAAACCAGGCCAAACAAATATTCACTTCTTTTTTAGCAAGTGAAGCCCTGGTATCATATCAAGGGCGGAAGGATTCTCCTTTATAGCGTCTACCAATAGCATCGTTGTAGATACATCAAATGAGAAGTCCCTTCCAGCCATTTCCTTCATAAAAGATGCCATTTCACTAATTTTGTTGCACCTGAGAAATCCTTGCACAATGACATTATAAGTGACATTGTTTGGAGAACAACCGTTGTCTTCCATTTTTCCTGGAATATCTTTAGCTTTATCAAACAACCCTTCGAGACAAAATCCATTTATCATTACATTGTATGTTCTCACATCAGGAAGCAATCAACCAAAAGAAAGCTTCTCAAAAATAGCATGACCTGCATCGAGTTTACCATTTTTGCACAATTCATTAATGACAACACTATAAAATGCAATATCAGTATATTCTCTCTTTCTTTCTAACTTATAATGAGTGACATAGCTTCTTCAATGAATCCGTACTTAAAATAACCATTGAGCAAAGTGGAATAAATGCATAAGTTAGGTAGGGGCCCTGTAGATTCCATCACAATGAACAATTGTTTCGCATCACCATTTCTTCCATTTTCAAACATACCATGCAAGATAGTATTGTAGGTAACAATATCAGGTTTTGATCCCTTTTGAGAAATTTCACAAAACAATTGCATGGCCTCGGCGAGTTTCCTTTTCTTACAGTATCCATTTATTAGTATGTTATAGCTAAAACTGTTAGTCTCAATGCCCTTATCTACCAAGCTATCAAAAATTATCCTCGCTCTATCTAGTTGACCTCGCAAACAATACCCATGCATTATCGCATTGTAGGTGATTATATCAGGCTCTACACCCTTTTCGACCATGTTTTTCATTACTTCCTCGGCATCTTCAACGTTCCCTTCTTTGCATAGTCCATCTGTTAGTATGTTGAAGGTGCACACATCTGGATACATATTAAGATTCACCATCTCAGAGAACAAAATCTTAACCCTTTCCCACTAACCGAGCTTACACAAACCATCAATTAATGAATTATACGTTAATATGTCTTGACGAATGCCTTTATGTTTCATCTCATACAAAAGGTTGATAGCAGCATCTGGGTTTCCATCTTTGCATAGGCCATCTATGACAATGTTGGGCTTAGTGCCACTCACCGGAGCAAACTTAAAGTCTTTTGAATATGACCCCTTTTGTTGAGCCCATTCATGAAGGTTGCATACATTACTTCGTTAGGCTCACAAATCTTCTCTCTCACCAATTTCTTGAACAATTCAACTGCATCTTTGACCTTATTTTCATCAAACATTCCCCTTATTAGAGTGGTAAAGGTGACGACAATAAACAGAATGCCACCCTTTAAGTAAATGGGTAACACCGAAAATACACAATCAGAACGATGCATCAGATAATAACTATTAATCACGATATCCAATATGAAAACATTAATTGGGATACCCAATTTCTGCATTTCTCGAAACAGAGAAAGGACAGCAATGTAATACTTCATACTTATCATAGTGTTAAACAATTTAGAGAAATTGACAAGTGAAGGAAGAGGTTTCATTCTAACCATTTGATTGAAGAGAGTAACAGCACCATCTAAACACTCAAAATTGCTACTATTTACACTAACTTTAGTAGGGCGGCATGAAGAAGAACAACAACAACAACAACAACCCAGTGAAATCCCATAACGTGGGGTCTGGGAGGGTAAAGTGTATGCAGACCTGACTCCTACCAAGGTAGGACGGCTGTTTCCGAGAGACCCTTGGCTCAATAAAAACATAAAAAGAAGTAGTACAAAACAATATGATAAAAACAAATAACGTGAGTGACACAGATAAAATAGAATACTGAAAGAACAAAGAGTAATAACTAATAATAGAAATCATAGCACAAAAATTCATAGTGCGCTAATGCGCCTACTAATAAGGTAGGGTAACGAGACTTTGTATTAGCCTTCTACCCTAATATGGGCCCTACACACCCTCCAATCTAAGGTCATGTCCTCGGTTAGCTGTAACTGCGCTAATCACCTCTCCCCAATACTTCTTTGGTCTACCCCTACCTCTTCTGAAACCATCCATGGCCAACCTCTCACACCTCCGCACTAGGGCATCTGTGTCTCTCCTCTTCACATGCCCAAACCATCTCAATCGCACTTCCCGCATCTTGTCTTCCACCAAGGTCACTCCTACCTTGTCCCAAATAGCCTCATTTCTAATCTTGTCGCTCCTGGAATGCCCACACATCCATCTCAACATTCTCATCTCGGCAACTTTCATCTTTTGAACATGAGAGACCTTAACTGGCCAACACTCGGCCCCATATAACATAGCTGATCTAACCACCACTTTATAGAACTTGCCCTTAAGTTGTGGTGGCACCTTCTTGTTACATAGCACATAGGAAGCGAGCCTCCATTTCATCCACCCTGCTCCAATACGATGTGTGACATCATCATCAATCTCCCCGCTGCCTTGCATTATAGACCCAAGGTACATGACACTACTTTTCTTTTGGATGGCCTGGTCACCAAGCCAAACTTCCGCACCAACCTCCTGAGGTATCTCACTGAACTTGCACTCTAAGTACTCTGTCTTGGTCCTACTCAGTTTAAACCCTTTAGACTCCAAGGTATGTCTCCAATCCTCCAACTTAGCGTTAACTCCGCTACGAGTCTCATCGATCAGGACAATGTCACCATGGCACCTCACCTTGAATTTGTCGTGCCAATCCATCCATCAACAAGGCAAATGAAAACGGACACTCAACCTCTCGCACCTCCTCACTGGAGCATTGTATAAATTAGAGTTGCTTATTGGAGAGATAACGAATTGTGTAATATGGATTTATAAGTATACTAATAAGCTATCGATTGGTTCGATATCAAATTAGTAATTAACACTCTATTTGGACGGTGGTTTTTCATGATTTCATAATGTATGGTACTGTAAGGTATGATATGATATTGTACATTACAGTACAATACTATATTTAGATAGACTGTATGATTTGCTATTATTTAACGATAACTTTATTATTTGGTTTGACTGTATGGTACTGTATCATAACTAATAAATTTATAAAAATGTCCTTAATTATTACTGATTGTCAATGCGGTGTCGTTACAATCTCACAAAATGTTACCATTTCCTTCTTCTTCAATCAGATCTCATCGAATTTTCATGGCTTCAACCATTCATCGACCTTCTGTGTGATTTTTTTTTTACTCTTTGTTTTCAATTTTAAGCTAATGGGTGCCGCTCAATGTGTTTGCTTTATGTTCTTTTGATTCGCTGTGAAGTGGGTCTCTTTTGTTTTTTTCATTTTGTTATGTGATTCCACTGGAGATAACGACCACAAATGAAGAGATAATTTCAATTTGAAATCTCTAGAAGCTTCAAAAATTGTTGCGGGGGAGAATGAGTAATACAACGTGAAAGCGATAGATATATTAGGGTAACGTTTAATAATGAATAAAGGTAAATTAGAACTATTTAAAATTAAATAAGGGTATAATTGGAAAAAAAAAAGTAAACAATGAGATACCACTGAATTAGTGGTTTCAAAAAGTGAATGTTTTCATGGCAACAAAACCATGAAACCAAACCATACCATACAACGGAAAACCACCATCCAAACAAGTTGTAGCGGGCGATTATCAGGCGGTGTATTGACTCAATCATTTCGTGCTCCCTTCTTCTCCTCATCTTCTTCAATGGCGTAAAAGTCTTTTTGATGACAATATATAGTGAGTAGGGTTGAAGAGATTATTTTAATTTTCTTCGATCAAAAACTACGCTCTTTCTTTTTATATGATTAAATTTATTTTTATGTATATACAATGAATTTTGAATGTAAATTTTAGAATAAAAATGTTATTTCCAATAAACTATCACTCTATAATATTAAACTTTGTACTTTGCTATCAAAATCATTATGTTATTTTAAGATTTGCCCGTCAAACTTTATTATTAGTAATTGACATACTAATGATATTAGTCCTCCTGTTACTTAAATTCTGGATCCACCACATGACGTCATATACGCAAAAAAATTGAAAAAATTATACATAATGCAATGCAAAATCCAAAAAGTTGTATCACTTATATAGAGAAAATAGAAGTTGGAACCCTCACAAAACAATAAGGGTTCGTTTTAGTAGAGTGTACTAAAATAATGGTTAATAGAATATATTAGTAATGTTTGTATTAGGTATGCTTGCATTAATTATACATAGAATATTTCTTATGCATTATTTGGTTTAGTGTATTAAAAAATAACATTCATTGCATAAAAATATTTATTTACAAAAATATCCTCAACAATTATGATGGAAAAGATGTAAAAGAGATTTTGAGGGGTAATTGGGTCTTTAACCATAATAATGCAAGCATTAAATCCCCTTGCAGTACCAATACCTAGAAATCCATGATATTAGTAATGCAAGCCTTAATACACAATAGAGTTTATAACCAATGTACCAAAGAAGATACTACTAATACACCTAATTAGTGCATGCATTTTTTTTCTAACACACTCTACCAAATGACCCCTAAAATCAGAAAGGTAGATCTCTCTTCCGAATAAAGTCAACTCTACGAATTCTAAACTATCTAAAGAAGTTCTAAAAAAAAGGCAGCCCTATGCAATAAGCTCCCGATATGCGCGGATTCAGGAAAGGACCGGACTACAAAGGTCTATTATACGCAACTTTACTATGCATATCCAAAGAATGACTCAAATTGCAAAATCAACTACTAGTGACAAGCTGCACCAGTTGACAATGTCTGCTCGATAAAAATACAAAACTGATGTTTCAATTCTTTTATTGCTGAGAAAACGAAGCACTTGCTAAGATGCTTTCAATTTACTTGTGCTCATATATTAAAACTTAATCCCTGTTCAAACATCCTCCTCTATTCTCCAACTGTGAGTCCAAAGCCAAAGTTGTAGTCTTTCCTTTTGTGATCGACCTGAACAAGCAATAAGGAGCACATTTAGGACACTGATGAAAGTTATACAGCCAAACTGTGTGAGATTGTATTCCAAGCAGTAAAAGCAACAAGTAAAAGAATAGACAGAGGGGTGTGCCCCTTATCTACCAAGTTTGTATCCATGCGCCCCTCGGAGATTTCTCGGTTATCAGGAAGAGACAAAAAAAAAACAGGTGAAAGTTTGAAGCAAAAGCAAAAAGGTGGGAGGAAATCAAGAAGCTTTTCAAATTTCAGCATCATTGAGAGAAGGAGAGACAGCCCCAATTCTAAAATAAAGGCGTTAGGAACATGTATTCTGTGAAGGAGCTACGACAAGATAAAAAAGTCCAGATGCAACCTACCTCGGCTGATAAATTGAAATTAAGACCCATATTCAAGCGCTCTTCCAATAAAGCAGCAACACATCTATTGGAATCAATCTTCCCTCTGAGACTACACTGTAATGCATGAATAACTGTTGCTATAGAAACAAAATTTTAGTATTCAGTATTTATAAAGAGAATACCGAAGTACATACATAAAAAGTATAAAATAGTATTAGTAAAAACTAATTATTTAGATTTTCAGAAAAATTTACAACAAAAGGTTACCTGTCGAAGGATGTAATCATAACCAAAGCTTGATGTAACATCTCTAGACATATGGTTGGTTGTACATAAAGTCTGATGCTAGAGACAGCTGCATCGCAGAAAAGAGTTTAAGAAAAGCAAGTCACAACTGAAGTCCTTAAGATACTAATTCAGTGCAACCATTCCCGTAAAAGGTGCAACTTTCTGAACATAACTTGGTGCAACCATTCCCGTACTAGTAACTTGCCCTGCATCAACCTGCAGATAAATTAACAAACGTTAAAAATGTGAAAACCATTAAAAAAGATATGATTCTCTACAAAAGACCCCCAATTATCTAACCTGCATCTTCTTGATCCCATTTATACCAGCACTTTAGTCATTCCATAGAAACACACGCAGCGATATGATTCACTACAAGTTTCAAAAAAATATATGATTCTCTACAAAAGACCCCCAATTATCTGCCTTAAATTTGGAGCTTTCATTTTTCACTAGATTGTGCACAGTTGTAGCAAATATACAGTTACACAAGATCAAACCACCAAGTTAGAAACTAGGAAAAAAGATTTCCAAGCCAACAGGAAACTGCAAAACTACTGGAAATGCACATAGTAAAAGTGTCAAGACCAACACTAGCCTGCAAGAAATCAAGTTAGATTCTCGGAAAAAATAATAACATAAACAAAGCTTGCTGTAACTCAGTGCAAAACTAGCAACTTGCCCTGCATCAACCTGCAGATAAATTAACATACACTAAATAATGTGAAAATCATTAAAAAGGTAAACCTAGAAAGATGAAAGAAAATTACAAGCAATGCTGGTGAAATCGGCAAAAGAAAATATAACAGATATTGTTTTTCTTTGGGAGGGTTTACTCAGAAACATGAATATTTTGATGTTTCTGAAGATACCAAATAGCACAGAAAATGATATTACTAGACTTATAATGTGTACAAAAAGGGAACTTACCATTATTTCTTTTTTAACAAAATCAGTATGGTCACCATTTTTTCTCAAATCAAAACTGATGTCTGGAAAGCTCAAGCGATGTTCTAATTGCCATCACATTTGGCAAATGCATTGGGTGTCATTTCTTTTGAAGGGATAAAAAGGAAGCTGTATCACAGTGATAGTGCAGCCGAATGAACCAAACAAAAGAAATATTCACTTCTTATTTTTCGAGTGAAGCTCTGGTATCATGTCAAGGACAGAAGGATTCTCCCTTACAATGTTTACCAAAAACTCAGCTGACGTTGCATCAAATGAGAAGTCCCTTCCAGCCATTTCCTTCATAAAAGATGCCATTTCACTAATTTTGTTGCACCTGAGAAATCCTTGCACAATGACATTATAAGTGACATTGTTTGGAGAACAACCGTTGTCTTCCATTTTTCCTAGAATATCTTTAGCTTCATCAAACAACCCTTCAAGACAAAATCCATTTATCATAACATTGTATGTTCTCACATCAGGAAGCAATCCAAGGAAAGAAAGCTTCTCGAAAAGAACATGCGCTTCATTAAGTTTACCATTTTTGCACAATCCGTTAATGACAACATTATAAAATGCAATTTTAGTATATTCTCCACTTCTTTCTAACTTATTAAAGAGTGACATAGCTTCTTCGACAAGTCCGCACTTAAAATAACCATTGAGCAAAATGGCATGAGTGTATATATCAGGCTTGGTCCCCGCAGATAGCATCTCAGCGTAAATTTGTTTTGCATCACCAGTTCTTCCAACTTCAAACAGACCTTGCAAGATAGTACTGTAGGTAACAATATCAGGTTTTGATCCCTTTTGAGAAATTTCACAAAACAATTGCATGGCCTCATCCACTTTCTTTTTCTTACAGTATCCGTTTATTAGTATGCTATAGCTAAAAATGTTAGGCTCAATGCCCTTTTCTATCAAGCTATCAAAAATTCTCCTCGCTCTATCTAGTTGACCACGCAAACAATATCCATCCATTATCGCACTGTAGGTGATAATATTAGGCTCTACACCCTTTTCGACCATGTATTTCATTACTTCCACGGCATCTTCAACGTTCCCTTCTTTGCATAGTCCATGTGTTAGTATATTGAAGGTGCACACATTTGGATAAATATTGTGGTTCACCATCTCAGATAACAAAATCTTAACCTTTTCCCACTGACCAATCCTACACAAACCATCAACTGTTGAATTATATGTGACTATGTTTGAAGGAATGCCTCTCTGCTTCATCTCGTTCAAAAGAGTGATAGCAACATCACAGTTTCCATCTTTGCAAAGGGAATCTATAACAATGTTGTAGATATATATGTCGGGCTTAGTGTTCCCTTGTTCCATTAAACGGAGCAAACTTACAGTTTTTTGAGTATGACCCCTTTTGCTGAGCCCATTCATGACAGTTGCATACATGACTACGTCAGGCTCACAAACCTTGTCTCTCACCAATTTTTTGAACAATTCAACTGCATCTTTGACCTTATTTTCAGCAAAGATTCCTCTTAATAGGGTGGTAAAGGTGACAATACCAAATGGAATGCCATTCTTCAAGTAAATGGGTAACACCGAAAATGCATAATCAAAACGATGCATCAGACAATAACTATTAATCACACCAGTCAAGATGAAAACATTAATTGGGATACCCAATTTCTGCATTTCTCGAAAAAGAGAAAGGACAGCAATGTAATGCTTCATACTTATCATATTGTTAAACAATTTAGAGAAATGGACAAGTGAAGGAAGAGGTTTCATTCTAACCATTTGATTGAAGAGATTCACAGCATCATCTAAACTCTTTACTTTGTCAAAATTGCTACTGTTTAACCCAACTTTACCCTTTCCTGAAATTGCGGAAGCAGAATGTGAATTAGGGAAGAAAGAGATAAAGGGAATAGCATTGCCATTTCGCAGAGAAATTCTCTTCATCTTCAATGGCTAATGGATGTCTCAGTGTTGCTCTGCTCAGCGTGCGTGCCCTAATGTATAGACTTTTTGCTTTTTGGAAATTTTTAGAATATTTTACAAGTAAAAAAAGTTAATAATTCTTATAAATTATTATTTTTTCTAATGTAATTTATATCCTTTTTTTTAGTTGAGATCCCAAAAGAATGTCATGCTTCCTTGTTCAATTTTAGTTATTACATATTTTTTAAGAAATAATGATTAATATGAGTATATGTATCATATTAATTGATATATAGTGTTAGATCTTGACTCTATCTTTAATGTAGAGGTCACGTTTGTATACACTTTATCCTTTCTACTAAGAGTGAGCATCAATCAATTCGGTTCAATTTTATATATTATCGATTCAGTTTATCGATTTTCAATTTTGAAATATGTTAAACCAATAACAAATCAATAAGATATTTTTTATCGATTTTTGCACACCCTACTCTCCACAACCTACTTTATGGAATTATGTAGGTATGTTGTTTTTGTTGGATAATCTTAGATCTTGAAAAATGTTTTGGACAACAAGTAATTAATCTTGAGAGTAAAAAAAAAAGTAATTGTATTTTCTTGATATGTTAAAAGTAACCTTACAAAATTTTCTCATATTTTTTTAAATTTCGTACCTAGTCAAACTGCATTACATAATTGTGACAATAAAATATATTTTAAAATGTGAAAACAATGGAGATTTTTTAACTATTTTGTTTTATTTATCATTTGTACACGAATTATAATGGATGGTCAAATTTAATCTATTTGGGATTGGAAACATAATTTTTTATATTAGCTTAATTTCTTCAAAATTAAATAATTTTTATTTATGGACTATAATTTAATTCACCTGATCCAATATTTTGATTCGTTTTGATTGAATAGCTTAATGCATCATTTTGAATTCCACATGTTAATCATAGTTAATAAATATATCATTGCCCAATTAGTAAAAATTTCAATGTTTGATTATTCAAATTGAGTTTATTTTGTCACTTCTACGAAAATTAATAATAAATATCTTTTTATCCATCATAAATGTATCAGAAAAAAATTGCTTTCCAACTTGCTCAACAAGAAGAAGAAGAAGAAGAAGAACTTGCTAGAATTAAGGAGAAGAGCAGAAGGCGCAGGCAAGTTATTCTTGAAAAGTATAAGAATCAGTCTTCACATAAGGACCAAGTTACTCAATCCAGAGACAATGGTAAGTTATTTGACCTGTGATTTTTGTAAAATATAATTCAATTCTGTTTTGCTGCATTTCTTCTTGTCTGTTGTAGAACTCTATCTAAAGAGGGGAGGGTCTGCCTGAAATAACTTCTCTACCTCACATAGGTTGGGGTAAGGTAGGCGTACATCCTACCCTCTCCAAATTATACTTGGGGATTATACTGGTATGTTGTTGTTGTTGACTAATTAATAACCCAGTTTTGCTAAACAATTTAACTGCCAAGTTCCTACTTTCTTAATGTAATTTAATTTTGGATCCTAACTCTGAAACGTGCGTGTTATATAATTTAGGATTTGAGTTGGATACTGCCTCCACTTAAGATTTTATGAAGATTGTAAATTCACCTGAGCCTCTTCAGAGTTATTTTCTCAGTTGTTCCTCTGCATGTCTCTCTTCTCTCTCTCTGTCTCTCTCTTGTTGAGTTTCTGGTCTAATTGTACTTTTCATTTCTTGGCATTTGGTAAGGTTCATGCGGATCAGTCTACTGAGAAGCGTGCAGCTGGAGATAGTGTTGTACCAGAGCCCATTGATGGTCCAACCAATGGTGTAGATGTCCATGTTGATGAGCCAACATTTTCTTCTGGGAAATCACCTTCGCGAGGTGGTTATAATGCTGAAGAGAAGGCTTCTAAAGCTGGTGGACTGGGACAGGCTACTCCAGAGGTAGGTGTGTTCACTTTACCCTAAGATTCAAATGGGTTTTCTTTTCTGGTGATGCCATTCTTCTTTTTATTTTATTTATCTTCCACACTAATTTCTGGAAGATCTTAATACTTTCCCTTTTTCTTAGGAGTTTGTTTTAGAATTAGTTGATGAAATACTTCTCCATTGGGTTCAAATATTTTGGGATGCTGATAATGCGGCTTACTTCTTTTAATCATAAGTCATTTACTTTGCAGTTTTCAATAGAGGAGCTAGTGAAGAAGCTTGAGAAACAAATTGAACGTCTCCAACAGCAACCACAGGTTAGAATACGTGTTCATTCTCTTTTTCACCTATCTTTCAATACTTAGTTATGTGAGCTCATAATCATTCTCCCACGTTATGGTTTTTTTTTAAAATTAGCACAGGTTAGAATACGTGCTCATTCTCTTTTTTTCACCTATCTTTCAACACTTAGTTATGTGAGATCGTAATCATTCTCCCACGTTATGTTTTTTTTAAAAAAAATTAGCACAGGTTAGAATACGTGCTTATTCTCTTTTTTCCCCTATCTTTCAACACTTAGTTATGTGAGCTCGTAATCATTCTCCCACGTTATGGGTTTTTAAAAATATCAGTCGATGAAATAATACTTTGAAATGTTGATACTGCAGCTTACTTTTTCTGATCATAGTCATTACTTTGCAGTTTTTAACAGAGGAGCTAGTGAAGCAGCTTCCTAAACAAATAGAAAAATTCAAACAGCATCAACTGGAGCTGTTACATCGGAAAAAGACAGTTTACAATTAATTTCAACTTTATAGAGAAAAAATCAATTTTAGAAAAGAGGAGTCGCCACTTAATTTTTTAAAGAAATTAAGAAAAATTAATTTAAAAGACTCTAACAGATTTATGTCTTAAAAATTCAGAGAAAAAGGTACGAGGTTCTTATTTCCACTTTGAGAAGGTGTTAAACATTCAAAGTGGCCGCTAACGCGCGGTTATCCGACGATTTAAAAAATTATATGACTAACTTTTGAAAATAGTAATTTAAAAGGAAACGAAGACTTTAAAATTATTATTATTATTTTTTTTAGAAAAATGATCAAACTTAAACATTTAAAAATAATATATATGTGTATGAAAAAAAGTAAAAAGTTTATCAAATGAAGAAGTAAAGGTAGACAATTATTTAAAGAGTAAATTAACATGAATTGATTTATCTTTAGGGGAATCTAATTAAGTTAAAGCAAATTAAAATTAATATCTAAGCGAGCATAAATAACGTAAGTAAATAAATTATTACAACCCGAATTAATATAAATAAACAATAAATAACACATGAAAATATTGTCCGACACTTAGTTTCTGTACGCCTGGACTTAACTGTTGGGTCATCTGCATTTTGGGCCTTAAGCACAATTTCACTGTATATCGGAATGTATATATACTGTATATAGTGTATACAATAATATTTCTGTATATTGAACTGTATACATACAGTATACCACTTATTTATTTCATGTATCTGCTGTATATTACCATATATCAGACTGTATATATACTGTATATCAGTGTATGCAACATTATTTTCTTGTATATCAGACTGTATAAATACTGTATATCACAATATACGATACTACTTTCCACATGTATTCCATGTATACAGCCCAATATCAATATATAAATCATGAATATTACCTTCCTTTTCATGTATCAACTTTCCAGCAATTCGAACAAGATGATGGGAGACTCAAAACTCAAAAATTGCTTTCCTATATTTCTTTTTGCTTGTTGTTGTAACATCTCAGATTTTTTTTCCGCCAAAACTCGAATCGTTCTTCACATGTGTGTAGACTCGATCCGAATGACTTATAATTTTATATATGAGTTAGGATAAATTCCTAAGTATTTGAAGAGTATTAGAGGTGGTTTAGGGTCATGAGGGATCTCTAACACCAAGCCAAGTCTAAAGAGTTTATATCGATTAAGTTTCCGGATGAGTTCGTATAAAGGTCAACTTTGAATGATCATATCTCCTATCATATAATGAAGTGAATGTCTCATGACCTATCAAATTAAATATCTTTGAGTCTTCTTTCTAACGTCACCAAGATTGCATTTTTTGGAGTTCGGAGTTAAAAGTTATGACCATTTTATGATAGACTGTTACTGCAAAAAATTCAGGCATGGCGCTCCAGTGGCGTCTGGCGCCACTATAGCGCCAGAAACTAGTCTATAGTTTGGTCCTTGGCGCGACGCGCCACTATTAGGACTGCAGGTCTTTGGACCCGTTTTTTAGATTTTTCTTGAGAAAGGGCATTCCAGACTTTTCCCCACCCATCCCAAATATAACCCTACCCATTTTGGGACAAAAAAATCAGTTCTTTATCACACCAAAGAGGGTTTGCTCCTCATTGAGGCATGGAAGACTTGGACAGAAGAAATTAGAGAAGAAGAGGAGTTAGATTTCAAGTCATTCCTTCAAGCCTTGATTTCCTCCGATTTCCAGGTATGTAAGGCTCCTCATAACATAGATTGAGTTCATCCATGTGCCATACATCTTCTTTGAGTTAAATGTTCATAGGAATTAAAGTTTCTTGTTATATTTATGTCCTAATGAGTTTTTACATCTACCAACACGATTTTGTCATGTTGATGTTGGTGAGTTGAGAACTTGCTAGTTGTTTCATGTCTTCATCCCCATGAAACCGAATTGATTCCTATATTATGATATGCTTATACTATGATTGGGTCTAAGAGTTGATTGGTATGAGTTGTTATACATATTTTTGTTATAAACTTAAATATTTTGAGTATCCTTAATTGTTGATTTGAAATTTTGATGAGTCATGATTTAGCCCCAAAATATTGGTGGAATGAATGAAGAAATGATTGGATAGGATTAAATGTTATCATAAATTGTCTTGAGGTTGAAATTGTTGGTTTTTATGTATAATAAAAACAATATTGCTTTCAAAGTGAAATGAGGTATTCTTTTTATATGAGTTTAATGGAATTGAATGTTGAGTTAAATGAGGATTTAGAGCAAGGTGTTTGATGATGACGTGAATGATGTTAATCTTTAATAAAGGTAAAATGATTGATGAAGAGGTTACGTTGATAATGATGTTTTGAGATAAAGTGGATTGGAATCTAATGTGACTATGTGATATTATTTGCATACTTTGATTTGATTGGAGTTATTTAAGGATTTTGAGTGTAAATGATTGTTTGAGAAGGAGTTTTGAAAATGATTTATGAACGCTTTGCATAAATTATTTATATACTATTTTGAGTTTAAAGAATGATTATTTTCATCTTTAATTTAAAAAGAGTTTAACCATAAGTTGAGTATGAGAAGTCTCATAATTATTATTTTTGAGCATGAGTATTTTTACTATTGTTTGGACCGTATTCGTCATCTATTTATTTACTCTAATATTCTTGTCTGACCTTTTTCTATGCTTTTATTGAGCCAAGGGTCTTTCGGAAACAGCCGTCCTACATTGGTAGGAGTCAGGTCTGCGTACACTCTATCCTCCCCAGACCCCACGATGTGGGATTTCACTGGGTTGTTGTTGTTGTTGTTGTTGAGCATGAGTATTTTGAGTATAAACGAGTTAAGCATTTTTACATTAAAATGTCTATTTTGAGTTTGAGTTGAGGAGTTGAAATTATGTTTTAAACACATCTAATATTTTCTGCATTCATTGAGTTGAGATGGTATCAAATTCAAAAAGAAGAGTTTGATGATTGGGATGAGTTGATTGTGAAAGAAGGTCCGATGAGACCAGATTGATTGAGTTTTGAAAAGAGTCCAATGAGACTAAATGAGTTGATTTAAAACTAAGTCCTAAGAGACTAAATGAGTATTTTGAGTATTTTACTCACTTGATAGATATGAGCATATTGAGTCTTGGGAGGAGTATCGAGCACCGAATTGGGTAAGAGTATAGTCCATACTCAAACCAATAACTACATCGCCAAACATAGGAGAGGATTGGACCGTTAAAGTCGGATATTTCCTAAATTACTGTCCTGACATGATAGGACTTGATTGGTTATGAATCCATGATTATTAATTCGTTCTTACCCTGGCAAGGTATGAACAGACGTGGAAACAACGTCGGCTTGTTGTACTATTACTTGCTCATATGGTGATAATTGTCAGTTAGAGAAACTCCCAATTGAGTGGATTGTGCTTGATATGATTGGTTTGATTGAGATTGTTGATGATTGAGTTGGATTGTATAACATTGTTAAATTCTAATTTGCATATCTATTGAGTTGAGTCCTTGACTTTATTATTGAGTTGATTGTATATGATTTGATTGGATTAGATCGGATTGTACATGATTGGATTGGATCGGATTGTAAAGGATTGGATTAGATTGAATTGAATTGTACATGATTGGATTGGATTGGATGGTATGTGATTGAATTGTAAATTATTAGATTGAATTGGATTGTACATGATTGGATTGGATCGGATTGGATTGTACATGATTGGATTGGATCGGATTGTATACGATTGGATTGGATCGGATTGTATACGATTGGAATGGATCAAATTGTATATGATTGGATTGGATTGAATTGTATATGATTGGATTGAATTGGATTGTATGTGATTGGATTGGATTGTTTATAAGTAGTCTCTGTCTAAATCGTATTCTTACTTTAAACTTATGACACCTTGATTGAGTATCTCTTATCTTTATAACTTGAGATATTTGAGTCAGTATTGTTTTATCTTGACACATGTTTCATTATGCCATATTACATACTCGTACATTCCACGTACCGACGTCCATTTGGACCTGCATCATTTCATGATATAGAGACAAGTTTAAGAGATCATCAATAGGCGCACCGTTGAGGACCTGCTCACACTCAGCTTATTGGTGAGTCTTCCCCTATATTCGGAGGATACCACTTATGTTATTATTGCATCGAGTTTAGTCTTTTAATTCTGATTTGAGGTAGCCATGAACCTGTCATTGGCACCAATTAGATAGTAGTGATAGAGGCATCATAGACTAGATAGTGATGGGTCGATTGAGTATTTTAATTTCTTGAATTGTCCTTGTTAAACTATTTAACGACATAGATTGCAGATTGATTTGTTGGACCATGGCCTTTATTCTTTGAGTTAGATTGATGATTTGAGTTGTCCACTAAATTATTTCTTTATTTTAAACTTTTCGCTGATTGATTGATATGAATGGATGTGTGATTGGATCAAGTGGTCCGCTTGGGGACCAACAATGGTCTTCAAGTGTCGGCCACGTCTAGGATACCCTCTCGGGGCGTGATAGTTGTAGAGATCTATCTGAAGAAGGGAGGGTCTACCTAAAACAACTTCTCTACCTCACAAAGGTTGGGGTAAGGCAGGAGATAGTGTTGTACCAGAGTCCATTGATGGTCCAACCAATGGTGCAGATGTCTATGTTGATGAGCCAATATTTTCTTCTGGGAAATCACCTTCACGAAGTGTTTATAATGCTGAAGAGAAAGCTTCTGGAGCTGGTGGACTGGGACAGGCTACTCCAGAGGTAGGTGTGTTCACTTTACCCTGAGATTCAAATGGGTTTTTCTTTTCTAGTGATGTCATTCTTCCTTTTTGTTTTATTTATCTTCCACACTAATTTTTGGGAGATCTTAATACTTTCCCCTTTTGTTAGGGGTTTGTTTTAGAATTAGTTGATGAAATACTTCCCTATTGGGTTCAAATATTTTGGGATGCTGATAATGCGGCTTACTTCTTCCGTTCATAAGTCATTACTTTGTAGATTTCAACAGAGGAGCTAGAGGAGCTAGTGAAGAAGCTTGAGAAACAAATTAAACGTCTCCAACAGCAACCACGGGTTAGAATACATGCTAATTCTCTTTTTCCCCTATCTTTCAACACTTATTTATGTGAGCTTGTAATCATTCTCCCGTGTTATGGGTTTGTTTTAAAATTAGTCGATGAAATAATACTTCGAAATATTGATATTGCAGCTTACTTTTTTATCATAGTCATTACCTTGCAGTTTCTAACAGAAGAGCTAGTGAAGGAGTTTCCTAAACAAATAGAAAAATCCAAACAGCATCAACAGGAGCATGAGGACGGAGTTAAGCATCAGGTTGGAATTTAACTGAATACTTTTGAAAATAACCTGCTAATTATAGTTGACCAGTGAATTTCAAGCAACTGGGCTCAAATACTTTGGCATGCTGATAATTCTCAAAAATAAAAATAAAAATACTTTATGTTGATAATACAACTTATTTTTCTGATCATTAGTCATTACTTTGCAGTTTCCAACAGAGGAGCTTGTGAAAGAGCTTGCTAAACAAATTGAATATCTCCAACAGCATCAACCGGAGTATAATGATCAAGTTAAGCAAAAGGTTGGTTTAGCTTTTTTCTCCTTTAGTGTTTTTCCTAAATGCTGACTTCTTTTATCTGATGATTGACTTACTATTTTAACACTTTACAGAGTGAGAGGTCGGCTGACTTGTTTTGTGATGATATATTTGGAGAATCACTTGCTACCATTTCAAAAATGGTGAGTCTGTCTTGGTAACGTTGTCGGAAATTATTATTATTGTTATATTAATTCAAACAAAATGTGAGTGTCTCTTTCTTTCCTACTGAACCCAAAATGCAACGTAAAAAGGAACCATTTATTGAAGTGATGACTGCAAAATGGCTTTTATTTTATTATGTTTCTAGTTGAAGGTTATTCCCTTTGTCCATATTGTGGGAGTGTATTACTTGGTGGCAGTTTTTGCTACTACTGTTCAGTTTAGAGTGTGATATCTAGGAATCATGTATTGTTTGAACTCTATTGATTCTATGAATCCCTCTATCTTGTGTTGTATGATCCAAGGTAAAACCCTAGCCAATAAGTGAGAAAAAAAGGATTGTTCTGTTCTTTGTACTTGTGCTTAGACTGAATTGTGGGAAATAATTTATTGTGCTTATGGGGAGTTTTTTCTTTGACAAATCAGGCTGTAATAAGTAAACTGATTTTATGTGTCTGGTTATATCTATTTTGCAGGGCAAATGAGATGGCATGCCGACCGAGCGCAATTGTCTTCATGATAACTGGAATGATCCGCAAGGGTATTATAGTAAGTATTTCATCTCATATTTTTCTTGTACGTTCTTATTTGAGCTCTTACTTCAGAGCATGTTGATCACATTTCTAAATTTGTTTTTTTTCTCCCTCTTCCTTGATATTTGCTCATGACAGTCCTTCATTCTGTTATTTGATATATCATACTGCAAGTTGACATTCTTACCTCAAGAAAATAGCTTTATCCTTCTGCCTATTTTTGTCAACTTTTCCTGTAATGGCTGGTAACTTTTGTCTTAGTTGATGTTCTAATTCTCATTGACTTTTGCAGGATACTACTTCGGAGAAATTCTTGATGGCCACTATGAGATTCTTGCTGCTCATGGGAAAGACGTGTTTTATACTATTGTTCGGTATAAAGATTTGAAGGTTATACCCGGTGACCTGACAAAAGTAGCAATAAAAATCATTCATAATAATGAAACGATGTGAGTTAATATATTAATTTCTCCATTTCGTGCCAATCTTGCTTGTTTTGGTGGCCTAATTTTATTGTTTCTGCTCATCCGGTATAAAGCAGGTATGGAAGAGTTGGTCATATTGAAGAAGCTAGTTGTTGCCGATCCTAAAGACAAGCACCGATGTGTTCATTTAATCTCTAGCTTCAAGTACCGGAATAATCTTTGTCTAGTATTTGAGTCTCTCTGGATGAATCTCTGTGAGCTCCAGAAGAAGTTTGGGCGTAACATTGGACTCAACCTCGACGCTGTGAGGCTTTATGCGAATCAAACTTTCAGTGCTTTGAATCATCTAAAGAGTTGTGGCGTGCTTCATTGTGACATTAAACCTGACAACATCTTCGTAAGTGGAATGTTTTGAGTATTGTATCTTTTGTTGGCTTGCTGATTCACCCACTTTGCATCTGCTAAGAGTAGCTTTTCATCACTTTGCTTTTGTATGTGTATGATGACTTTTCTATATTTAATTGTTAAGGTAAATGAAGCGAAAGACAAGCTGAAGTTTTGTGACTTTGACAATGCTATGTTTGATGGCAAAAACGAATTTACTCCATACCTCGTGTGCCGCTTTTATGCGCCCCCTAGGTCAGTTAGTATAATTTCTCAAGATTTACCATTTATTATTTTTTTATCTTTCTTTTCACTTTGTTTCTTTTATTTGATGCTCCAATGTTTTGATCCTAAGTAGTTTTATGGATCTGTAGTTTTGTTTGTTAATGTATTTTTTCTTGTTGCAGTACTTGGCTTTCCATACGATCATCCGATGGATATTTGGTCAGTAGGTTGCTGTTTGTTTGAGTTTTATGCTGGGAAAGTCTTATTTCTAGGTCGTACTAATAATGACATGTTCCGTCATATGGAACTGAAAGGTCCATTTCCGAAGGGGAAACATCCGACTTTAACGGTCCAATCCCTTCCTGCATTGGCAGCGTAGTTTATGGGATTCGAGTATGGACTATACTCTTACCTAATTTGGTGCTCAATACTCCTCCCAAGACTCGATATGCACATATTTATCAAGTGTGTAAAATACTCAAAATACTCATTTAGTCTCTTAGGACTTAGTTTCAAATCAATTCATTTAGTCTCATTAGACTCTTTTCAAACTCAATCAATCTAGTCTCATTGGACCTTCATTCACCATCAACTCATCTAAATTATCAAACTCTTCTTTTTGAATCTAATACCATCTCAACTCAATGAATGTAGAAAATGTTAGATGCATTTAAAACATAACTTTAACTCCTCAACTCAAACTCAAAATAGACATTTTAATGTAAAAATGCTCAACTCGTTTATACTCAAAATACTCATGCTCAAAAATAATAATTAGAAGACTTCTCATACTCAACTTATGGTTAAACTCTTTTTAAATCAAAGATAAAAATAATTATTCTTTAAACTCAAAATAGTGTACAAATAGTTTATGCAAAATGTTCACAAATCATTTATTTAAAACTCCTTCTCAAACAATCATTTATACTCATATGACTCCAATCAAATCAAATTATGCAAATCACATATCATGTAGTCACATTAGACTCCAATCCATTTCATCTTAAAATATCATCTTTCACATCATCATCAAACATCATCATTCACATCATCATCAAACATCTTGCTCCAAAATCCTTATTTAATTCTATGTTCAATTTATAGAGACAAAAGGACATTCTAGCTCTACCAAGGTTTCGTTCTTTTTTATGTCATTCACATTCATAACTATCCCAATTCATTCTTTTCATTCCAATCAATACATATACACAAAAACCATCAATCTCAACCTCAAGACAATTATGACAAAAAGAAATCTCATCTTGGGTTCATATGAATGAATACATGAATCCATACTCTCAACAAAACTCAACTCAAGAACACCATCAATACATATGAATTTATAGACAAAAATTCATTTGTAGTCAATATGTAGCTACGGTTTATGAAATAAATATGAAAGATAATTATTCAATAATTCAAATCATGAAAATCATCAATCAATTAATAGTATATAAAAATATTCTATAGTTTAGGAAAATTCAAGAAAATCTTCATACAAGGTTAAGCCTTTCACAATTTTCATCCAACACATCTATGGGGCATATGGAAGAACTCAGTCCATATTTTAGGTTAGCCTTACATACCTGAAAATGAAGATCATCTCACCGAAAATGAAAGACATGACTTGAAGATCTTGAACTCTAGACCTCTTCCTCTTCTCTAATCTTTGCTCTCAATGTTCTTGGTGTTTTGGAGAGAAAAACCCCTTAGAGTAAGAATTCTTACTATTATGCAGATTGGATTTAGCTCACATAGTTTACTGTAAGATATTTAATTGCAATTTCACAAGCAGCTTATGCAGTTTTGTGTTTTGATTTTAGGATGATATAACAAGAGAGATCAGTGAAGCTAAATTTGAGGAGGGAGATCAAAATCAGATTATAGGATCAACTCGAAGACAGATTGGAGAAATCTGGAGTTCCTAAAAGAATGATATAGCACTATTTATTCATTTATTTATTTATTGCAAGTTATTTACTAGAATGTTTAGATTCCACTTATTCCATAGATTTTGATTTTGGATTTTTCTAAATTTGTTACTAAGAGTTCAAGTTTTTTCGATATATTAAAATAAAGAAATGTTTATTTTAAACTTACAGATGTTATTGATTGAGAATTGATTTATTCAACTTTTAATCTAACGCTTTTATTTCAGTTAAATGAAATTGTTACAACATAATGTCACCCTTTTTTCTCTTCAACTCGGTGTTTAATATTCGCTTTGGGTCCCAATTTATTGGAATTTGCTTTGCGTAAAGGGAAAAGTGCTTCCCCCCCCCACCCCACACATAATTTTTTTCATATCCAAAAATTAAATCTAAAATCTATGATTAAGGATGAACAAATCATATCCATCACTTCTCAACTTTTATTAATGCTCTCATTTCACTTTATAGATAAAATGGTAAATTTGTGTGTCAATGTTTATGCATGTTCCTTCCCCGGACCCCGCGCATAGCGGGAGCTTTAGTGCACCGGGCTGTCCTTTTTAATGTTTATGCATGTTAATAAAGATGTTGCTTTCTTTGGTCTGTGGATACATTGGCCAAGTTTGATTAAGGCCTTTTCAAAATTTATCATGGCTATGTCTAACAAATCAAACTCAAATTTCTTTCATTTTTTTTAATTTACATGTTAGTTTATGTATCAAGTTTCTTGAATAAGAAACCACGCAATTACTAAGAAAGTATAAATTATAATTTAGACAAATATTCTTATGATTAAACTATTAAATGTATTTATCAAAAGACGTATAAATTCTTATGATTAAACTATTAAATGTATTTCTCAAAGGACATACAAATATTCTTATGAGACAAATGCAGGACCGCAACATATATGCCAGAGACTAAAGGAAGAATACAAGATAGAGATGGTGTCCAATCTCGGAGAACTGTGAAGCTTCATAGGGTGTTTTTGATAGTCTCATCTTCATAGACATGTCTATTTAACTGAGCCTCTTTTCGACAGTTAACCTGTAGCCAAATTAAAGAGGTGTTCATAGGAGTTGTGTTATAAAAGAAAACAATTCTGAAGAGTTTTTCTAAGCTTTAGTTTAGTCTAAAGAGGGGTAGCTACAAATTGGTTGATCGTAGGGGGTTAAGGTACTAAAATTAGTTCCTTTAATTAATAATACTCTATACCATTCTCACTAACAAAATAAAATGTAAACATCTTAAAATATACCAATATTGTAGAGATGTTAATTACAATTTTGTCCCACTGTTAGTGCTAATATCTAATAAATGTAGCCCTTAATCCAAGCGTTTAAAGGGAGAAAATGGAGCAAGTTTAAGAGACAAAATATGCATTTACTATTTACTTTAAAAAAGTATAGCTCTCCTCCATTTATTTTTTAATGCATTTAAAATGTGATTCCTTTCTTGTTGATCATTAAAATATATGTTTACTGGTGGATAGTAGATGAAGTAGTGCAAAAAATGTGTTGGGTTAATTGGTTAAATATCTTGCACCAAATCAATATCGACAATTATCAATTATTTTTGAAGAGTTCATTTAACTTTGTAATTGCTTGTTATCTTCCTTTGTTAGTTTTGCTTTGTGAGTGTGAGTACGTTTCGATCAATATGCAAAATTTGTTATTTTAGACAAATGAGGTGAATCTATTTTAATTTTAGACAAATGAGGTAAATCTAGTATTTAAAAATAGGTGTGGAAGTAAGGTTTAATACTTTAAGTTTTAAGTATATTGATTTATTATCCAAGGTAATGAATAATATTCCACCAAAACTTAAAAAAAAAGTTACATAAAATAATGGCTAGATCAATTAAAATAATGACTAGATTAATTATGTTGAAATTAAAATTGTAGGGGGGTTAAACTCATTATTGAGTAACCCTTCAAAACTTGGTGAAAATTGACGGAGAAAGTTCCATAATGAAATTGTTGATAGATAGAAGGGAGAATGCCGCTGACAAAGAAAGCTCTACCGGTCTCTCCTTTTTTTGCCACTATTTGCAATGCACACACAATATTCAGTAAAAATTCCTTCGTAAAAAGCAAAAGAATAGCTCGCTTTGTGCTCAATGTGTGACTTAGGAGGTTATAAGAAAATGTTTATTACCATTTTATATAAAAACATATTTGTGCGTTTGCTTTCTGTTTCGATGTGGGAGGTGTTCACTCTTTTTCCTCAACTTTTGTAAGGCATCAAAGTATATATAGCTCTGCTTTTTCATATGGGGAAGAAATAGAAAGATTCTATATAGGAGATGAAATAAATTGCAAGAAATAGGAATAAAATATTTGGTAGGATGATATATGAGATTATATAGATAAAAGTATTAAATTTTATATTGTGGGAAAGATTCTCATTGATACTAATAAATTGTAAACTCATAACGTCAATTGTGTGAAAGGCTTTCATCGATACCACTAAATTGTAATTTTAGAACACATATGGTGTAAAAAGACGATACCACTAAATTGTAATCTAAGAACATCTATTATGTGAAAGATTCTCATCGATACCACTAAATTGTAATCTGAAAACACCTATTGTGTAAAAGACTCTCATCGATACCACTAAACTCTATCCTCCAATACCTATTGTGTGAAAGACTCTCATTGATACTACTAAATTGTAAATGCACAACACCTATATATTGTGTACAAAACTCTCACCGACACCACTAAACACCAAACTCACAACACTTATTGTGTGAAAGACTTTCCTCAATACCACACTGTAAACTCACAAATACTTATTATGTGAAAGACACTCAACTAATACCACTAAACTGCAAACTCACAACATTCTCCTCAATATCACACGATAAACTCACAATATTTATTATGTGAAAGGCTTTCACTAATACCACTAAACTGCAAATTCAAAACACTCTTCTCAATATCACACTATAAACTCACAATACTTATTATGTGAAAGACTCTCACTGATACCACTAAATTGGAAATTCACAATACCTATCATATAAACGACTCACTGGTAACTATATACTCACAATACTTATCAGGTAAAAGACCCATATCAATATCACTAAAACTATCTTAACCTTGGTGGTTGCAATCCCCTTTGTTAGTTTTGCTTTGGGATGTATATGCAATTCGATTATCTATAGTCCTAGAAGACATTGCAGGTGATTGCAATGGGACAGATGCTACTTCCCTCAGTTGACTTGGGTGGCATAGCCAATTTATAAATAGTCACAATTTTGTCCAGGGGATAAATAATAGGCAAAAGTTTTGGGGCTTGTGTCTTTTACCACAAGTTTGTGATTCGCACCAAGTGAACCAAGTGGAGAAGAGTAGAAAGACAGGTCAATCATCCCCAGAAGGTTCCGATCGGCTCCAAGAAAAATTCATTATCAAACACCCAAATTGTACAGCTAAAGATCACCAACTGCAAATTTTCATGATTGAAAGCATAATATTGCCCGAACAAATGAGTATTAACGTTACAACAATAATGTGCATTCTACACTGACACTTGAGCTATCAAGCTGCATAATGCTCAGAGCTAAGATCCAATTTACAATTCTCACACTAACAAAAGATAATGTAAAATGTCGTAAAATATCATAATCTAGGTCCAGATAATATAGTGATGTTAATTACAACTTAGCGCCACTGTTAATGCTAAAAATCCGCGGCACCTAACTGCTAGTGATCATGCCTAAGGGGATGATCAGTCATCATCATCGTCATCAGAATCTAGAAAGCTAAAATTCATTCGTCCATCGAGTTTGATGAGCAATGTTCCTCTATTCTCCTCAGTCCATTCAATGTTTTCTTTCTTCAAAAGTTCAACTACCTGCAAGTAGCAACAGGTACTTCACAATAACGGTACCATGATAAGCATACAAAGGGCAGATTCTCACATTTAAAGTTTTATATGTGAAGAACAAAACTGTTCCATCAGGTGTTCGAATGCTCAATGGAATCCTTCTTTTTTTTAAGCTTAAATGCTCAATGAATCAACAACATTATACCCAATGTAATCCCATAAGTGGGGTCTGGCGAGGGTGGTGTCAGCAGCCTTACCCCTACCTTGTGAAGGTGAAGGTAGAGAGGTTTTCGATAGACCCTCGACTCAAATAAAGCATCTCAAAATCAATAATAAAAAAAAAAGGAAATACAGCAGTGAGGAAACCATATAGAAAACAATGGGGAAAGGAACAATAGCAACAACACACAATACAATAACCGAATCAAAGAAAACAATAGGTAATAGTAAAATCAAAGAATAAGATAGTAGGAGAGTACTAATAATAATACTGATAAAGGAAACTAGACCATGTTCAATGAATCTAGCAACAAAAACTTTAAGATAGTAGGTGAGACTAGTGTTCCATACCGAGTTTTTCAGCTTCGACTTCCCAACGCCATGTGCCCCACATCCAGTGATAACCCTGAACAACCTAACAGCTGAGCACAAGAAATGTAAAAACATATTATGAATCTCCAATATATGCTCCATTCTGGCACAAAATATGATGTGCCTCAAGTTATAAAACCTTATTCCAGGAGGCCAAAATAAACAATTAAAAGACTTAGTAACTGTCATGAGACAGTTAGGGGGTGGTTTTTTCTGTGGAAAAAGGGGCAAGGCAGTTAGAAAAGGGTGTTCAGAAAAAGGAAAAGGGAATCATGTGAGAGTTCTAGCCTCTCAAATGTCTAGAAAGGTTGTGATCTGTTTAATCGTAGGTTATGTATTATATTAACCAAAGTTCATTCATGTCTTAGGATGTAATTTATGGTGTTGGCAGTGTCCTAGTTACTGTTGTTGTAATATCAGTGTATCTAGTGGGAAACAGCAGTATTTGTTCCTTTATTTACTATTTCAGCAGTAAAGTCTATCAAAATATCATCTACTTAACCCATTAGCACAAGATGCTTACAGCGTACAAATGCTCCAAACAGAAGGTGCAGTTTCAAAAGTCTCATTGCTGGTTTGACATGTTGCCCATGTAAGTCAATAGTTATCATGTTTTCAATGTTCTTGTTTCTGCAACGGAAGCTCAGTTTAACAGGGACATCTAATAGAGCAATGAGATGACATTAGAAAAACAAAATATATATTGATCTGTTATCCACCTAGCTGCAAATATATCCTGGCTAGCCTTCGCATCAGCCTCTTGAGCTTTTCGGTTGTGTAGCCTACCCTGAAGCAGTGTCCACATGAGAAAGAGAGAGAAACATATAATAGCCAACCATATAAATAAAATATTCAATAGGTACTGTTCAAGACATGTTTCGAAACACACACTATAAAACACTTGAGCTTATTTGCACAAAATGGATCGACTAGATGATGTAGAGAAATTCATGAATTTCATCAGCTACCTTACTTTAATAAAAGGGTCTGTAAATAGCGCATCTACTTGATGCTAAATGAATGAAGTTTTACTTATCAAAAAGGGAGAAAGAAAGAAAAGCTCAATAACTAACTGTACTCCTTGTTCACAAGCAACGTTCAGTGGCAATTTCAGATTCACCATCAGTATCATTTGATGATGCCATGTGAAATCCTAGAAGCATGTGAAGTGTATGGCTGATTTCTCATTCCTTCTCAAGCAACCACAGCAGGTTCTATCCATTAGAAACCAGAACATATTCCATTATCTCCTTAAAGTCGATATTTCAGATGAAGCTTCTTGCACAAACCCTCAGCCTTAGCTTCCTATACATATATTCTTCCCTAATAACTAGAAAAATTCTCATAATTCACTAAAATAGACTAGATGATTTGTTTGAGAGAGAAACAGAAGATAAAAGGATAAGGTTGAGCATTCGCCAGCAAAGTTTTCTGGCAACCCCAAAATAAAAGAGACAAGGTTAAATGAAAAGGAAGAAAGAGGAAGACCAAAAAAAAATGGAAAACAAGGATAAAATAATTATTTTTATGAAATGTACACATACATAGCAGCACGTGTACAATACACTGCCAAACCTCTGGTTGTCTCGTTTCAGGGTGGTAATGAATTCACTTCCAGAAAGTCCAGGGGGGTTAATCGGACCCCCGCAAAATATAGGTGTGTAACCTGATATTTTGGGACAAGTTAGCGGGGTACTAGTACCTTTTCCCAATTTATATACACAACTTGCAAAACTTTCAAAAGCTTTTCAATCAGCACAAGCATCAACAGTATGACAGTCTAGCATTAGCATGTTAGATACAACAGAAGCATTAAATATGTGGTATTTAATATGCCTCAGACAATTACTTTTTTAAAATAAAAATGCCTCAAATTCACTGAAACTACAAGAAGCAATAGTAAACATCGAAAAAGGAGAAAAGGAGCCATAATCACTTTATGAGGCATACGTGCTCCTACATTGTGAGAAATATAGGAGAAAAATATTATTGAATTGTGTAAGAACAATATTACACAAAGACCCTATTCATAGACACTATAAAATAATCATTTTCCCAATAGGATACTATGAACTATTCTTATTTCTATTCCTATTCTAAGTAGGATTGTGTATACCTATTCATATTCTAACACTCCCCCTCAAGCTAGTGCATACAAATCATATGTACCTAGCTTGTTACAAATATAATTAGTACGAAGACCGGTGACGGACTTGGTGAAGATATCTACAAGTTGATCACTTGATTTCACAAACTCTGTAACAATATCTCCTGAGAGTATCTTTTCTCTGACAAAGTGACAATCAATCTCAATGTGCTTAGTCCTCTCATGAAACACTGGATTTGATGTGATATGAAGGGTAGCTTGATTAACACATACAAGTTCCATATGACCGGTTTCTCCAAATTTTAGTTCTCTCAGCAACTGTTTGATCCAAACTAGCTCACAAGTTGCTACAACCATTGCTCGATATTCTGCTTTTGCACTAGATCGAGAAACCACACTTTGTTTCTTACTCTTCCACGTCACCAAATTACCTCCTATTAAAACACAATATCCGGATGTAGAACATCTATCAGAAGGTGATCCTGTCTAATCAGCATTTGTATATCCGGTGATATGCTCATGGTCGTGATCCTCGAAGAGTAGTCCTTTACCAGGAGCTGACTTTATATATGGCAGAATACGAATAACTACATCCCAATGACTATCACAAGGAGAAGACATAAACTGACTTACAAAACTCACAGGAAAAAGGATGCCAGGTCTAGTCACTGTGAAATAATTCAACTTTCCAACCAGGTGTCTATACCTTTCAAGATTACTGAGTGGCTCCCCCTGTCCTAGAAAGAGTTTAACATTCAAATCCATAGGAGTGTCAATGGGTCTGCATCCCGTCATTCTTGTCTCCTTAAGAATGTCTAAGGCATAATTGCGTTGAAAAATAACAATACCTGATCTAGACTGAGCAACCTCAATACCTAGAAAGTACTTCAGTCTGCCGAGGTCTTTAGTCTGAAAATGTTGAAAGAGATGTTGCTTCAAATTAGTGATACCATCTTGATCATTGCTGGTGATAACGATATCATCAACGTAAACAACTAAATAAATACACAGATTTGGTGCAGAATGCCGAAAAAAGACAGAGTGATCAACTCCACTACGAGTCATACCAAACTGTTGAACTTCCCAAATCAGGCCCGAGGAGACTGTTTCAGACCATAGAGTAACCTACGCAATCGACATACAAGGGTACTAGACTCCCCCTGAGCAACAAAACCAGGTGGTTGCTCCATATAGACTTCTTCCTCAAGATCACCATGCAAAAAAACATTCTTAATGTCCAACTAATGAAGAGGCTAATGACGAACGACAACCATAGATAGAGAAAGACGGAAATATGCTATTTTAACCAATGGAGCGAAAGTGTCACTATAATCTAGCCCAAATATCTACGTATACCCTTTGCCAAATAGGCGAGCCTTCAGTCGATCCACCTTACCGTTTGGCCCAATTTTGACTGCATAAACCCACGAGCAACCAACAGTTGATTTACCTGCAACAAGGGAAACAAGCTCCCAAGTATCACTCGTATGTAAACCAGGAATCTCATCAATCATAGCCTGCCTCCATCCAGAATGAGAAAGTGTTTCACCTGTAGTCTTAGGAATGGAAATAGAGGACAAAGATGATACAAAGGCATAATTTGGTGAGGACAGACGATGATAACTCAAGAAAGTATAATGTGGGTTAGCATTTTGAGTGGATCGTATATCTTTTTGAAGTGCAATCGGTTGGCTAGGAAAAGGCAAGTCCGCAGTTGGAGCAGGGTCCGGCACATGACATGAATCATCTCAGACTACAACTGGACGCGGACGACGATGATAAGTCAAGAGTAGTGGCACTACAACTGGAGATGTAGGAGAGACCATAGATTCCTCAAAAGTCGGTACAGGTAAGACTTGAAGTATGGGTAAGACCTTAAATACATCAGGATGATCAGAAGATGTATAGTAAGGTTGAGATTCAAAGAATGTGACATAGGCGGACATAAAGTATCGATGAAGTTCAAGTGAATAACAACAATACCCTTTTTGAACTCGAGAGTAACCAAGAAAGACACATTTGGGGGAACGTGGGGCTAATTTATCTTTTCCTAGGGCTAAGTTATGAACAAAGCATGTGCTCCCAAAGACATGAGAGGGGATAGAGTAAAGACATGACTGAGGAAACAGTATCAAATATGGAACCTGATTCTAAATAGAGGATGAGGGCATTCTATTAATTAAATAACAAGACTCAAGCACTGCATCTCCCAAAAACGCAACGGAACATGAGAAACAATGAGAAGAGTGCGAGCGGTCACAATGAGATGCCTATTCTTCCTTTTTGCTATACCATTTTGTTGAGGAGTGTATGGACAAGATGTTTGGTGAATAATTCCATGGTGAGTCATAAATTTTTGAAATTGGGAGGATAAGTATTCTAAGGCATTATCACTCCGAAAGTACGGATAGAAACACTAAATTGATATTGTATTTCAACAAAGAAACTTTTGAATATAGAAAATAACTCAGAACGATCTTTCATTACGAAAACCCAAGTGCATCTTGAATAATCATCAATGAAACTAAGAAAATAACGAAATCCTAAGGGTGAACTAACTCTACTAGGACCCCAAATATCATAATGAACTAATGAAAAAATAGACTCTGAATGAACCTTTACGTGAAAATGTAACACGAGTGTGTTTCCCAAGTTGACACGACTCACAGTCTAAACTATACAAACTAGGCATCATCTTTTGCAGCTTGGATAAACTCGGATGTCCCAAACGTTTGTGAATTAGGTCTGTAGGATCTGTAACGAAGTATGCTGTGAAGGAATTTGAAAAGGTAATATGGTAAAGGCCTTGTGATTCATGTCTTGTGCCAATCGTTTGTCTCATACTGCAGTCCTGCATGAGAAAAAAATCATCAAAAAAGAATATGTCACAATGTAAGGCACTCGTCAAACAACTAATGGATGATAGATTAAAAGGAGAGCCAGGGACATAAAGAACAGAGTCTAGAGTGACAGAAGATAAGGGTTTGACTTTTCCAACCCCTTTTGATTTTGTTTGGATCCCATTAGAAAAAGTAAAAGCCGGAAGAGATTGTGAATAAACAATATCAGACAAAAGAAATTTATTATCAGAGATAAGATCAGAAGCGCCTGAGTCCATGACCCATGATCTAAGAGTAATAGATTGTGAAACACGAGCAAACGAATTACCCGCAACAAAAACATCAGGTTATGCAACCGAAGCTACTTGTGGTGACGTTTGTTTACTTGTTCGATACTGGAGGAACTCATCATATTTTGTATGAGCAATATGAGCATTATTGGATGATTGTTTACGCTGATCCACGATGCTACTTGTGGAGATGTCTACGTACTTGCACAATTTCGAAGGAACTCATTATATTCCTTTAGAGCAATAGGATCATAACTGGATGGTGGACCATGCAAAATATAATAGATATCACGGGTGTGCCCAAGTTTATGATAATGACTACACTTGTATAGAGGTTTCCCAAAACACCATCCTCCTCACCGATTCTCCATTGATTGATATGTTCGTTTTTCTATGGTTTGAGATGCAAGAATAGAGGAGTCAATGGTGGGTGATGAGGCCACTTTGTGATTGGGAGGGCCACAAGACGATGTAGACGAGAGAATAATTACATCAATTGTAGGAACTACAGGACTAGCTAAAATCTGATCACGCACTGAATCATGGTTAGTAAGAAGTCCAACAAGTGTAAGAACTAGAAACAACGTTTGTCTGTGCTCTTGGTGTTTTTCCTCATTCGTAGTAACTAGCATCAACATTTCAAATTCCTCCATGACTGTTTGTACATGTCCTAAGTAAGTAGACATATTGGATTCTTGTTTCTTTAAGTTGGTTATTCGAGATATCACATCATAGAATCGAGATATGTCATTAGTGTATAAAGCACGAGCCTTTTCCCAAACTGAATAACATGCCTGGGATGGGTGAAACAAGGGCATCAACTTGGAATCGATAGATCACCATAGGAGATATATAATTGAGCATCAACCTTCACCCATTGTGCTTTGGCTTTTGCATCTTCCTCACTAGTCTTCCCCTTTTCATCTACCAAACAAGCATTATTTATTAAGTGATCTTGAACACCTTGACCCTCGCACCACAACTCAATCGAAGAAGCCCAAGCTAAATAGTTTGAACTTTCCATTAATGGTTCTGAAGTGATTATAGGGGTTGAACTTCCAATCCCCATATTTTTTGAACCAAAAACATCACCCCCAAAAGACATGGTGTGAAATTTATCTTGAAAACAACAAGAAACACTGAATTACAGAGAATTGGTTGCCGAAAAATCTGGATCTCATCGGAAACAACCCGAAATTCGCCGAAAACGTGGAATTCATCGGAACCCTAATTCCGGCGATCCAATTTGGTCAAACACTGCACGGATCTGGTCAGAATGGTTGGACGACCACAACTAAAAACAATTACTCAAAAAAATCGACCTAAAAAGCCCTCACTCGCCGGATCGTGAGCCAGATCTCGCCGGAAAATTGTCACCTCTGATTGACGCGTGATAGCTCGTGGGGTGATATTTTTCGATGGTTTTGGCTAGGGTTTGGTAGCCTGAGCCTTTCAAATCTCGTGGTTGTGTTGGTTTTCGCACAACACCCACAAAACAAAAGATGACACAAATCAGTCCCAACAGCCATCGGAAATTGACGCATGATGACTTGTTTCTACCTTTGAATTTTCTCACCAATGAGCTGATACTATGTGAGAAATATAGGAAAAAAATATTATTGAACTACATAAGAACAATATTACACAAAGACCCTCTTTATAGACATCATCAAACAATCTTTTTCCAAGTAGGATACTATAAACTATCCCTATTTATATTCCTATTCTAAGTAGGATTGTGTACACCTATTCCTATTCTAACCGTCATTACCTGATCCGCAAGATAAGCAGCATGTCCCAATTGGCCATTTGAAAAAGCTGTAGCAGCCTGCAGCACCATGTAACTTTTCAAGCTCTTAATTTGAAAACTTAAACATATGAAAAGATGTATCCAAACTTATTACATATCAGAAGATATATGCAAAGCAAGAACATAACATGATGAACTTATAATATATGCATACCTTCTGATAATGGGATCTCATTGACTCCCAATGTTGCTTTGCAGCTTCCCTAAACAGCTGATACTCAGCTCCCTCAGCTGCAGTAGAGAGATATCAAAGTAGTAAAAAGAGGAACCCAATTTTTGCAAACATCTAAATCTTACAATATGCCCCACCGTGGAGCAGAGAAAGAGGATACACATCCACAAATAAAAAATGCCTGGGAAGATTCTATCTTTTGGTGGCAACAGGGGAACTATACCACCTCAAATTGCCATTCAACAGTTTCATTAACTCAAAAAACCTATTCTGTCAGAATAAATTTAATTAAACAACAATAATTAAAAAAAAGTGTTATACATAAACAGAGGCCTTTTCTAATAGGCAATCTGATCTCAACTGATAAATGTAATATGAAGAAAGGTTTATATCTGAAGAACCATGGTGATAATAGATCCGAAGTCTCTTGAAAGTTTTAAAAAATGCAAATCCATTTACAATGTTTACATCTGAAAAAATCAAAATATGAATAGATAGAAATTGTCACAGTACCATGAGTATGCTGTAGTGGTGGAATATCATTAGGACAAGATCCAAACCTTTGTCCCAAAGATGTCATTTTCTTCACTACATTCTTCCAGTTCATAGTAGTTGGTTCATGTTCAGCACTCTTAGGGGTTGGCATATTAAACAAAGATTCCAGGATATCTTGAGGAAGTACTGGCCCAGAACTTCCTGCTGTAGATGATGAAGAATGTTCTGAGTTTCCAGCAGGAACTTTTAACTGATTCCTGAAACAAAGCAAATAATAATTTGATCCAGTAAAAGGCTTCTAGAATTCACTTCAAATTGAAGGTGTTAGAAGTCCACATCGGTTGGGGCATGGGTAATTAGTCTCCTTATATGGTCTTGGGCAATCTTCACCTCATGAGCTAGTTTTGGTATTGAGTCGGGGCGTAGGTCCATTTTAGGTTGTCCATGCTCCCAATGTCCAGCTCTCGGCATGAAGGGGTGTTAAGTATCCCACATTGGTGAAAGAAATGGGTTGCGGTCTCCTTATATAGTCTTGGACGATCCTCCTTCATGAATTAACTTTTAGGGTTGAGTTTAAGCCCAAGATCCATTCCTTTTCTTCACATGGTATCAGAACTAGACCCAGCCCGACTCTAGGTTTACCAGATGTTGGACCTCCATGTTGTATTATCCATGTTCCGGATGTTGCGCGTGAGGGGAGTGTTAGAAGTTCCACACCAAGATTAAACAAGCCAACTGGGCCAGGTCGGGCTGGTAAAAACCTAAACCGAACAGCCAGAGGGTTGGGTTGGGGTTCAGGGAGCGTGCTGGGCTATCAAAGGTGCAGGTCCTACTAACCGGTTAGGTACGAGCCCAAGTGTCGGCCCACCGGGGCACCAGCCCAGTTAAGTTAAAAAAAAACTTAGCCAATTAATAGCCATTGGCCAACAGCTATAAACCGCCAAAATGGCCACCAAATGTCCAAATAAAGTTAACCAATATTTTTTTTATTTCATATATTTCTTCGAGATCTCAATAGACAAGGTGCCGCAAGACAGGTTGACCAAGCCAATTTCGAAAAAAGACAATTATTTTTCTATTCAATTATAATTTCCCCCAAATTGATAGAAATTTTTTATCTTTTGATGTATAATTTTTTATGTAACAAATAGAATTCAATATTAAAATGGTTGCACATAGCATATGAGAGTCAATGTTAGTAATGAAGCAAAATACAGAAAAAAAGAAAAGGGCCCACCAAGCCTGCCTAAATTTCTTAACAAGTAAGGGACTGGGCCAGATACCCTTTTCTCAATAAGAGAACAGCCCCTAACTCACCCCCTAAGGACCACTCGACCGGAATCGACAAGGCTCACCATCAGGGGAGGCAAGTTGGGTCCGGCCCGGCCTGGCCCAATTGTCATATTTAATCGAGATGTGGGATGGATATTTGATATCCTTATATGGTCCTAATCTCACCTTATAAGCTAACTTTTGGGGTTGAGTTAAGCCCAAAGTCTATTTCTCAACAAGAGGAACCCAAAGGCAAGAAAGATTCTTCCATTTTAATATAGATAACCTAACATCTTCAGGTAAACATAAAAATGTTCCAAAGAACCAAGATAAACATACCATAAAACCTTACAGAATGAGCATATTACTAAACCCTACAGCTCATGTTATTTTACTGTCTTAATTAAAGGTGACATCCTATTTCTTACAACAACCATCAAGATAGAGCTCTCCTAGGCACATACTTGTATTGCAAAACATTTATTCTACATTAAATTTTTTTGTAAGATAATATACTCCCTTCTACCATTCTCATGGTCTCATTCTTTCTTCATTATTGCTCCTACATTTTAGTGAAAAGTTGGAAATTTTCTAATTTTGTTTCAGTAACTTATCAAGTTCATGTCAACAAGATGAAGTGAAAAAACTTTAATAAAATCAATTTCCTTGTGACTTGTTGGAAACAGTCTCTAGCAAAAATGCAAGGTAAGGCTGCGTACAATAGACTCTTGTGGTCGGGCCCTTCCCCGGACCCTACGCATAGCGGGAGCTTTAGTGCACCGGGCTGCCCTTTTTGCTATATTTTCTTCACTATCTCCATCTTTGTATCTGGATTTGCTGCATTTGAGCCGAAGGTCTTCCAGGGACAGCCTCTCTACCTCTATGAGGTAGTGGTAAGGTCTGTGTACATTTTACACTCCCAAAACCCCATTTGAGGGATTTCACTGGGTATGTTGTTGTTGTCGTTGTTGTTGTAATAGCCATAGATGAATCAATCAATGAACTACATCTCAAACACATAAAGCAGTAAGGACAGAAAATATCTGAATGAATTTGTATAGGAAAAGCAGACTGACATTCTAGCCACTCTAATCCTTACTTTGTTTGATCATTTGATAACATAAACCACAACTACTATGCCTGAATCCAAACAAGTTGGGATCAGCCATTTGAATCTTCACTTCTCCATTTAAGTTAAATAAAACTAAATGTGAAAAATAAGTTAAATAAAACAATAATAATAATAATAATCGATTATCACATTATTCAGCTACTATTATTGCTTGTGTATCATAGAATTTACTTTGCTCTTCGTTTTAGCCGTTATACTATATCTATTGTTTTCCTATCACTAGGGGCTGACACATTTGAGCCGAGGGTCTTTCGGAAACAGCCTCTCTACCTCCTTGAGATAGTGGTAAGGTTTGCATACACTTTACCCTCCCCAGACCCCACGAGTGGGATTTCACTTGGTATGTTGTTGTTTTTGTAATAATAATAATTCTCTAACAAGACTATATCCCATTCCCCACTAGTAGATATCACATCACCTATATGGATCTCTTTCTTTCATTGTGTCTTATCTTCAACTAAGTCTGCATTGATTTTAAAAATTTTTAGTAAGTCTTTCGAGAAAACTTTCTTCCATATGAAATAGCATAAACCACATTATGCAAAATTACAAAGACTTCCTTCTTCAACTATCCATTTTGGGAGGATAAACACAGAATATAAATATAAGCACAAAGTAGTGTATGTTTCATATGGTAAATACTTACTCGCACCTTATGTTTACACTAAACCAAACAATTTAAGCAAAGTTGTTTGAAATTAAAGTGAGAACCTAAGTTGCTCGGACTCAGATGCGGGTGTCTGATATGGGTTCGGATTTGGAGGTTGAATCCTTCATGATTAAATATTACAATTCAGGGGTACGGATCCAGGTAGGGGGGACTCGGCTAAAAATGATTCAAATGTCTAAAAATGAGCTGTAAAATTATGTCTAAATTATGGTAGACTATTTGAAAGGAAATGAATGCACAAATTTTTGAAAGCGAGTTTGAATCTGAAATTGTTATTATGTACAGATGTTTGGTGTAACATAGCTATTGCAAATGATATAGAGTCCACTATAGACTTCTGGAGTTCATTGCACATTCAACAATGATGTTGACATGTAAATATTTTAAAGCACCTTCTGGTTGTTGACTTTTAATACAAATATCTTTTAACGATAAAAAAAATATATGCCTAAATTATGATTTTACCCCAGATTTTGTTATGATTTCAAAAATCATTGTATTTGTTTCGAATTTCTCTATCGATTTCGATCAGAGTACCCAAAAACAATTGACCAGATCCGGTACATATCCCACACTCACGTCATGTCGACACGGGTGTTGCACCGAAAGTAGATTCTGAGCAACTTAGGTGAGAACACATGGTTAAATAATAAATGGGTGTAATAGAAGCCATTGGTCTTGCATCACTGATTTAGTATAAACATCGGGTGCCGATAAGCTTTTACCATTTCATATATCATGATGTGGTAGCTTTATCAAGCTGAGACAAAACTTTACTCCAACAAGACAGGTGTGGCTTTCATAAATTTAGGGGTTGTTTGGTTGGTGGAATGGGATATCCCATGGATTCCCTATCCCCACTTCTATATGGGATAGCTATTCTCATCATTTTAGTACAATTGGTAAGACAAAATAATCTTGGGACTAATTCATACCCATAACCAAATGCAAGATAAAATAATTCCACATTTTATTCCGGGATTATTATCCTAATCCTACCAACCAAATGACCCCTTAGATATCGTTGTGCTCCATAATGATCTATAGGGAGCATCTCTTACACTAGGCATTGAAGTTGGAGGATTATGTGTTCACCAAACTTGATTCTTCACCCAGTTCGCTAGTCCTGTATTTACTATTTAGAGATAAGCATTTAGCTTCTTTTTTTTAATAAGATGGATGTCCATCTCATGCATAGGCGATATAAGAGTACGGTGTGGCCCCATCCACGGTGTGGCCCCATCCATCACTGCAAGTTCTCTTATATATGGGAAAAGACAAATTTTCCACCGAAAGTGTATCGAAAAGTCAGTTACACACTTTAACTACTGAGGCGACCTATTACACACCTATACAACTCAAAAGTGTATTTATTTACCCCTTCCTAGACCCAACCCCAGATATTATGTAGTGAGTGAGAGCCACTCGCCCCCAATAATACCACATATTAAATTCACCCCCAATGTCACATTTTATCATTAATAAAAGCACCAACTCCCTCATCTTTTCCATTAATTAAATACTCTCTAAGAGAGAGAGAGAGAGAGAGAGAAAACAAGTGATTTCAACCTTTATTCACACAGTTTCTCAGAGAAGCTACAATCACTTCTTCCTTTAGCTTCCACCTCACCATGACTGGCCATCAAAACCCTAAACCCACGAACAACCTCCCTCCACGGCCATCAACAAATCCACCTAAAATCTCCAACGGATCAGCTAACTGTGGATTTTCCGGTGCTCCACACTTTTCAAACTTGTCGGATCGTACAAACCCAGACACAGCGACAGTAAATGGTATTTCCACACTTGGGGAACTGCAATTTTAGTTGGGCTATGTTTTTACGCCCTTGGTTAGATTATCAAAGGCTCTAATCCTTTGCCCTCTTTCAAACGAAGAGTCGGATAGTAAAAATTAGTCTCTTTGTCTTTCGATGATGTTGGTGTTGTTCCAGAGGTCATTCCAAATCCCAAATTCATTCACATTGTGTGCTTCTTCTTGCTCTAATCCCAAATTCCAAATCCTTCCACTTCCTCTTGCATACACAAGAGAGAAAGGAATAAAAAGTTACATTTGATTCCCCTTAAAAAGAACTGAGCTTGAATTTCAATTTGGGGCTTCAAATTTATGCTTTGAAGAACATTTAGGCTCTTCAATTTTTTCTGGGTGAAAATTTGGGTAAGGTGGGTGGGTTATTACATTAATTTCCAATAAATTACCATTGGAGGACCATTTTAATTTTAAAAAAAATAAAAAATCAAGTTTATAAACGTATTGACACGCTGAGAAATTTTGACTGAAACGTGCTTGAGGTTGGGTGTAGGAAGGGGTAAATAAATACACTTTTGAGTAGTATAGGTATGTAATAGGTCGCCCCAATAGTTGAAGTGTGTAACTGACTTTTCGGTACGACTTCAGGTGGGAATTTATGCCTTTTCCCCTTATATATCAATAAATCAACCCACCTAGAGCTCCAAGGTAGTAACTAGGTTGTTTGATAAAACGATGCCCTTAACCTGTACCCTGCTTCAGGATTTCTACTCAACACTGCAAACAATCTTACATCTAAAATCAAAGATTCTACTAACATTGGAAAACTGAGAGTAATCGAAAAGGCACATGCCCTACTGCTCAAAAAAGGTCTAAAGGTGAATTTTCTTGGAACATGAATACATGATGTTATCTGCAAAATTACCTGCCAGGAGGCCCCCAAAACCACACATTATCAAGAACTTCGCCTTCAGATGAATGAGAAGTAGAATCAGATGTCCTATCAGTAAGCTGCAAGAAAATTGTCACTAAGCATCAGGTCATCCCTGTGTCGACCTCTGAAAACCAGACATTTATATTATCTGAACTAATTTAGTAAAAGATTTCTACAGACTGTCAAATTTAGTGCAGTTGAACGAGAAATTTAACTACAGGGAGGTATGCATATTTGAAACAGAAACTGGAAAAGAATTCCACTAAGTTCCCCTATGGTTTTAAAACCACACTTTTAAGACTAAACCATCCCCTTTTACAGACAACTAAAAAGCAACTGCAAGATTTCTATTAGTTTGACACCATTTTTTCCTTTTAACAAGCATAATGATATTCTACATAGACCACCTCCTCTAGTTCTTAACATTCTACCAAATGTTTGCCAAAATATTTTTGAAAAAGAAAACAACCAAATTCCCACTACCAACACATTTAGGCTGAAACGTAGCCCATTTCCAATTGACACCATGCTTTCCAAAGACTAAAGAGGTATCTTGAGCTTAATAAGATGAGGGCAAATGGGGGAGGTCAATTACTAATTAAAAGCAATGAGCTAATCATCTGACAGCATACTTTTCTTTTCTTTTTTCTTTTTGGTTGATAAGCATATGCCATTGTACTTCTTTTGCTCATCCAAAATCAAATGAATGGAAAAACCTTCAGTTTTTGGGAGCAATTTGATAATGTCAGTTTTAGAAATCAAAAAGGTTGAGAACTCAAGATTTAGGTGTAAAGATCAGTAGCTTAGTATCTGCACAGCCAGATCACAGTTCTTTTAATACCAAAAAAAGGCATTAATTTGATAAAATGAACAATTGGCTTTCTTAGTTTTCCAACAATGTCTATTTCATGAGAAACTAGTGCCAGCTTTTCCATCATAGGTATCTTCAGCAATTCATGATATAGCCTCCTCACTTTTGCTCCTGCAATCTATAGACCTCTATTTGCCCATTATACTTTTCGATAAGGAGGAAGCTGCTCATTTAGACTATCCCACTTTTTGATGAACATTTAGACTATTAACACTTGCAAACTACAACATCAGAAACAAGAGAGAAAGCATATAGGTCATCTTGAAGGATAAAAGGGAGATAAAGAGAATAAAGCTAAATAGTCTAGCAACCCTAATATGAAATTCTGGTTGGTATATATGAGAATCAATCAGGAACGTAGACAAAAACAATGACGTTACAAAAGGCTAAATCACATATAAATGGACTGTAGAAGATAAGAAAATTAACCTACACCGTTACTTGAATGAAGAAACACTGCCTCTTCTTTCCAGTTTGCACTACAGTCGCTAAGCTTAGGTTGCTCATTAGAGGAAGCTGATAATTCAAGCAACACACTCAGAGCCTAGAAGAGAAGCACAAGCACAATTAAAGGAGAATCGCTTAAAAAAAAGTGAAAGTAGCAAACCTAGCACAGACAATAAGACACTAAGGACCAAATTATACTATAAAGAGGAATCAGAACAGTAGTTTAAACAAATCGCAGTCACCAATTCGTCCACTGATATTCCTCCAAAGTTTAAACTCAGATGTCAAAGCATCAAGTTAAGATCGTAGAACCACAATGATGAACTTGATATGATGGCACAAGAAATGATGACGACCCCAAGAGAGTCACATAAGCATAAAAAAGACTCAAAACCTAAAATAACACCACTATACTGTATGAAAGAAATACAGAGAGAATGGTCTGTCAAGAAAGCCAAAGTGCCATGACAATGGAAGCAGATAAGTGTTCGATACATCAGTTTCAAAGGATTATACAATGCAATCTTACCCTATAGGATCCAATTACATACACAATGTGATAACAGGAGTAATTATCAGATCTTCTCTAGAAACTATCACAATGTAAGAAGATGATATCTGAGTAATATGGTACACAACACATTGAATGGGGAGAAAACAAAATGCATTCAAGCCTCCATAAAGCAAACAAATTTGATTTGAAACAAACAGATAAGTCAAACTTTCTTTACCTTCTCAACTTCATATCCGCATTGACCTGCATTAAACAGAAGTTCTAGTTACAAAGCCATTAACCAAGTGAAGGGCATCTCTATCTGTTTTTTGTTTCATTTCAATATAGTTTTGAGCATGACCACACAAAAGTACACTTAACCTAAGCTTGAAGTAACACCTGATGCAGCAGAAATCTCTTTCAATTTACGTGGTAGACATTGAGGTTGAGTGTTCGCACAACAACAAAGTTACCATTTTTAGTGACCTAAAGTGACTTGTAGGAGATAGATTTGAGGTTTAGCAATTGCCTCTTTGCCAAAATGCAAGAGGAAGGCTACATACACTGTACACCTATTCACTCGCTATGGCCTGGGAAAACTTCGTGCACGGGGCAGTCTTCTGATACACATTGATTTGCTTCGACATGCTTTTTATTTTTTGCTTCAGTTTAAAAGATTACAAGTGCCTTTGTCTAAATTTTTTATATCAGCAAAAAACAAAATCGGCAAGATACTGAATTCAGTTATGATACAACCATGAAATCACAAATGATATAGCACATATAATCCTCCATGATCAACACCACACCTAGACATGCATTGCCTTTGCACTTCCCACCGATAACTTAGTTCAGTAAGTTTCTTTTATTATTTTAGTTTTTACTTCTTTTACAAATGTTAATGTTCAACTGAAAAATATCACTCACATAACACATCTCTGATGACAGCTAAGCTCAAATCAGAGTTCTCCCCAAGCATGGAATATAAAAACTGCTCAACATCATCGTTGCTCGATGTTTCATCATTTAATCCCTTGAACTTTGAACAACTCTTCTTTGGAGTTGTCCTCACATAATCCTTCCCTATCATCGTCGAGACTGTTCCAGTAGAAGCTATCAATTTCTTCGTCTTAACCTTGCGCTGAACTGAATTTTGCCAGGAATGACCCCCAACAAACATATCCGAGTTACTCGAATCCAAACTTGAACTAACATTTCCACTTGAGCTAGAACAACTAGTGACTTTATCCTCTTCCTTACGCTCCACCATTTCACCCAAAATCTCCATTGCTTTATTCAAGTCCCCGTTTGCCTCTTTATAAGCACACTTTGCTTCCTCCACAGATAGAGAGCTAAATGCATCCGTTAAAGCCGTCACAACACTCTCCCCTCCCTCATTGCTATTACCAGATGGCAGAGAACCATTACCAACCCCAACTTGTTTACAAGTTTTCGATCTCTTCTTCTTCTTCTGATGCTTCATATTTCTAGTTACTTACTAATCGTATACAACAATTCCTGCGAGATTAGCTACTAAACACACAAATTCCTTTTTTTTTTATAACCGTGGTGTCCGAGCCAGCTTGGAAACACCTCGCTCACAAGACACCCAATTTTGCTAAAAACTACATACAAAAGATACATACAACAATATCATCATCATGACTACTTCATTTTACGAGATTTCAGCTTCTGGGTATGCATTTTCTGAGCGAAAACAAACATTTTGATCAAAGGGAAAGGAAGAAAATTTCAACTTATCTACAAGGAGATGGTGATTCGAGAAACTTCTGAGAAACTGAAAATTTTCATTGAAACCCTAATTTACATGAATCAAAAGGAAGATAAAAATGATCAGCAAATTCTGCTCAACAATGGAGGAAACTGATGCAAAAAATGGAATTTGGATCAAAAATTGGGTATGGTTGACTATTTGTTTACGCAATAATTGCGATTTCCAAAATTTCACCAAGCAAAGAGGAGAATATCTGATGAACAGCGAAAAAATAGGCGAAAACAATTTTATGTGGTGTAATTTTTCCGCACCGTGTAGTGGCCCACTAAAATAATAATCGATACCCACTTGGTCCTATAGATTTTTCCCCTAAAATGTTTGCACTTTCGCCGTATATATATGCTGCCTATTTAGGTATTTCATGTTACTTTGATTTCCCTCATGTTTGGACAAAAAGTTGTAGTTAGCTAGTTATTGTTTCTGATTATTTCTTTTTTGTTGTTTGATATTGGAAAAATATAGCATTATACATAAAAAGACATCATTTTATTGATTCAATTGACAATTTTTTTATTGTTAAAAAAGAGAAAAAAGAACGACTACTTGCTTTGCTTTCTCTTAAACCACACACATCAAATTGATGTGTGCTTCACACTTCTTAACATATAGATACACTAACTGATTGTTAGTTCTACAAAAATTCGACACAACTTCTAAATTATTTTATGTACTTTATAGTGTATGTACTTTTTTTATCAATTTCAATACCTTCGTTAAAATTTAGGATTTAAAAATATAAACTAAACATAAGAGGAATAGCAAAAACTAAGCGCAGTAATGCCTTCATAATAAATCGGAATTTGACAATGAAAATACAAGAGGAACATTAAGCAAATAAACCTTCAACGACAGATTAGCTTGATAAAAAGTCCGTAGGACAATTAAAATTTAAACTTAATAAACGATAGCAACGGGTCATTTCCTTTAAATTTCAACACGAATAAGAAAACTTCAACATCAGATATATGAAGCATAATGAAAAAAGAAAAAGTATCATTACAATTCTTTTGACTGCATATTTTTCTAGAAAATTACGTCAGATCACCTAACGAAACTTCTATAGTATACTTGATAAAAAATAAAAAAATTCATTAAGTGAAGTATTATTTACATCAATCCAGAGAAGGTAAAAATGTAATTAACCTTCAGAAGAAAACTCATAAAATAAAATAGAAAAGGAGAAGTCTTTCAGGTTTAATTTGTTGTAGTGTCCTGTAAATATTTTGAAGCATAGTAGTGGACATTGCTGACTATATGCCATTATCTTCCCTCTTTGTTTTTCTAATCATGAATGAAAGAGAGAGATGATATTTTATCAACATAACACATTATCTCTTAATTCTAATCACCTCGAAACTTCTTTCATGATTTCATACAATCATTAAAAAAGATACGTCAAATAAAACTTTTCAAGTGTTAGAAAGGCGTCTAACTTACTTGGGTTGGAGCATAAATGCAAATAGCAAAAGTAGGGACAATATGAAAATAACTATGAATCTGCAAAGACGTCAATTTTGTGATAAATAAAAAGTAAGAGCTGTCGAGAGAGAATGAGATGTAAAATTTGATTTGTCAAATATTAAATAATAATAAATCGAGAGAACAAAAAAAAAAGGAACAAACTTAATAAAATTGCAACTATGGGAGGAAGTTCCTGGCAACAGTACCATATGCATATGGTATTTTTGGTACTATAATTTGGCTGCCAAACTTTCTAAGATAGGAGACCTCCTTGCATTTTGAAAGGAATTAATAAGGTGAATTTAAAATTCGAAAACATTAATACTATCAAATCAAACCATTCTGGAACACAAAAATGCAAAAGTTTAATATAGAAAGACATGAATTTAAATACCATTTAACATGAAGTCTTATACCTTTGAATTTTTATAACAGAGGATAAACTTTTTCTCCTGTATTGATTTCTTCTCTGTCTTTGCTGCTTTTGGAATTGAAAATCTTACAGTTTTGGTTTGAAACGACACAATATTTATGGTGGAAGTCTTCTTCTCAGTTGATTAATTTTCACATTTGTAAAAATTGATGTGATATGACACTATGATTTGGGTGAAGAATTTTCACTTTTAATGGCCCTAGGACTAGAAGTATCAAACCTTGTGAATATGTTCTTCTTCAAGAATGTGGTGACACTCTCCCCTTCATTGTTTGGGAAAGCAATCATTTCCACCTATTTGGACACCTAATCCCAAGTTCCCAACAACAAGATTGCATTTTTTTCCATATGAACTCAAAAATGTCCCCATAAAACTAATTTCCCACTTATCAAATAACTCCACTTCAAAGATAGATAACATATATTTCGTGCCTCCGGGAGACAATCCCTTTGGCATGGGTCACAATGTTTCACAAACTCATATAAGTCTTTGTATATGGTTGACCAATGAAATCCGTTTTGGAGGATCTTGGAGGCCATACGTTTGGTTGCATGATGGTCCCCAATCGGAGAAGTATGGCATGCTTCCATGGTAGGCATTATATCTCAATCTCATAGATGTATCTTCTTATCATATTATCGGTATAAATTCAAAAGAGATATGGCTCATCCCAACAAAAGTTTCAAGAGTTTATCAAGAATTTCTTCTGTTAGTGAGAGTGTTATGTTAGGAAAAGACGGCTTAAAATTAATTTCAACTTTACAACAACAACCCAGTGAAATTCCACAACATGGGGTCTGGGGAGGGTAAAGTGTATGCAGACCTTACTCCTACCAAGGTAGGACAGTTGTTTTTGAAAGACCCTCGGCTCAATAAAAGCATAAAAAGAGTTCAAATAAGGTTAAGAAATTCAAAGTGATATGAGAAAGAAAATAACAAAATCGACACAACTAGAATAGAGTAATCAAAGTACAAACAATAATATATAATAACAGAAATCAGAGCACAAGGAATTGTAATGCGCTTACTAATAAGGTAGAATAACGAGACTATGTACTAGCCTTCTACCCTAATGTGGGTCCTCCACACCCTCTTATCTAAGGTCATGTCTTCGGTAAGCTGTAACTGCACCATGTCCTGTCTAATCCTCTCCCCAATATTTCTTTGGCCTACCCCTACCTCTTTTGAAACCTTCCATGGCCAACCTCTCACACCTCCACACTGGGGCATCTGTGTCTCTCCTCTTCACATGCCCAAACCATCTCAGTCGCATTTTCCGCATCTTATCTTCTATCGAGGCCACTCCCACCTTGTCTCGAATAGCCTCATTTCTAATCATGTTGCTCCTGATATGCCCACACATCCATCTCAACATTCTCATCTCGGTAATTTCATCTTTTGAATGTGAGAGATCTTAACTGGCCAATACTTCACCCTATACAATATAGCCGGTCTAACTACCACTTTGTAGAACTTGCCCTTAAGTTGTGGTGGCACCTTCTTGTCATATAACACTCCGTAAACGAGCCTCCATTTTATCCACCCTACCCCAATACGATGTGTGACATCATTCTCAATCTCTCTGCTGCCTTGTATGATAGACCCAAGATACTTGAAACTACTTTTCTTTTGGATGTCCTGGGCACCAAGCCTAACTTCCACTCCAACCTCATGAGGTGTCTCACTGAACTTGCACTCTAAGTACTCTGTCTTGGTCTTACTCAGCTTAAACCCTTTAGACTCTAAGGTATGTCTCCAATCCTCCATCTTAGCGTTAACTCCACTATGAGTCTCATCGATTAGGACTATGTTGTCCGCGAAAAGCATACACCATGGCACCTCACCTTGAATTTGTTGCGTCAATCCATCCATCACCAAGGAAAATAAAAATGGACTAAGAGATGATCCTTGATGCAACCCCATCACAACTGGGAATTGCTCTGAGTCCCCTCCTACTATCCTTACCCTGGTTTTCGCTCCCTCATACATGTTCTTGATCACCCTAATGTACGTCGTAGGTTAGCCTCCAAACATCTCTATAGTAACTCTCTTGGAAATTTATCGTAATCATTTTCTAGGTCGATGAATACCATATGCAAGTCCCTTTTCCTCTCCCTATACTACTCCACCAGTCTCCTCATAAGATGGATGGCTTCTGTAGTTAAGAGTCCCGGTATAAATTCGAACTGGTTCTCTAAAATAGACATGCCTCTCCTCACCTTCATCTCCACCACTATTTCCCACACTTTCATAGTATGGCTTAGTAGCTTGATACCTCTATAGTTGTTGTAACTCTGGATATTCCCCTTATTTTTGTATGGAGGGATCATTATGCTCGACCTTTATTCTTCCGGCATCGTTGTCGTCTCAAAGATGACATTAAATAACCTAGTCAGCCACTCTAAACCTACCGATCTCGCGTTCTTCCAAAATTCCTCAAGAATCTTGTCAGGTCTGGTCTCTCTTCCCCAGCGCATCTTACGAACAACACCATTAACCTCCTCGACCTTAATACTCCTACAATACCCAAAATAGTGACGCCTCCCTGTATGTTCCAAATATCCCAACACAATGTCTCTGTCCCCTTCTTCATGCAAGAGTTTATGGAAGTATGACTGCCATCTCTGTTTAATAAGAGTCTCATCTACCAATACTTTACCATGCTCTTCCTTAATGAAATTCATTTGATTCACATCGTGTGTCCTTCTCTCCCATGCCTTGGCTAGCCTGAACAATTTACTATCTCTGCCTTTCTCTTCTAGTTCAGCATAAAGGCATTCAAAAGTAGTCGTTTTTGCCGTCGAAACCGCCGACTTTGCCTCCTTCCACGCTATCTTATAAAGTTCCCTATTCGTCTATTTTTCCACCTCATCCTTGCTTCCACCTTCCCTTGCACTTCTCCATTCCACCATCAGTCCCCTCGATGCCGACTACGACTACCTGTCGAGACTCCTAACACTTCCTTTGCTACAACCCTAATATAACTAGCCGTCCTATCCCATATACTGGTAGCATCCCCACTACTATACCAGGCCCCCATACCCTTCAATTTCTCTCCCATCTCCAGGGAACTAGCCGTGGTCAAACTCCCTCATCTAATCCTAGTTCGATCATCCCCTACCCTTTTCTTCCTCGCCATCTTGATCCCTAAATCTATCACCAAGAGCTTATGTCGGGTTGTTAGATTATCGATCGGAATGACCTTATAGTCTTTGCACAGACATTTATCATCCTTCCTAAGGAGTAAAAAATCTATCCAAGTCTTTGACACCGAACTACGGAAGGTTACCAAATGGTCCTCCTTCTTTGGGAAACTCGAATTTGCTATCACCAACCCAAAAGCTCTTGCAAAATCCAAAAGTGAAACTCTTCCTCCATTTCTGTCCCCAAAGCCAAAACCTCCATGCACATCACCATAACCTCCCGAAATAGACCCGATGTGCCCATTGAAATCCCCTCCCACGAAAAGCTTCTCAGTAGGCGGTATGCCTCCCACTAACTCATCCAAATCCTCCCAAAAGCATCTCTTCTCCTCCTCGCCTAAGCCCGCTTGCGGTGCATAATCACTAATAATGTTCAAAGTGATCCCTTCAACGATCACTTTAATCGACATCATCCTATCAGTGATTCTCCTAACCTCCACTACCTGATCCCTTAAATCACTGTCTACTAAAATGCCTACCCCATTCCTATACTTTGATCTACCAGAAAACCAAAGCTTATATCCGTCTACCTCATTAGCTTTAGGACCTACCCATTTGGTCTCTTGGACACAAGCTATATTAATTAGGGCTGTTCAAAACCGTCCGCTACCGATAACTCAACCGCAAAATTGGCTTATTGGTTTATTGGTATTGGGTTATCGGATTAGCGGGTGGGGAATGTATTTAAATTTTATAATTAACGGCTTATCGGTGTGGGGGACGGATTACTCAATTTTGTTATTGGGTAAACCGTTAATCCGTTAAGAATTTATTATATTTTAATATATTTTATCCCTAAACATATAAAATATGTATACTATTGATAATTATAATTTATAAACCTAAAATAAGGGTCAAGCCCATTTAATTAAAGAGGCCAAACTAATTTAATTAAATAGGCAAACCCATTTAATTAAAGAGGCCTAATCAATTTAATTAAATAGGCAAGCCCATTTAAAGTAGAAACTAGAAACCCTACTTCTACTTATGACTCTTCTACAGAGTTCTACACGAGTCACAACTATTGTGTCTACTACTCTACTTCCGCCTCTGTCGACTGTCTTTACTCTTACTCTTTAGGTTTAGCTAGACTACTTCCGTCTTTCGCGGTTCCGCCTCTGTCTCAGTCTCTCTCTCAAATTCTCATCTCTCATTCTCTCTTGCGCAGTTGCGACTTGCGCCGCCTTGTTTTCTCCTCCACCGCGAGTTCTTCAGTTTGATTATTTGAAGAGTGTGGAAATTGAAGAGAAGATTAATAAAATCAGATGGTGTATGAAACTCAACAGATCATTATTTCTTCTTACTGCAAATAACAGGATGATAAAACTTTGGAAGGTATGAAATTCCTGTGGCATCTGTGAATCTTCAGACAAGGTAAAATTGAAGAAAGAAATGGTTCTGATTTAAATGACCTCATTGAAGGAACTTTTTTAATTTAAAGCCCCCACATTGTGTTGTACTATTTATTTAGTTGGTTCTATTTGGATTATGTATGATTCATCGCGTTTGAGTTAGCATACTTTACACTGGTTTACCTTGATGTATAATCCTTATTTGCATGACATTGACATTGAGTAGATGCTGAATACATAGTGTAGTGGTTTTATGACTTAAGTTGTCTTCAATACATTTCTGATGAAAATTCTCAGTAGATAATGATCTTTTGCACCACTTCAGGAGGGGAATTAAAGTAAGTGACAGAAATTTTACATGTTACCATACCATCGATACACCATCCGATAACCGTCCGATAATTGTTAATCCGATACCAAACCAACCGATATCTTATAGGTTGGCTAGCGGATTAGTACTTTTAAAAGCCAATAACCGTTAAGTCAAACCGTTAAGCATAATAATCCATCCAATCCGCCCGATAAGCACCCCTAATATTAATCCTCCTCTTCTTAAGAATCTTAATCGGATCTATGGACTTTCCCGTTAACGTCCCAATGTTTCAAGAACCTACTCTTAGTCTAGACTCTTCTTTAACCCACTTACCCCTTCTTACCCTCGTTCCCATCCCCATACCTGAACGAGAACATGACCCTAGTCTACCATCACTACCCAAAGCCACGAAAATGCATATAA